>NC_142193.1:3746875-4080000 GCF_026936395.1 Plectropomus leopardus
TGATCCCAGACTAACCTCCCAAGGACACATCCTTCCTGAGAGGTGTTGATGAGTAATTAAAACTCTGGTGTATCATATGTTGGTGGGTTGTGCAAGTATTGATTTGTAGTTGTTTATTGTTGTAGCCATTGTGATGAGGATGCAAAGTAAGGATACCCTTTAGTACTTAGTACTGTCAGCGTTTCCCAAGACTTGTCCAAGGACATTAAGTTTTAAACAGAGATTCAGAAAGTAGCAATCACAACATGCCAGCTCAGACATGACCACATTTAATGCCAGGTATTTCTTGGAATGGCAAAAATGATAAAGCTGCAATTTGTGGTCACACTGACTAGTATCGAAGTCAGAATACTGTCATATTCATAATAATAGTAGAACATTAAAAGTCTTATATTCAAAATAATAGTGGATATTAGTGTATAGGCTGATGATATTATTCTTTTACTTAATTGGAAGTGGAAGAAACAGGGTGCTAATGTCTGTCTGAACACAACATTAAGATTTATGTGATGTGGGTGACAGCAAGCCAACCCTTTTAAACAGTGTGATGTCTTATTCTTATCAATAAATGACAGTTGCTCAAGGTAGCACTGCGGAGTAGTTAATTTGCACCCTTTTATCCTATCCAGTCGAATCACATTAGCTCTGTTTTAGCATTCCTACTTTAAAGACACCTATCAATAGACTCCATTGTGTCTGTTGGATGGTCTATTTGTTGTTGGATTTCCTGGAAGCACTTCTACGTCCTGATTCCATCGAAATCGAAAACATAATTATTTGGTTCAGTAAAACTCAAAGGTTGATTTATTCTACATAATGACTTCATTGTAAATCAATCCAAAAATCTAAAGAAAGATTTTTTTTTTAAAGAAAAGAGAGATTTTTTTTTTTTTTTTAAATCCAGCCCTGATTACCTTTCTAACTAACTGACCTTCCAACTTAATACGCTCCAGTGAATTTGCTAGTGACATATCAGATCCCAGACAGAAATAAAATCTTTTGAAGTTAACTCAGAGGCAGGTGGGGGACCAGAGTGCTTTAATTCTTGTTTCATTTGGAATTCCATTATAAACACACTCACACAACAGATTCTTTAAAATATATGGATTTGCTTCTTAACTCTTGAGCCCATCACAGTACAGCACCCCCTGTGGGAGCCCCCACTATCTGCATTTACACTGGGGTTTCTCAGACTTTTAGGAAGACAGCTCAGTCTTTGACTACTGAACAAAGTCATTCAGGAATAAGAAAGTCATTTTAAGTATTTCTCTGGCTGTATGAAATATGAATCATTTTTAATATAAAAAACTGTCTAAGTTAATCAGCCAGATCATTGTCTTTTTCAGGGTTAACTTAGATATATTAATGCGTTTGCATACAATGAAGATGTGTATGGTAATAAAGAGTGTTGCCATTACACAGTTTGGACTAGGGTTGTGCGATATGATGATATACAGTAAGAATGGTTAAAATGTCTCCACAATCTGTGTTCACAGAGAAACTGTTGTCGTGATACAGTGCACATTCTCAGTTGCAGTTCTATGGCTCAAACATGCCTCCAGTAGCCCCTTACCCTTTACATCAAATGTAGCAGCATGGATGAAAACATGGAGAAGTTGGACCCCACAAAAAGCTCGACATCAGTAATATGGAACCTGTATGAATTTTCCAAAACCGACACAGTGCAAATGACAGATCTTTGCAAAGTTTGCAGATAAAGTTGCACGTCAGATGGCAACAGAATAAACCTTTTTAACCACCTCAAAAGAAAACACCCGAAAGAGTATGGTGACAGTAAAACAGTGAGGGAATATCACATGAGTGCATCAGCAGCAGCTACACTCACACAGGCAGAGGCTACACAGCCAAGAAAAACAACTCTAATGAAGGTATTTGAGAAAGGCACTCCATATGACAGGACAAGTAAGGAAATAGGTAACTGATGCAGTGACATTTTACTTGGCCATGGATATGATTCCCACAAAAACCATGGAAAATGAGGGTTTCAAAAGACTGCTCAAAATAGCTGATCTGCAGTACAAGATACCCAGCCGGAAATATTTTTCCAACATGGCCATTGCACGGCTGCACTCTGAAAGCCGCAACAATATTCAGCACTAAATTTATAGCGTCCGTTTTTTTGCTACAACAAGGAATATCTTTGTCCCTGCTGCCTTAATTTTGACTGTTGACAATGTTAATGTGAAAACCAGACGGAAATGTTGGCATTGATATTTTTCACCTCCAAATATGAATGTTTTAAGCCAAAACTTGATATTTCCTAACCATAATAAGTGGCTTTTGCCCCTAAACCTAACCACACTTTCACCACAGTGTTTGTTAAGACATATAAAGTTTCAAGGTCCACAACTAAATAATTTACAAATGTAACATATCTGTGGTTTACAGAGAGGTACAATGTAGAAAAAAAACAAAACAAAAATTCTGGTGATTGGGTTGTACATGAATTTCAGCCAATATATTGCTATTGGTCTCTATACCACATTACAACTTAAAAAATCAAGTAACTGACAGTCTATAACACAAATTCATGGAGGATGAGCAGTCATATATCAATGTATTCCAAGTTTTATGCAGGGCCTCTTCTTTAAAAGTTGGGAAAGGCATGTTCCAGTCAGATAGTCTCACCACATTCTCGGGCAATTAAATTCATCCAACATGCTGAAATATCACATCGCTGTGCTACTTCCTGTTTCTTTACCTGACCATAAAAAAACAAACAAACCAACAGCAACAAAAAAAAAAATCCCATCAGCTTCAGCCTTTCAGCCTTTTTACTTTGTGTTTAGTACTAATTCGCAAATGTTAGCATAACATGTTAAAAGAGATGGTAAACATTAAGTCCACTAAGCATGCTGCTATGAGCAATTAGCTCAAAGCACAGAGCTAGCGTGGCTGTAGGCTTTCAAAAATGTTCAGTATTACCACCTAAATGAAGAGAAACACATTGACCCTGACTTTGGAGAAGGGTTTGTCTTCAGTCGGTCTGTCTGTCTGTCTTTCTGTCTAACTGACCGTGTCCCTGTTAGCAGTCTGTTCATACTGGTAGACTGGCTAAAACACCTGGACTCTGAGATCAAAATCTCGTCAGTGAAGTTTTTTTTAAGATTGAAGTGGAGGGTAGTGTGTATTTCTAACTGCGCTCAGCTCCAGATGATTTACCCACCTGACTTGCTCTGAGTTTCCCAGAAATCATTAAACCACCCAGTCTGGCTGTGTTTCATGTTCCTGAACAAAGAGTACCACCACTGATGTGCTTTTGGGAATCCCAGAGCAGGTGGTCCAGTGGATGTACAAGTATTAAAGAAAATCATCCACAATGTATTCAGATCAAAGTGTTCGTCCACTGGACTAGTGCATCCTCCCTCCCCTACACAGTTCATGGCGGTGCCGCAGAGCGCCACCTATAGGTGTCTACGGGATATTGTGGCAACTGATAGCTGATTTTCGTAACCAATATTCCTGTTTTGTCCTGTCTCTGTCTGTCTGTCCATCTGTTTGTCCCTCCGTCCATCTGTCTGTCTGTCTATCCGTCTTTTTCTAACTTCCTCCTTTGGTCTTAAATATTTTACTTGGTTTGGGCTGGTTTCGTTTTGAGTTATCTCTTCTTTTCCAACTTTGTTTCATTTACAAATGCTTGTAACTGTAACAAATTGTTTATATTTGCAATTTCTGATGTGCAATGCAATCATAACATACATCGACATATCATCACATTACTTTAATTACTTTAATCCCACACATTCTCTTCATTACAATTTTTTACCACATCATGAAAATTCATGCTGACTGTTTCATTTGCTAATCTGAATGACTCTCCATATCTCCGGTCTAACCTCTTCCCTCCCACCTGTGCTTGTCATCTTCATGTAGCCACGGGTTATGAGAAGTCGCGCAGCCTCAATAATATCTCCGGGATGACGGGCGCCCCGCTGCGCCTCACCCCCATCACCAACTCCACCTTCGAGCCCTTCGAGCCGCCGGGCCTTAGGCGATGCCACTCCCCCATCCCCTCCATCTTGTAGCATAGCCAAAAAACAAACAACAAAATGTCAACAACAGCAACAATACTTCTTTTTTTCCTGGGGAACATGCAAAAAAAAAAAAAAAAAGCATCAACTTGGAAGGAGTGCATCATGGACATTTGATTCATCTTAGCTGCTCTTTCATCACCATTCATCACATTTTCCTCTTGATAGAAACAAGGAATAAGAGTTCTTCTAGGCACTAGAGGGTCCTATTTTAAAACCACAGAATAGCTAAACCTTAAGGATAAAGCTGAGATAGACGCTTAGGCAAATGTATTTTAAAACACACAAACACACACTAACACACCTGCCTTACTAACAGGGATAGAGTCTAGGTTAGTTTAGACTGATATGATAGTTAGTTGACCTTTAGCTTTCCCTGTGCTACTTCTTGCCTGTATCTCGACACTGCACTTGCACTTCAATGCTTTAAGACTGATACTTAAGAGTAGCTACGAATAAGCGACTTTTCTAATATAAAGCCTCAGAATGCACACAGTCAAACCCATACACACACACACACACACACACACACACACACACACACACACACACACACACACACACACACACTAACATATTACTGCAGCATGCATGTTTTTACATGAGAATCCCCAGAATAAGAACATACGCTATACCTTCAAGTAGACTGAAAAAAAGACATTTTTGTATATTTAAAGTCAAGGAAATACCCCAAAATGTAGCACCTCTGCACCTTTGAAAAAAGCTGTGTAGGCTTTTGATGGTCAGTTCTTTGTGTCACACTGAGATCAAACAACCTCTGTTACACATATGTGCAAACTGTGTTTGTTCTGAGTGTATCTCTTTAGTACAGGGAGAGTGGAGAGAGGGAGTCTCAATAGATCCTAGGTCATATCATCAGTCAACCAATGAAAGCAGCAGCATCCCCTCCTTCTTTCTCCTGCTTCCTCCTCAGGCCTCAGATTCCTCAGACCCTAAAGACTTGCAGGATGTACTGCAGGAGAATGTGACGAAAAATTATGTTTTTTTAATTTTTTTTTTATAGCATGGACAGCGGTGGAACACTTGTTAAGAAGCGTGTATGCATCTATCAAGGTGGGATGCAGGACATAAGACGGTGGTTCCCAACCTGAGGAAGATAAACCAGCAGTTGAGAAATGATAAAAGATCTCTTTCTGTTTTAATTTGCTGCTGTTGAGGTCTAAGTCCATATTTATATGATGGAAGCTCCATAGATAATGAATATTTCAGGATAATGTAATTAATGTACAATCCTGTAATTAGCCTGAAAGTAGTGAATTAGTATTATTATTATTATAAGAATCAGTGTTTTTATCCACCAAGTGCCAGAAATTCCCATTTCCCAGAATTAACAGTGGTGTTGTGCATGACCTACAACATGACCTCAGACCTCTATCTTAGCTAAGGCCCTAATTGGAGAAATTTAAGGCATTTTTGTTTTAATTGATCACAATCTATAAAGGTTGGGAATCACTGTCAGAGGGGATTATGGGATGGCTAGGGGAGCAGAGCTGGTATTGACTCAGTTGTCACTCAACACTGCAGAGCTGGTGCATGAGATATATTTTGTAAAATAAGTCAATAAAAACAGCGACAGGGAATGAGACAAAAAAGATGTAGGTGAACAACTGAACTTTTAGCTTTAGCCTCACAAAGATCTCCAGGGAAGGCATTATGGAAACTACAGCAGTAGGGTCTGATCTTTACCATGCCATCACCCCTCAACTGCTCTTCATATACTCTCACCTGGGCTCTTGGCAAAAGGCTGAGCTGCAAAGTCAGAAGAAAGGGATGATCACTTCTCATTTCTCTGTTGTGCTTTCATTCCGTCACAAGTTAAGGTTAAGGACAAAGCTTATTTGCTTTCTCTCTGAGAGTGAGATTATAAGATTGATACCACTCTTAAATCTGTGTGTTAATCACTCCATAAGTAATCTGTTTTTCTAACCTTTAAAAAGTTAGTGTCTGGGCTGCAGTAAAACCTTCAAGTTGACTCAATGTGAGGAGACAAGTTGGAATCATTACAAAATTACCTCAACTTCTCAAATTAGGTCAGCTTAGAAATTGAAGGCAGCCCACACACTCATTTTTAAAAGCAAATAACAAAATAATTTATTTTTACAGTGTAGCATGAGGGTGCAGTTAGCCTAGCCTAGCACAAAGACTAAAAAGCAGGGGGAAACATCTTGGTAGACTCTGTCTTAACATGGAATATGTGTGGTTTAGGTGGTGTTAATGTGCTAAAAGTACAAAGAACAGCAGAGCAAGGCTAGCTGCCCTGCATCCAGTCTTAATGCTAAGCTAGGCTAACAACATCCTGATTCCAGCTGCGTTCTTAATGCACAGACAAGAGACTGATATACATCTTCTCACAGCATTCTCAGAAAAAAGTAAATCATCAAAAGTATCTTTAAGGTGGCGGGGTGATTGGCTTTCTCTTTTTCCGGGAAAGTTTTGGACATTGCAGCTCAGCTTGAGAGTGAGAAGTGTGGTTTTTCCTCAAGTCATCCCGCCACCAATACCATCACCACCGCCAACAGCGTTACTACTTGCACTGACTCCAGTGTGACTCAGCAGCCAGTGGCAATATTTTTAGTTTTTGGCTTCTCTTTCTTTCCCTTTTTGCCCCTCCTGAACCCCCAACCCCCTCCCTGCCCCCTCCTACTCTGTCCGTCCACCTCTTCTTTGTTTCGGCTGCGGCTGCTCAGTAGGAGGCACTGTGAACGGCTACTGGAGCGACAGCCCATGGTAGAAGAAGAAGAGCAGACGGCAAACGCCACAAGGGAAGAAGAGAGGGAACATGACAACAGAGACAAACATAGAAATATGCAATGTAGATAGATGCGACACCGGTGGTTGGAACTGTGTTTCTCTTCAGTTGTGTTGTATCTGCGGCACATGAGTGTGCACATGGATCTTAATGTGTCTGCATGTGTGTGTTTATGTGTGTGTGTGTGTGCCTGGACCTGCATCTACCTCTGTACTAAGATGCACAAAATGTCAACATGGACGAATATTTTTTTCTTTCTTTTTGGTTATGCAAGAAAGAAAGGAAGAAATATTTCTTTCAGTTTAGTTTTTATATTTACTGTGTGATCACATTATAATGTCATCTCTCTGTCAGTGGGTGTAGTTTTTTTTTTTTTTTTTTTTTAAGGAGTTTATTAAGCTTTTTTCTCCTAAATATAAATTTCCTTTTTGTTTTATGATGGATTTTTTTTTGATGTTGCTGAAATGTAATTGATTTAAGAACAATGTCAATGACTTTCATTATTTTAGACAGCAATTATGTGTCTGTTGGTTAAGTTTCATATCTTCCATATCATATTTCATATCTGTTTAAGTCCCTTGTCCTCCTCTCTCACTCTCACCTTGCTTCTCTCCCAGCAGAAAGTAACAGAGAGCTTTCAGCCAGCAGTAAATCATTCCTTTTGATTTGCATTATACTCTCAATAGAGAAAAAAAATATCATTAACCACTAAACACTGTTTAAAGGCAGTGTGCCTGACGAACCACTTAAGACTCATTTATACTCCTAAACCAAATGTCCAAAAATAGATACGTCCATTTCAAATGTCGAAAAAGTCACTACCCTCTACTTCCATGCGTCCTTTATGAGGGCATATATACAGCCAGTAGATGGCACTAGAGGGCATAGTCAAAAGTTTATCGCAACAACAAATGATGCAACGTTGGGGTCATAATATTGTACCTTTAAAGCAAGGCAGTGTTGTAAGGCGGAGGTCTGTGTGGCCATATATATCCTGACATAAGGACAGACAATCCCTTTCACTTATTTCAATATAGATTGCAATACGTTATTATTTCTCACCGATTCATTCTGTTCTGGCATTATTTAAATGTCTTTGTTGTCTCCAACAGTCGTATCTCACTTGAACTATGCTACCCTGCCTCCTTGATCTCCAGTGTAATCCTCCATATCATCCGTATCTGTTAGCTCTTAATGTATGTATGTATGTATGGAACACTCTGTCCATTCCTGTATGTAATGCTGAGCATAAATGAGCCTTAATGGTGCAAAAGACATAGAGTACTTTTCGGTCTCTTAAAGATGCCTTTTTGGGAGGAAAGTTTCTGTACGCTGAGGTTTCTCCAACTGTTACTTTTTTACATTCAAGTTGGGAGTGTTGGGAGGTGAGAGTATAAAATGAGACTTTACCTGAGGAGTATGTTATTGTTTATTTAAACAATTAGTGTGGTATTTGGGGGAAAAATACTTTCTATATGCTACTTTGGAGCTTAAGCCAGAAAGGAATTAGCCCAGCTGAGATTTAAGACTGGAGACAGGGGGAACTAGTTAGCTTGCCAGGATCTGTCCAAATGCAAACAATACACTGTATGATGTTTTTCATTTGTTTAATATGTACAGAGCAGAAATGTAAAAATGAGTGATATTACAGTAACAACAAGACTTCAGGAAGTTACTGCATCCCAGCTGCTATTGACCAAGAAATACTAGCTCGTAACTCTCAAACCTCAAGTTGTCATTTTTCACAATTTCCAACTTTTGGTGTACAGAAGTGTTTCCCACAGAATTACAATTGTCCATCTTTTTGAAGAACTCGTCATGGGTTCTTTTTTCTCTCAGGAGCTATTTGAGTCGCAGGATGGTTAATTGATCTGTTGATCCAGTCAGAGCTGATCATCAATGGATGAGAGGAGCAACTGCATCAACTTTTTGACCCAGCATAATGAACAGTTAAGTTTCACTTTCACTGCGCCTGCCATTCTGCTGCTCCGCCTGTGCCCAGAGTACACTCTACACTCCAAGAGTGTGGTGCAGTCAATAACCAATCAGTACTATAATGGTGCACCTAACTAACGGTCCAGCTCCAAAAATATAAAATTAAAATGTGGCAACGGATGTTTTAATCATGGCAATCTGCTATTAATAAATTATTGTGTGGGAAACCCTGTAACCCTGTATGTCTTGTAAACAAGACATGTGAAGTGCTTGGACAGGCTAGGTGATTCCCCCTGCCTCCAGTTTTAAGCTTACATAATTGCCTCCTGGTTCTAGCTCTGTACCACACAGGCATGAGATTTATATCGATCCATAATCTCAGTCTGCAAGGAAGTAAATAAGCTTTTTTTTTCAGAAGTCTAGAATCTTGTATCATGTAGGAATTAATTATTTAGAAGTTTGAATCCTTTGGAAGTTCAGGATTATATTCCTAGATGGAAAATCCTTTTAACCCCTAATGCTATTAGACATGCACTGTAGGCACACATATACACACACACACAAACATACAAACATAGATGTAAACACACACATCTATCTCTCCGCTGAACCTGTTTCTCAACATTTCATCCTTTCTTCATCCCCCTATCCAACGTCCACTTGTTGTGAGTGCGTCTGTCACTTTCCTCAAAGCCACTGCTGATTGGTCGCTTTTGTCATGATGTTGTACATATGTAAAGTTTGCGTTGTATATGAATCTGCATGGGTTTCCATTGCAAGCAATAACGATACTGATATGATTAATAATGTGAGGAGGTTTGATAAGATTTTAGTCTCAAGCTTAATGAATGTGTATATAACATTTAGACCACTAAGAGTGTGTATGGATGTGTGTGTTAAGATGCAGACATATGCACTAACAAAGCATGCAGGACAAAAAAAAAAAAAAAAAGGTTCACTTCTTTGAATGCTAGAAGACGTGGGACGTGCTGACATTATGCATGCCAAAATGCTATGATGCTATTGGTCGGAAGAGACCAAGTTTAGGTACTGTAACAGGGCTGGGAGGGGGTGGGAAAGTTTATTTTTGCAGGATGGGGAGGGGTTACGTTTCTAGTAGGTCTTGTATAGCTGCTTTCTTATCGAACTTGAGAGACTTATAAGAGAAACATATTAACAATCGTAGCTTATGATTTTTTCTTCTTTTTTTGCTTCTCTTTTCACAGAGAACTGTTCTGAAAGCCCTGCGCTTATCAGATATATGCAAAAAGAAGCAGTAACTGTGAACTAATGCTAAGACATGAAAAAAAAACAAATCCAGCTTCTTCCATTATTCTCAACTCCTCCTCTGCAAAAGAGAGGAGAGACCATTGTCCTCCCAAGATACCTCCTCACCAAAATGACCCCTTCCATCGTCCCATTCGTGTGCTTCCTCATTATGTCTGTGACCTTATCCTGCCGATGTCATCTTTCATTTCCTTCTGTTTTGTTCTATTCGCTACACTTGCATTTAAACTGCAATGAGTTAAAAAGAAGGATACCTCTGCAATGTGAGAATGCAAAGATTCAATACAAGCTTACACAAAAGAGGAGGATAAGGGCCAGATTTACCCAACAAGGGTCCTTGGGCAAAACTGAATTGTGGGCCCCTTCTGAGCAAACCCAATACACCCCCAATCCCTTCATTAGTTTGATTCAAACATGACTGAATGAACACTTATTTAAGAATACTCACCATGTAAGCATAATAGGCTAATTTATAGTATCAATGTAAGCCAGTGTTTGCTTTTATCCTGGTGACATAAATGTCACTGTCCATCCATGTCCACAAAGTCCCTACAGTCCCCTCTGCGAATGTCCCTGACTGACTGTAAAAGACTCACTATAAATGGACTCAAAGAACCTCGCTAGTCTAGCAACATTAAGGTTACAAACAATCCATAATGCAATACTCCCTGTAGGAAACTACAATAGTCTCTTCATTTAAAATGAGATTTATTTTTTTAATACAATTGTGATACAAATTTGATACAATACTGAAGTGAAATTTAAAAACTACCCAATGAAATGCATAAGTATGTCTATCCCCTGGATATAACACGATCCCTACTTTTTTAATTGTATTCTCTCGTCTTATATTTTGGCCAGTCCAGTATCAACAGCAAAATCCGTTGAAAATGCTGGAGAAACTAAAAGTCCTCATGAAAAAACTATCATTACTTTCTTTATGGGATGTATTTCCTGTTGAAACAAGTCATTAGGTTAAACCAGTGGGCTGTTGGTTTCATAGTCAAAGATTGATTTGACAATATGGCCAAAAAGGCAAAAAGACATTGCCATTGGTAGAAAGTAAGGGTGTGGAGGTCAAAGCACTGGATGGGCGGCAGCGTGTTAGACTTTCATCCAGAAGATTAGAGTCTGTATCCTGTCAACTGACATGCAATTCTTTCTCAAGTTCCTTAACCAAGTATACTAGTTGCCTAATCCTCACATTAGCAATTTTTTGCGATAACAGTGATCATTTCTCAACCTTAACTATAATGCTTTTGAAATGTGTAGATATTACAGCACAGTTGCACATAAATACCTAAAATGTACATGACCTTGTAAGAAAGCATTAGGTGGTGGTGGGATCAAAATATGGTGAAATTCAGTGCAGGCAACATTAAAACAATACCTATGTAAAGTCTATTGTAAACAGTCACAGTTTGTGAAACCATCGCAGTTTAGTTCGCTTTAGAGAACAAAAGTACTTGGACTGACTTTAGGAATTGTCATTTTGGTTAAAATAACTATGTACAGAATGTAAGTGATGTAAACTTCCATACTTTGCATAGTTTCGTCAGTACTTGGTTAAGGTTAGAAAAAGGTTGTGCTTTTGGTTAAAATAACTATGCATGGGACATAAGTAATGTAGATGTGCTTACTATGTGTAGCTATATTAAGTACCTCTGTAGGGTGCTTTGCATAGTTACACTAAAGTCACATAACTGTGTTGACTTTTGGTTTCACATAGGACTTATGGTCAAAAGTCTATGTTTATGTGAGTCATCCACTTCGCTTCTGTCTGCCCACCTGCCCTACGTGGACCTCCTCAGTCTTTATACTTAATTTCTGTGTCCACAAAGACATAAGATTCTTGTTGAGTTTACTTTGGTATCATTTTTATGTTGCCAGAGAGTACTTTTAACACATTTTTAAACATGGAAATTGAATGATTAAATATAACCCAAGGTTTTGCAGGATCTATGTACTTGTCCAGTGATGGGATTGATTTTGCTTCAGTGATGCTTGTTATATAAGACATACTTGCTATTTTGTATTACTTTTAGCCCCGAAAGAGCCTTGTAAAAGTCAGATTGACCATCCTGTGAGAAACCACACTGCAGAGGCACCCTTCAGAATTTAAACAATTTTTCATTTAAATATCTATAGTTTCTGTCCCTTGTTGCCATGTTTCTCTCCTTTCCATCCATTCACAACTCAGGTATCAATCTCTCCCCCTGTGCCCCTGTTCACCTATGCTTCCTCAAAGATGTATTGTATGTATGAAAAAAGGAGAGATAAGATAAAAAAGTAAAAAAGTTTTCCTCTCTTTTCTGTCCCTGTGAATGCCATGTGCTCTGTTTTGTGGCTTCCGCCTTCAAAAATGCTATTTTGCTTTCCTTGTCCGACTGTGTTTCCTGTCTTCTCCTTGTGTCGTTCACTCATCTTTCCACCCTCAAAAACTGTGTCCCTCTTTCTGTGAGGCACACCATCCATCCCCCCCCATCCTCAAGTCTCTCACAGCAAAAACCAAAAAGGAAATGACTAAAATTGGAGCACCTTCACACCTAAAAAAAAGGTTTTGCCAGACACTGGATTTCACCGAGGAGGAAGACAGGAACGGACATTTAAATGACTGAAAAAGACTGCAGTGATATATTGTAGGAGGGGAGGAGGGGAAAAATGTGCTGTGAAATGACGTGTTCTGAGTGGATTGTCAGCCGAGCAGCATCAGAGGGAGGAGATGGAGGAGGAAAAGTTTGGGGAAGACAGAAAAGTGTGGTGATGAGGAGGAGGAAAGAAAGAAAGAAGCAAAATCGCTTCTCCATGTAAGAATGTGTACCTCACTGTTGTTCCTGTGCACCGTTTTTGCTCTTTGTGTTGTGTTTCCTCACCTGTGTGTGGTTCTGTGTTGGTGTGACATTTTGTTTTATGTTCTGTGTGTTTTTGTGTTGTGAGCCGCACTCTATTTCCTTACCTTTTTTTTTTCTTTTCGTGTAGCCTTAGTGTGAACCACACCTGGGTCAAACACCAGCTACAGCTTGTTTAATCCCCCACAGGTGCAGAAAAATTGCACTTTGCAAACTGCGCCACAGCAAGATGAATTAAAAATAAATGTACCGGATACAGCAAACCCTGCTGGTCTAAGCTCAAGTGGGATGAAACAAAAAGCTAAAATCATTTGGCCAAGGTCTGGTTTGTACATATGCAGGACACACCAACTGAGATGCTCCACTCTCAGCTCTTGGTCTGGATTTCAGCCCAGTCCTGGTTGGCAGCAGTCCTCTGGTTTCAACTTTGACATCTTTTGATTTCACAAACTTTGTGTCCTTGATGTCTCATCAGTTTCTTAATTAGCATCCAAAGATTTACTATATCAGAGGACTGAGCAGCCCCCCGAGGACTTGTGTAGATTGTATCTGTGTGAGTGAGTTACAGAGAGAAACGTTAGTGTGTCACATTCGAGCTCTGTGTACTTGCATGCTGGCTGGGCTGAGCTAGCTTTGTAGTGGTGTCTTTTCTTTGCTTCGGTGGTGTGTTTGGCCTATCATTTCCTTGCCTTGGTGTACAGTATTATATTTTGGGAGTTTAAGACTAATTTTTTACTGAGCACCACTGGTAACTAGTTTTTAGGGTTGGAACACTCAGTCTGCCATTGTAGAAGTCTTTCAGTGTACACATTTGTGACCCAACCTGGATTCTCTTTGGAAAGTTGTGCATTAAAGAAGGAAGGGTTCCTACAATGGCTGACATTGTAAATCCCATTGAAAGAATCTCCGATGACCTCTTTCCCACTAGCATCTGTGGGATTAAATCTTTTGACATTATGGTTCACTTTTGGTATAGACAGTAAGTTAAAAGACAATATTATATTGACTGAATCACAATGTTTTCAGTGCAGTAATTTCCGGGTAAAAAAAAAAAAAAAAAAAATGTTTCACATAAATAAAATGAAATGGCAGTGAAAAAAACGTTGCCCCAATTGGTTAGTTTTTTAGCTACCCTAAAGCCTCATCTAAATAATCATTTTTAGTTAAAGTGTACACCATATTTAGAATATCTCACAGCCTTACCTTGCCAATAGACAGCTCTTTCCGAAAGGGTAGCCAAAGCTGTTGTCTCAAAACCACGAGACTCCATCCACAAAAACAGTAATTTTGCTTTAATTTTTCTATGACTGCCTTGATTGGTTTATGTGTAAGGTAAAGGAGCAAAAGTATTCAAAATATGGTGTACAATTGAACTCATATTGGTTTCTTTAGGTGGCTAAAATATGTTTTGCTGTGGCCCCTTCCACAGTAATATGTTGCTTAGTGTATTGGTAGATTGTGTTCTTCAAAGACAAAGCACCAAAGTACATAGCTGAAAAAACACAGCAGGTACATTAAATGACAACAGAAACAAACAAGTTTGCAGATTTCACATATCCACAAATAAAATCAATGGCTAGTTATCTTTCTGGAAGTGATTATTGTTTTTTTTTTGTTTTTGTTTTTTTTGATGCAACATCACAGTGATTCAGTCTGTAGTCTGGATATGGTCGCAGTTACAGCACCATGCTTTGTATTTATTGTCTTATATGTCATCAATTGGAAAAAAAAATCAGCTCCACATTTGGTTATTAGCTTTTTCCCAGAGTCAAGAGCCTTCAACCACATCTCACTGTCTTCATCTGCAGATGGAGTTTGCCAAGTTGATGTATAGATGGCTCAGTCACTATCCCCTGTCAGTGATGAAAGATCTTTTGCCAAAAGTACCAATAAAACAAAGCAGAAATACTCTATTTCAAGTTAAAGACCTGCATGACAAGTGTAGTATTGAAAGTAAAAGTACACATTCTGCAGAATACTGTCCCTTGACTGCCATATTTTTTTATGTAACATTAATAGATTATTATTGCTTATGCATTAAAGTATAAGTAGAATTCTGTTGTAGCTGGTCAAGGTGGAGCTAGATGTCAAAATTGAAATGTATATTTTGGACTTTTCTTCAGTCTTTTATGTTTTTAAGAAATGGTTAAGCCTTGAAAAATTATTCATATGAAACATCTGAACAGTTTAAAGGAGAAATCTCTTCCTGGTGGAACTTACGACCATGCATAGACATGTGACACATGAATAGATGTGGCAAGGTGTGCAAAGGTATAATGGGCTTCAAACAAAATAAGGTGTTAATCATTAATTTAATTGTGACGTGTGGTTGAAAGCTCCAGAAATAGATATTAAACAGATTTTGAACCAAAACTGTTTCGTCAAACTTGAGACAAGACAAAATTGTCGATGTACTGCATACCAACAAACAGTCGATCTTACCAAGGTGCTTTTGGGAAACAGGCCTGTATCTGATGTGGTTCCACACTGGACCTCAGAAAGATATCAAATCATTTTCAGCAGAGGAAATGGAAATCAAAATAATTGCATAAAAGATTAAATTTAAATTTTGTGTGATGGTGGGTGAAATAATTGTTTTGCTTATGTTATCTCCTTAAATCAACTGATATGGGGATTAATAGTCATATGTAAAATTGGTCCCATGTCAGTTGTAAAATGTGAGTCTGTGATAAACAATCTGACCGGCCAACACCAATAGATTTGGGTTGGATTGCACCAGCT
Organism: Plectropomus leopardus; assembly: GCF_026936395.1. Lineage (NCBI taxonomy): Eukaryota > Metazoa > Chordata > Actinopteri > Perciformes > Serranidae > Plectropomus > Plectropomus leopardus. The sequence continues at coordinate 3,762,511 of NC_142193.1, forward strand.
ATTAATTAATCTGTCACTGACTGAAAAGTCCGTCCTAAGTTCTCAGTAACGACCAACTTGTTTCAGAGTAATGATTCACTTGTTGTGCCATTAAAGCTTAAGAAATGTCTTAACTAGTAAAAAAACTAGCAATTTGTAAGTTGGTTGCTAGCAAACATTTATATTGCTGTCCAAAAGCAATTTAAACAGTTAAACAGAGTCATTGTAGCATCACAAGCTAGTATAACTTCCAAAAATTACAGTTTTAGCAGCCCGTTCCCATTCCCAGGGTTTAAAATAAGGCAGCTTGGTCAGCGTCCACTGGCGTCTGATTCTGACACATAAGGCACCCTTTAGCATCTCTATGATACGCACCAGGCTTTTATGTTACTGCATTGTAAAACCTATCCACTGCAATCACGTAGCATCAAGAGCGAGACAATAAACATAGGGAGGGAGTGATGGGTAAAACAAACACAGAAGTTTCAGTCGGAGGACCAGTGTTTGTGTCAACGTTTTTTTTAAATTATTTTACAAAGGCTACTCAAGGCCTAACCAAGCTGTTTTGTTGCCTACACCTAAAATAGTATTGGTAACAAAATCAAGTTTCCTGTGAACATGGAGGTTTATTTTGAAAGGATACCATGCACATAGAGACAGCATGTGGAAATTTACATGCCGTCCCTGAGCATGCATCCAACGCTATTCATTCATTTAGTCATATTATTAGCATAATGTTTATAATTTGGGATATGTTGTCTTATTTTTATGAAATGTATTTTAAAAACGTAACAATTCATTGTTATTAATATATGTCGACCATACTCAACGTTACCTGGTTTACTCTTTAAATGGGTCAAATATTAGCAGACTTTTGTTAGCTTTGTCAGTTGCTTTAGTTAGCTAGACAACAGTTCTACCCAGCAGTTAGTGGATGTAAATATTATTAACTATTCCTATATGTAAGAACCAGTTCACAAGGAGTAACACACTTTAATATAGTGATGCTTAAAATAACCCTTAAACACTTTCATTACAAATACGCTAGGTTTGAACTGATGAACAGCCGGTGCAATCAATTCAAGAAATACACAGATGCCATTCTTTAAAAAATCAAAAGAAAACATTACTTTATCCACCAGCATGATTTTATTGACTAACAGTTTGTGTGAAATGGCCGTTGACCTTGAACTGCACCAGACCTGGGTGTAACTAAATCCACTAAAAGTCTTCAACAAAAAAAAAACGGTTTGAATATAGTAAAATCAAAAGTTTACCAAATGTTCAATCAATCACAGTGTTTTCAATTAGATTATGATGTTTTGATGATCTTTTTATTGGTTTAACATTAACTCTGAAAAAAGTTTGTTGAGCCTTCATCAGGGTACCATCAAACTCTATGCCATGGTCTGGTGTCTGAGCGTCAAGAGTTGGTACTTATTCACTTCTTTTCCACACTAATTTCTCTTTTCTTTTTCCCTTTCAGTGCTGAGTTTCTAAACCCCCCCCCCTCCCCTTTCCCTACAAGAAGAGGAAATCTATAAACTTTAAACTGCTGCTCCTTCACCCCCCACCCCCCAACGGGATTCACTGTAGAAAAAGGGAGGGAGATAGAGAGAAAGAGAAAAAAGAAGACGGGTGGCGGAAACCATCACTGACACTCTGACCTGAACATTTTCATCATCTGTGTGACACATTCAAATGCAACCTGGCTGACGATCCTGATGAAGAAAATGGTTACGATTGCATATAAGCTATTTTTAGATGGGAGAGAAAAACATTTCCACCTCTTTTGAGCTGCTTTGCAGAGCAAATCACAGCATGGATGCTCCCAGAGTAGCAGCCAGAGGGCCGTGACAAACATGGATCTGCAGACCATGCAACAAGGATGCCCTCTATTTTAGTTGCGTTGTTGCTTTACTCTTAATTTCAAGAAGATTCATTGACAACTGCTGACTTCCAGTGAAGGTGCCATTGTTTTGGCACTCAAAGCACTATGCAAGGTGAGGGTGGTCCATTGTGATGTCTTACGGCTCTGTCGGAGTCCGATCCAGTGTTGGTGCTGGGCTGCACAGGCCGGGCTGCCCTGCTGATCTCTGCTGAGCTACAGGACCTCTAACAGCAGGCTGAAATCTACTCATACATATCAGAAAACATCAGCCATATCACATGTATATTTGACATAATCCCGATACTGAATTTGATAGATCTTCCAGGAGACATTTGACATCTTGGTACTTCTTGTTCAGCTGAGTTTAAATACTGTCAAAGAGCCAGTTTTTATTCACCTTGTGATGGAATGAACCCAAAGACGGACACATGGATGATCGTACCAGTTTGGGTTTCACAAAAGCCCTCAAAGACAAGAAACTGGCCATAACATCTGCTTAAGAAAAGAAGGTGTCGATGAAAAACAGAGATGTGATTGACCCTCTTTCTCTCTTTCTCACTCTCTCTTTCCCTCTTGAGTGTTTACAGTATCTTGACCCCCCCCCCCACATCCCTGCATCTCAGCATCGCTGCTGCTCCTCCTCTTTAGCAAAACTGCATGGCATGAATGAAACCAATTAAAACCTGAAGAAAGACAGTCAAAGACACAATGGATGGATTAAAAAAGGGGGGAGAGAGAATGGAGGGAGACCATGAGAAAGGGGGAGAGAGACCATAGATTTCTTTTTCTTTTTTTTTTTTCATGCAGCAATGTCAATGCAAAGTCATCATCACCCAAGCTACTTTTTAACCCCCTCTAACTGGCTGCTAATATGTGCAAAACAGCATCTTCTGCAGCAAAATACTCTCAGAAGGCATGATGGATGAAGAGGAGCTCCCTCCCCCTCTGAGGGAAAGAGGGAGATTCTGCAGACCATACACTATACCTCTGGAGATGTGGGGCAAGAAGATAGAGGCTTTTTAAAGAAAGCAGGTATTCAGCAGGAGCGGGAGAACATCTTCGAGCAACTATTCTAGGGACAAAAAATGGCAACGATTGCAAATTAGAAATGCATTTTTATGACATTGTTTACCAGCATGAATATTCTGCATGACTTCTGCAAGCCATTCTGATCTCCCCCATGAATAACAGGGCTAGAAATTGAGAATTTAAACAAGAACATTTAAGAGAAATTATGTTATATGCAACAACAAAAGAAAAGTAGAATTATGTTTAAAAGATTTTATCAATTTTGTTTTTAATGATAAAACACAAATAATTAAGAAAAAAAAAGGGTTGCTACATCTACCCTGTTTTGTTTTCTTTAAGAAACCTTAGGAGACCCCCACCCCCTCTGAAATCCAAGAAGACTCCTCCGAACTTCTGCAAGTATTTACTCTGCTACTACAAGTTTGTCTACTATTACTTCAACTTCTCACCTGGCTGCTACTCTGCTTCTTCTTCCTCCTCTTCTTCCCTTTCTTCTTCCTCTTGTAGCCTTTTACCAGAACCCTTATACGTAACTCTCTCCAATGGCAGCTGCTTGTGTCTGTGTCACAATGTGGACCCAGGACTATCCAACTGATGTTGACCTGAACTGTGCTGTCCACTCAGAGATGTCATTGATTCAGTGTGTTTGAACTGAAAATGTCTGTTCTCCCTTTTTTTTTTCTTGACCTTGATATCAAGAATGCCACACTATCAAGTATAGAAAGGTCATCCAAAGTTTATGGTCAAGGATAAGTCAGGGATAGGTACAGGTGGAGGTTGTTACCCATACAATGGTCAAGGCAGGTCTAAGAAGGTACAAGATGGCTGCCTCATCATCCAGGGCTGTAGTTCCACTATTTGTTTAGGTCAGATTAAAAATTAATTGTTTCATTTCACCAACGACCAATTGCTTTTTGTAATTTCCCTTCTTTATTATCAGTTAGCTGTTAGGGATAATCTTAAAATCAGTTTGCAATCTATAGGCCTAGAATGAAATTGATATGTACCATTTAAGTATGAACAAACACAAGGCCATAGCCAGGAGTTAAGAAATATCAAAGTCCATATCCAACCAACATTATTTGAGTTTTTTTCAGGCGTTAAAAGAAAAAGAAAAACTCTACATTTTGCATTAACTTTTAAGTGATATAAAACTAAATGTTACCTCCCAACGTTGTGGCCTGATGTAGGGTATAAAAAAGTTTTTGCCAAAAAACAATCTGAAAGTAAACCAAAGAATCCTCCAAAAAAATAAATAAAATAAAATAAAATCGGACAAACAGTTTATCTGCATGATTTTTGCCTGATGAAGGCCTGAGGAATGAAACATTATGACTGAATGGGACAATGTGCAGGCTTCTTTGGTTTTCTTTTTGAACATACACACTTGTACACACTTGTAACCCCGCTTGTGTGCAGGAACGGTCTTGAAATTAAGGCCTAAAAACCATCACATTTAGGCAAAAAATATCAGCATCAGCCATAAAAAAACTCAATACATATAAATGAATTTCCTCATTAATTTCAAATACAGATGATATAACTTCTGTGTTCTCAATGGTAGCCAAGGACCTGATCAAACAAAAAGAAAGACAAAATCAAAAGATTTAAAGTCTTCATGGAAATATATCACCTCAAATTAAAATGACTAAAAGTAAATTAAAGGGTGTCATCTGCAAATGTTTGCTCCAGGAGCTTTTACATGTTGTAGCTTTACCATTTCTGCCCTTTGACTCTGCCAGCAAATCACATGAATACATGAGAACATGGGATTCACCTGTGTAATGAATGAGATTTGTGAATTATTAATTCTACTTGATTTAGTTGGAATGCAGCCACATTCTTGCTTAGTTAAACATCCCTTATCGTTCAGGTTTTCATGCTTTTGTTTCCGAAATTGGACCAGGAAAATAATCACTTTCTTCTAGTGTTGCATGAAAGTGTAACTGCATTGAAATGTGATAATTCACTAAATAAAGTACAAAATAACACATCACAATATTGAAATCTCCTTGGCTTTTAATACCACAATTTGCATAAAAACCAGACCATATCGTATCAATGCATTATCCTTGAAAGTCATCCTATTAGAAAGACTTTAGTAATTAGTTTGTGAGATAATATGCAATAACCGCAAGTCGTATTTAAACACCGTAGTCAAAGACCTACAACAGGCTGCTCTAATTAGGTTATATCTGTTACCTGCTAATACATCCTGATGAGACAAGGTAGGAGCAAAAGAGGCACAGATGTATAGTGTGCAGCTCATTTGTCAGACCAGCAGTATGAATGGATGAACTGTAGCTACTATTGGTAGTGGTTCCCCTTGGATGAGAGGCAGCCATCTTGGCTCTGTGTGTTCAAAAAGGGTTGGCCAAGTACCCCATCACCAGAAAAATAAGAAGAAAGGACATTCTGCTGGCTGTGGGAAAAACAGTTTTTCTTACATTCTCTATACAGATTTAGATGAATTAGATATACAAAAGGAAATATGCAGGAAGATGGAAATGCCTTCAAAGGTGGCAGAAGCACTTTGGGTGGACTGAAAGCTAGCAGGTACTAGACAGATGTGTTATCAAATGCTGTAAATTGTGCTGGTTTTTCCTCTTTTGTCTTTTTTATTTGTCTCATATGAGCATTAATGTTCATTTTTGATGCTGTTTTATTGATTTCTATTGCTCTGTATTAAGCAGGATTTGGTTTATGATACCATGTTGGCCAACCACTTCGCTAAAATTATTTGAATCTTTGTCGGCATGGATGGATTATGAAACAGGCCTGCAGGGAATAGCCATAGGGACCCAAGGGATAGGAGCCCTGTTTAAAGTGGCCAATATCATCTTTGGATTGTTGATCATATTAATTTAGACACAAAATGACCAAAAAGAGACAGTTGAAAAAAATGTCAAAAGCAACTAAAACAAATTCTACAAAGAGAAGCAAAACAACAAAAGATAAGCATATTAGTCAATATAGTCATAAAGATACACAAAGCCACCACAAAGAGACTCAAAAAGTGCTTCATAGATAGAACAACTACAAGACAGCAAATTGACTACAAAAAGATGCAAAAAAAACTACAAAGAGATGCCAAATGACTATAAAGAGACACAAAAAGACCACAAAGAGACTCAAAACTCCTACAAAGACACATAAGAAGACTACAAGAAGCAAAATGAAAACAAAGAGAAGCAAAGCGACTACAAAGAGACACAAAAGTATTACCAAGACACTCAAACACACTAAGACTCAGACAGTCCGGTAGAGTTTTTACATGTCTTTGCTGAGGTGCCCAATGTCTCATAATCCATCCAAGTGTGTACGTTTTTTTATTTTGTGGCTGACATACAGTGAGGTTATAACAACAAACCAAAATATAAAAAATATATATAAATATATATATCTAATTCTAACAAATGACAGAAAGCAAACATATTTTGCTATTTGCAAACAAATATGCATTCTCCTGCAGAGAAGTTCAGTAGCTATACTTCACCATTTTCACTTGGGGCTGTCAAGTTTAAAAAGTTGACATTTGGACTGGACCCTCACAAAACCTGGCCATATGTACTGGAACGTGTTCAACCATCATCACACTGCTGGCCTAATAGGGGACAAAAAACTTCCATAAGATCTAACTTAAGACCTATATTCTTTGTACTGATTTAAATTCTCTGATCTTGTAACCTAACTCCTAAGTTTTTTTATTGCTAGGACTGGCAATCCATGCAAGATGTGCCAGGTCTGCTCCTTTGTTTTAAATAAGAAACATTTTGATTGCCAGTAAAAACTTTTTTGTTCTGCGGGTTTTTCAACTTTGATTGTTTTTACATTATTACTGAACACAGCAGAAAAGCTGTTTGACAAATTGCAGATTTGGAAAGTCCTAGGTACTCCCATACTTCTAAAGTTTGAAAGTCTTCAACTGTAGGAAATATTTTTCCCCCCATAATTCAAAGTCAATCCAGTATGTATTATTTTATTGTGTCTTAGGTCAGGCACTGACCTAAATCAAAATCAGAGATTATCACTGTAGCATTTACAGCGTATTCAGCCATGCTACCTGAACCTGATAACTTGAAGGGCCAGGGCTGAAAAATACGAAATTCCCCGGCTGGTTATGTATGAAGTTTGGTTTGCACTATGTTGTGCATTTTGGGGACCACAAAGGTTATGATTTGCTATCCATCAAAATCACTGTATGTCATCACACTTGATTTTTTTTTTTATACATGCATACTATTCTCTGTATCGTTCTGGGGGAGTCTTAACAAATACCAGGGAGCCAAAAATCAAATAGGAGACAGGGCCTATCTCAGGAATATACTGTATCAAAAATCTGAGAGGTGGAATGTTGAGATATTCTAATGCTGCAGTATGTACTTTCAGGAAGGTTTCAAGTTTCAGATAATAGTTTCTAATGAACATTATGATCATTTCAGTCGATCCCGGCAACAAGACTTAAAGCTGGAAGTTGATTTTTCTGTCCTTTTGGTTTACACTGTGTCCTTCCACACTGCACTAGATGTCATTGCTTCCAGGGTGTTCTTTTTTTATTTGGTACTGTATGTGACAGGAATCAGTTGGTGTTTGATATCACTTGTCTTCCTAAAGGTGTAAAGTTGAGCTCAAGAAATGTCAAAAATAACAATAGCCTACCTACGTAATGTACTGTAGCTATACCAAGGCAAACACCACTTCTATCAGTGTCATTAATTTTGTTGCTTTTGTTTCTGTTAGCATTTCTTTTACATTTTCTTACAACTGCAGTTTTTTGGTTTACATGTCAATTACTTTGTGTTTTGTAACACATGCAGTTATGATCATGAAGATGATAAGAATGGATCGATAAATGCTTTTGTATTCGAGCATGCAGTGAACATAAAGATAGCCTATGCACACATCAGTTGGGCTAAAGGCTTTATGTCATTGTGCTGTTGGATAACAACTGGTTATGTGTCTCAGGTGGGGTTTGGGGGGTTTAGTCAGGGGGGCAAATGCAGCCCTTATAGATGTCCAAATATATGTCACTGCAGAGTAAATGATACAAGGGGACTTCTACCATGACTTTAACCTCTTATTGTAGACATGAAGATAAATATAAAGATTTTTCTAGCAATAAAACTGTATGTGATTGAGCCAACAATGTTAACAGACAATACCGCCAATCAGAATTGTCCATAAATTTGTTTGTTTCTACCTAAAGGCAAGCAGTACAGGGATATTTCCCTAATTTGTTGAAAATCTTTGGAGAGACAGATTAAAGAAACAAGGGTGACAAAAAGTAAAATAGCTGAGGCCAAGATAGTTTGACTTCTAGTCTCTAGCATAGCTCAAGCTCCCAAAAGGCTGGATCCTCCCATTCCTATTATGTGACTTGATAGTGTTTGCCATTGCACCCGCAACTTTAAAACTACAGTTTGCAAGACAGGCTCAGCTGACAGCAGTCTTTCTCAAGATTTTGGTTGTAATGTTTGATGAAGATTAATTCTGTTAAGACTAAGTTGACTGGTTGAGACCTCATGGAAACCCTGATGGTCCAACCAAATGCTCTTCTGGGTCTTTGTCTTGCAGTCCTTGTGCTGTTCCCATTCAGTCTGTGTCCCTTATAAAATCTAACATGAGTGGAGATCATATCATGCATAGAAGTTGAAAATGCTCCCTTTTTTACAAAAGAAAGCACACAAGAACAAACTTGCAAAATGGTTTATTGACATTGAAAGATTGGAAAATTGTAAGTCCTCTAGAAACCTGTGAAGCTTATCTTTGTTGCTCAGTTGGCAAGAGCAAACTGAGCAGCTGCCACTGCAAAGATAGTCAATGTCTTGTTTGATATTTGGAAGTATAGAACAGAAATGTTTCAATGTTTCATAGGACATGGGTGCAGCCCTGCATCACAATCGGATCCACCCCTTTCCTTCCACACATTTCCTAAGGCATGTTGCTTCAGAAACCAACCTAAATAAGTCATAATAGATACAGGATATGACAGTTGGAGAAGGAGAAGAGGAAGTGATGGCAGTGCAGTTCCAGTAAGACAAAAAGAAACCTTCATTTTTCCACTGCAGTGTAGTGGGGACAGAGCAATAATGGTATAGGGTCTTTTTTAGGGTTTTGGTTATGTGTGTGTATGAATGTGTCTAAGAATGTGCATGTTTGTCTATAAATGACCTGTGTGTAAGAAAAGGAAGTGTGTTGTGAAAATTGAGTGAAGCCACACCTCTGTGAAAAATCTGACAGCTGAGCTAACCAATAGTGCAACTTTACTTGAAACCCAAAACGATGACCAAACATATCAGGACAAGATGCAGAGGAGCTGCTCTGCCCGCTGTCACAAGCCCCTTTAATGCTGATTGGAGTTTTAAAAGCCTGTTTACACGTTCTGATTGTTGGGTGGTGAATTACATAAATGGGGCAGAAATGGTTGCTGCTCTGTGGGTTACAACTTTCATGAAAGTTATACATCTGGCCACATCCAGAATGACACAGTGGTTTATTTTCCCAAGATGGCCGTTGAAAAACACCTGGCGTGACATCATTGGTTTGGAATTGGTCAAAAGTAACACGTAGAAAAGTTTGAACACATGCAGAGCAGCAGTTTACTGCCTGAAGGATTTACCATTTAAACAAGCAGCCAGACTCAAGCTAAGACCTAAAATTTAAAACCAACTTGTATTATTTTAGGGAAGTTAGTGAGTCAGTCTGGACAGTATAGGCATGTAGAGATATGCTAAAATTAACTACTCACATTGATTGACATATATGTTGAGCACAACTTAAAATTGGCCTCAAAAAAAATCATAAATAGAATCTCAGGGTCCTCAAAAAACTAATGAGTGGAACTTAGGTTAACAGCCTAAATTGTCTGAACTGGTGAGCTAACCTAAAGTTATAAATAGTATGTCATGGTCTTCTGAAGAGCTAAGTGAACTTTAAGTGAAAGTGACCATGGCTAGCTAGTTTCCACCTAGCTCTACTATCTTACATTGTCAAAACAATGGTAAGCTACCGCTCACCTAAAAATATAAATAATATTTCATAGTTTTCTAAAAAGCTATTTAGTGAATCTTAAGTAAAATTTGTCATGACCCACTAGTTGCTGCTAAACTCTACTAGCATATATAGTCCAAGTTTACTGTTTACTTAACAGCCTGAAATTTTAATATCTCAGTCCTCTGAAAAACAAAGAAGTGGAACCTTAATCAAAGATAGCATGGCTAGCTATAAGCCCTTCTACCCTACATTGTCCTGATAAACTGGTTAGCTAGCCTAAAACTGTAAATAACAGGCTATCTCACAGTCTTCTGAAAAGCTAGTAAGTGAACTATAAGTTAAATTGACCTTGGCTACCTAATGTCAGCAAAGCCTTACTAGCCTGCATTTTCCTGATAAACTGGTTGAGCCTCAAATTATAAATAGGCCAAATATCCCACAGACCTCTCAAAAGCTTATAAATTAGAATTACCCACCAGCCTACATTGTACTAGAAAATGGGTTAGATAGCCGAAAAACAGAAATAAATCTACCTACAGAAGATGTATGCCAAGAGGAGTAAAGAATGAACGTTCATGCTTAACATAGATTTTGTTTTGTTCCAGTTTGTAGTTAGCTAGTTGGGCTCTAAAACTCCAGTCTGTGTTTCCTGCAGCAACCGCTCCTCCTCTCATCCCATGCTCCTCACTTCTCCTCTCTCTCTCTCTCTCTCTCTCTCTCTCTGTCTCTCTCTCTCTCTCTTTATCTTTCTCCGTTCCTCCTCTTCCTCCTCCCCTCCCCTGTTAGCTATTTTGAGGAAGAAGCTTCTTTTTGCATCCCTTGTTCTTGTGTTTTTCTATCCTATGTTTTGGAGATGAATTCTAAATGCATGCGTGGGAAATTTTAAAACGATGACTTTAACTTTAATGCAAATGGCCATGTGAAGGGAAGCCTCTCCACAGTTTAAAAAAACAAACAAAACAAAACAAAAAAGGTTCTCGTCTTCCTCTCTTCCTTTCTCTTTTAGGTTAGAAGACACAGTGTAGGACACAATAAACTTTTTTTTCCGTAATCATTTATTAACTTAAAAAATGTTATTATTTTATTTCATTTTTGTGCTTATTTTGTGCAGCATGGGCATTCTTCACCGGTAAAGCCACTTTTCCCATGTGATCACTTTCTGGAGGCAAACGGGTTCAGTTTCATGAGTCCAATCCAGAGTCCAGAAGCTTCAGAGCACCTGCGTCAAGGCTTTTTGATGCTTGTTTTGGTAGTTAGCTTTCATTTTTCTGTTTATTTCATAACATTTCCTCAGTATATTCTTGGGTCATCTTCCCTTTCACCTCTGATAACTTTTCACTGAATCATGGATGCTGAGGTAATGGATAACTTTTTTTTTTCATTTTAAGTTTCCGTTATTTTCTGCTCATTTTGCTGTGCCTTCTCTCTAAGTCATTTTTAAATCATGCCATAAGTCCAGATGCAGCTATTTGAACAGCTCTTAGAAGGATGGTCTGGGGTCCATAACACGGTTGATTAGTCAGATGATCAATTGATTGGTTGATGGCCCCTCAGCAGGCTTAAACGGTTGCTATGTGTCCATTGGAGAGAAAGAAAGAAGGATGCCAGAGACAGAGAGGCGAGAGGCTTCCCTCCATTAACGAAGGGGTTTATGGTAAGACTGATGCTGGATATAATTTTTATTGTCACTACACTGGAGAGAGGAAAAACAAAATATAGAGTCAAGAACTGTATAAAATATATTTCAATGGAATGTTTATTATTTACCTTTTCTATTTTTGAAACATGTAAAGAAACAAAAAAGGTGTAATAATTCAACAGCATTTGTGAAAAAGAGACTTATAAAAAAAAAAAAACAGTTCTGTTGTTAAAATGTATGAAGGTTTGACTGTGAATGCTGATTTACCTGAGCAACTCTTCTCCTTTACTGATAGGATAAATAAAATCCAGATGAATAATAATTATTATTATTTAAAAAAAAATCACAAAACTACTGGGAAAAAAGCAAACAAATTCAGTTTAAAGAGAAAACCTAGAAAACTTAATAAAAACATTAAAAGCTTATGCCAAAACGTTCCATTTGAGTCCTGTGTTTACTATGGTCTTTTGTGTGGTTTATGAGTAATCGTCACATCATTCTATACTGAGCAGTAGTGAAGCTACATTTCATGACCCCACTAGATGGCGCGCTTGGATTAATCAACAAGAAAAGCTCAAGGAATGGCAACTCAGTGTGCTTCCAGCCCTTTATTAAACATAGAGTGCCATCTGGTGGCCTCAGAAAATAAAAGTGATGCTTCATGAAGCATAATTTGGTTACTACTGAGCAGCACAACACCATCCGCAAGGCGCTTTCCTCTTCACCTTGTCTGTCAAAAGTCAAAAGTTCACAATCAATGCATCGATACCACCAAACTAACATATTAACATTTGATGTCATATGATAAAACTAACATTTCATGTCTTACTGACACAATAAGACTACTGTATAGACAGTGACCCAGCAGAAAAACTGACAATATTTTCATGTCATACAAGTGCCAGCTAACTCTTTGAAACACGAGCAAATTTGCTGAGTTTCTTCCAAAAACATGGGAAGAAGGCAATGACCAACTTAAAAAGAAATGACCCCCAAATTTGTGAGAACTTAGTAAAAGAAAAAACAAAAAAGTGAGAAAAAAAAGCACACACAAAAAAGGATAGTAAAAAACAAAGGGGATGACCTGAAAAAACTGCCTAAAATAATGATAATTTTGTAAAATAATTGTAAATATAAATGTATGATGATTATAAACATAGTTTTCTGCGAAAAAAAGAAAACCATCTAAGGCCTCAGCGCCTAAGGGATGGTTGTTTAACTTTTCAGTAAAACATTGATCCAGACATTTTGTAATTGTCATTAAAAAAAACTGAAAAAAAACTTTATAGTATTTTATGTCATCCAAAAAAATATAAAAATATCCACCATAGGACATAGGATATAGTATGTCCCTGAAAAAAGGATAAATAATGATGTAGTAAGGTATGTCGTTCAGAAATTGTTGAAAACGTCATTGTATAGAATGTCATTAAAAAAATGATAAAATGTCTTGTAAAAAATCAAAAAAAATGTCATGATGATAGTTTGTTGCTTAATAAAACATAAAACGTCATAGTATAGTATGTCATTAAAAAAATTAGAATGGCATCATAGTTTAGCATGTCTTTCTTAAAAAATGATAAATACAGCATAGGAAATTGCATCGTTCAAAAATGGATAAACACATCAAAGTATAGTACATCATTCAAAAACTGAGAAACACATCATAGTTTAATAGGTCATTCAAAAAATGTAGAAAAATGTAATAGTTAAAAAAACTTCATAGTATAATATGTCGTTCAAAAAAATTCTAAGAACATCATAGTATAGTATGTAGTATGTCGTTCAAAAAACGATGACAACATCAAAGTATAGTATGTCGTTCAAAAAAATGATAAAAACATCATAGTATAGTATGTCGTCCAATAATTGATAGAAAAAAGTCACAGTATAGTATGTTGTTCATAAAATGACAAAAATGTCACAGTATTGTATGTCGTTCAAAAATTGATTAAAACGTCATAGTATGTCATTCAATATTGATAAAAACCTCATAGTACAGTGTCGGTACATGTCAAAATATGGCATGCCAACAGCTGAAAACCATATAGTACAGCCTTTTAAGACACCTCATAGTTGAGTATGTAATAGTAAAAATGTAATAGTATAGTATCTCAAAAAAATGTCAAAATACGACATGTCTAAAAAAGGACTAAAAACCACATAGCATAGCATGTCAAGACACCTCATGTTATTATATTATAAAAACAACCAAGAACATCATGATATAGTGTGTCGAAAAAACGACGAAAAAGTCAAAATATGACATGGAAAAGACCTGAAAACAACATAGTATAGCATGTCCTGTGACATAGTATAGTATGTCGAAAAATTGGCCAAAAATATCATAGCATAGTAATTCTAAAAAATATGAAATGACAAAAAAATACAGCTGAAGTCCACTTTGTATGGCATGTCGAGACACGCCATAGTAAAGTATGTCAAATGAAAGGCCAAGTACATCATAATATAGCACGTTGAAAAAATTACTAAAAATATCATAGTATAGTATGTTGAAAAATGTGAAAATATGACATGTCAAATAAGCAGCTGAAAACCACATGGTTTAGCATGTCGAGAGATGTCATAGTATAGTATGTCAAAAAAATGGCCAAAAAAGTCCTAATACAGCATGTGGAAAAACGACAGAAAACATCATAGCATAATATGTCAACCGAAAAAAGTATAGTTTGTCAAAAAATGTCAAAATATGACGTCAACGCATGTCGAGCAGGTAGTAAAAAAGACAGAAAAAGTCATAGTATAGTATATCAAAAGTGTCAAATTATGACGTGACAAAAATACCTGAAAACCACAAGTTATAGCATATTGAGACATGTCATCGTATGTCAAAAAAACAGCCAATAACATCATACTATAGAATGTCAAAAAAACGACAGAAAATGTCATAGTACAGTATGTCGAAAAAATGTCAAAATATGACATGTCAAAAAAACAACTGAAAACGTCATGGTATTGTATGTCGAAAAATTTCATAATATGACATGCCAAAAAAACTGATACGTCATCGTATAGTATGTCAGTTTATGGCTAAAAAAGTCATAGTATAGGAGGTCAAAAAAACGAGAGAAAATGTCATGGTATAGTATTGCGAAAAATGTCAAAATATGACATGCCAAAAAAAACTGCCACAAACCACATAGTATACTATGTCCAGACACATCATAGTATAGTATGTCAAAAAATTTCAAAATATTACATTTTAAATAAGCACCTGAAAACCACATAGTATACAATATTGAGACACATCATAGTTTAGCACACGTCCAAGTATCTTATGTCGAAAAAACAGCCTATGTCTTTCACAAGTGGATAAAAATGTCATACTACAGTATGTTGTTCAAAAATTGATTAAAATGTCATAGTATAGTTTGTCATTCAAATATTGATAAAAATGTCATACCATGTTGTTCAAAAATTGATAAAAACATAGTACTGTATGTCTTTCAAAAACTGATAAAAACATCATACTATAGCATGTCATTCAAAAACTGATAAAAACTTCATAGTACAGTTTGTCGTCTAAAATGGCATAAAAACATCAGACTTTGGTTTATCAGCCAAAATCTTAAATTAACACTATACTTTGGTATGTCTTCCAAAATGGTATAAAAAAGCATGACTATTGTATGTCGTCAAAAAGGCATTAAAAAAGTCAAACTATACTCTGTAATTCATGGTATAGTATGTCATCAGTACTGACATAAAATGACAAAATGTAATACTATCGTATGTTGTAAAATGGGATCAGAAAGTCACAGTACGTTTTGAAAAATGGCACATTTTGTCTTCCAAAATGAGGTAAAGAATTCATAGAATATTATGTTGTAAAAATGTTATAATGTCATCTGAAATGTCATAACATTGTCATACTACAGTATGTCTAAATGGCATGAAAATATAATACTCTAATATGTCATCTATGACGCCATAACAATTTCACACTTTGGTATGTTATACAAAATGGCTAATAACCTCATTTTATAGTGTGTTGTCCAAAACAATGCAGAAACATCACTCTTTAGTATGCTCTCCAAACTGTCAATAAAAAGTCATGGTATAGTATGTACGTCACACAATACTATGTCCTCCAAAGACGCATAAAAAGTCATAGTATAGTATGTCATACAAAATGGCATTAAAATATCATACTATAGTATAACCTCCAAAACAGCTTAAAAAAAAGTCATTGTATAGTATGTCATCTGAAATGGCATAAAAACATCAAACTATAGCATGTCATCCACAATGGCATCAAAACAATCATATTATTGTCTGCCATCCCAAAAGGTACAAAAACGGTATAACAGTAACAGTATGCCGTTGAAAATGGCATAAAAAAGTCATAGTATAGTATGTCATCCAAAATGGCATTAATTTGTTATACTATAGTACATACTCAAAAACACATAAAAAAAAGTCTTAGTATAGTATGTTGTCCAAAAATGCACAAAAACATCATAGTATAGGGCGTTGGTGGCTCAATGGATAGAGCGGGCGCCTCATATATAGAGGCTGAGTCCTCGCCACAGCTTTGTGGGTTCGACTCCAGCCTTGGCCTTTTGCTGCATGTCGTCCCCTCTCTTCCCCCCTTTCACATGTATACTCTGCCTTATTAAAAAAAGCCCCAAAAATATTTTAAAACATCATAGTATATGATGATGTCCAAAACGTCATAAAACCATAATTCTATAGTATTTCGTTGGCATAACAAAATCCATATATAACATGTCATCCAAAACTGCATGAAAATATCATAGTATTGTATATCGTCCAAATGGCACGAAAACGTCATGCTTTAGTATATGATCGAAAATAGCATAAAAACAAAATTCATAGTATGGAATGTTGTCACAAAAGGCATTACAATACTGTTTAAAATGGAATAAAAGTATAATATGTCATCCAAAATGACATTAGGAAGTCATATTACAGTATGTCGTAATATATATATATATATATATATATATATATATATATATATATATATATATATATATATATAAAGGCATAAAAACATCATTTTATAGTATATCATAAAAATGTCACACTGTACCATATCAACCAAAACAGCATAAAAAAGTCATAGTATGTTAGGTCATCCAAAAAGGACATAAAAACATCATACTTTAGTATGTCAGCCAAAATGAAGTTTAAAGAAATGTAATAGTAGTGTTTATCAACCAAAACAACATAAAAATGTCATACGATATGGTATAAGAATGTCACAGTATAGTATGTCGTCAACAATGACATAACAACATCATATTTTTCAAATATGCACGGAGAAGTCGTAGTATAGTATGTCGTCCAAAACAGCATAAAAATGGCATACTATAGAATGTTGTCCAAAACAGCATAAAAGCAGTCATAGTACACTATGTCATCTAGAACAGCATTATGCTACAGCATCCAAAAGGGCACATAAACTTCATGCAATAGTACGTTGTCGAAAATTGCATAAAAAAGTCATAGTTTAGTATGTCATCCAAAATTGCATAAAACCACCATTCTATAGTATTTTGATCAAAATAGCATAACAAGGTCAAAGTATGGTATGTTGTGCAAAACAGCATGAAAATGTCATACCATAGTCTGTCTTCCAAAATGGCATTAAAGCGTTACACTAAAATACAACCATCAAAGAAGAGTATGTTGTTCAAAACGGCATTAAAATGTAAAACAATATCACATCATCTAAAATTGAATGAAAAATTCATTGTATACCATGTCATCCGTAACGGAATAAAAAAGTTATAAAATGTCATATTTAGTATGTATTACAAAATTGCAAAAAATGTCATAGTTCATGATGCCCATAGTAGTATGAAGAATGTCATAATATAGTGTGTTATCCAAAATATATCAAAAACATCATAGTATAGTATGTCGCCCAAAATTGCATTTAAAAAAATTTCTTTTTTTCAAAATGACATTGTTTACATCGTACATCAGTTTCGTTCTTTTCTAGGTAAATCATGTTTTAATTTATTTTTAATAATAGTTGGTTGTTTGCCTTACAACAGCTTACTGGGTAGTGACCTTATGATTTAATACAATATACTTAATATATAGTTTAAGATATTTTCATGCACAAGGAAGATAACAAAAACACTGCAAAACATTTACTTATGAGTCCTGAAAGAAGCTCAATAAGGTTTCTCCTTTTTATTTCTAATAAATATTTAACTAATTTAATGATGGACTGGGTTACTATGGTTTACTGTATATCAACATAATCTCATCTATCAAGACTTAAGTTTAGTTGCCTTAGGTTAATGATTTAATTATTGCTGGATATCTTCGCAACCGGCAGTTTATATCTTATATAATAATCACACAATACACATTCACACCATATTAGAAGTTCAAGTAGGCCTACTTATTTAATGGTTGGCAACTCTGATAAACAGTAACCCATAGTGATGCGAAAAAGACAAGTGTATAACTAAAATCAGAGGAATTTTTAAATCACTCCACTATGACAGAAAACAGAATCATCCAAAGATGTCATATCAAAAACAGGTTTGTCACAGTGTATTCGTCAGGTGAGCAATTTAACCAAAAATGGATAATAAAATATGCTTACCTCCTACCAGTGGGACGTGCCCTGAACACCTCACCAGGGAGGCATCCTGGAGGCATCCTAATTAGATGCCCGAGCCACCTCATCTGGCTCTTCTCAACACGGAGGAGCAGCGGCTCTACTCCGAGCTCCTCCCGGATGACCGAGCTTCTCACCCTGTCTCTAAGGGAGAGCCCAGCCACCCTACCCGCGATCTTGTTCTTTCGGTCACTACCCAAAGCTCGTGACCATAGGTAGGAGGAGGGTAGCAACGAAGATCAGCCGGTAAATCGAGAGCTTTTCCTTTCGGCTCAGCTCCCTCTTCACCACGCAGATCGGTGCAGAGTCCGCATTACTGCAGACGCTGCACTGATCCGCCTGTCGATCTCCCGCTCCATCCTTCCCTCACTCGTGAACAAGACCCCGAGGTACTTAAACTCCTCCACTTGGGGCAGGACATCGTCGCCGATCCGGAGGGGGTACGCCACCCTTTTCCGGCTGAGAACCATGGCCTCGGATTTGGAGGTGCTGATTCTCATCCCAGCCGCTTCACACTCGGCTGCGAACCGATCCAGTGAGAGCTGAAGGTCACGGCCTGATGAAGCCAACAGGACCACATCATCTGCAAAGAGCAGAGACCCAATCCTGAGGTCACCAAACCGGACCCCCTCAACACCCTGGCTGCACCTAGAAATTCTGTCCATAAAAGTTATGAACAGAATCTGTGACAAAGGGCAGTCCTGGAAGAGTCCAACCCTCACCGGAAACGAGTTCGACTTACTGCCAGCAATGCAGACCAAGCTCTGGCACCGGTCATACAGGGAACGAACAGCCCGTATCAGGGGGTCCGAAACCCCATATTCCCGGAGAACCCCCCACAGGACTCCCCAAGGGACACGGTCGAATGCCTTCTCCAAGTCCACAAAGCACATGTGGACTGGTTGGGCAAACTCCCATGCACCCTCAAGGACCCTGCCAAGGGTCCAGAGCTGGTCCACAGTTCCACGACCGGCGAAAAACGCATTGCTCCTCCTGAATCCGGGGTTCGACTATCCAGCGGACCCTCCTCTCTAGTACCCCCGAATAGACCTTACCAGGGAGGCTGAGGAGTGTGATCCCCCTGTAGTTGGAACACACCCTCCGGTCCCCCTTCTTAAAAAGAGGGACCACCACCCCAGTCTGCCAGTCCAAGGGCACTGCCCCGATGTCCACGCAATGTTGCAGAGTCGTGTCAGCCACGACAGCCCCACAACATCCAGGGCCTTGAGGAACTCCGGGCGGACCTCGTCCACCCCAGGGGCCCTGCCACCGAGGAGCTTTTTGACCACCTCGGCAACCTCAGCCCCAGAGATAGAGGAGCCCACCCCCGAGTCCCCAGGCATTGCCTCCTCACCGGAAGGCGTGTCGGTGGGATTGAGGAGGTCTTCGAAGTATTCCTTCCACCGATCCACAACGTCCCGAGTCGAGGTCAGCAGCGCCCCGTCCCCATATAGTGTACATAGTGTTGACAGAGGACTGCTTCCCCCTCCTGAGACGCCGGATGGTGGTCCAGGACCTCTTTGAAGCCATCCGGAAGTCATTTTCCATGGCCAAGTGCACATATGGACACCCTTATGCTTGAACATGGTGTTCGTTATGGACAGTCTGTGGCAAGCACAGAAGTCCAATAACAAAACACCACTCGGGTTCAGATCGGAGGGGCCATTCCTCCCGATCACGCCCCTCCAGGTCTCACTGTCGTTGCCAACGTGAGCGTTGAAGTCCCCCAGCAGAATGAGGGAGTCCCCAGAAGGAGCACTCTCCAGCACCCCCTCTAAGGACTCCAAAAAGGGTGGATACTCTGAACTGCTGTTTGGACCATAGGCACAAACAACAGTCAGGATCCGTCCCCCAACCCGAAGGCGGAGGAAGGCTACCCTCTCATTCACCGGGGTAAACTCCAACGTACAAGCACCGAGCCGGGGGGCAATAAGTATTGCCACCCCTGCCCGGCGCCTCTCACCAGTGGCAAGTCCAGAGTGGAAGAGAGTCCATCCCCTCTCGAGAAGACTGGTTCCGGAGCCCACGCTGTGCGTCGAGGTGAGGCCGACTGTATCTAGTCGGAACTTCTCAACTTCGCACACCTCATCCAGTTAGATCTGTAAATATGTTTTCATACTTAAATAACTGTTTTGATAAATGGATTGTGGTGTGTTCTGCCATGGCCATTTCATGGCTGTTTCTGGTTTTTAAGAAAAAAGGATCTAACTCTTTAATAAAGACATTTATCGCTGTAGGGGTCCTTTCTTTGAGACATTAGACACTAAGTCTGAGCCTTTAAGTGATTTAAAAAAGAAAAAAAAGCACTTTTAGTGGACATAAGTTGACATTGCAAACATGGCCCAAATGTTAAATCAGAAGCCCTTTTCCCTGCTGACGGCTGCAGCAGGCTCGCTCTATACTGGTTGTTCCCATGTCACTAAGACACAAAAACATAGGAAAATAGGGTCCAGGTTAAAAAATACCAAAAGAGCCCTTTAATGTGCATTTTTAGGAGAATTTTGAAACATGTTATCACTTCAAAATCATGTTCATAAGCAACTATTTTAAGTCTTGATGTATCAAGGTGATAAAATAATGTTGAATCATGTTTTTAAGCTGTTTAAGGGGACTCTCCGGGACCCCAAACAGAACAGTAGAGTGAGCTAACGCCAATGTGAAAGTGGCTTGACATGCTTTTGTTTATGTAAGATGTTATTGTGTCAGATATGGTGTGCAGACAGTACAAACACAGAGCAGGGTAACCCGGGCCATCTTCTACGGTATCAGGGACCAAGTTTTGGCTTGTTCACTCATTACATAACTGGTTCAAGCTACTGTCAACACATTCACGCTGTCATGAACCAGGCCTAGTTATATATACTGACTGCAGGCTGTGTGTGTGTGTGTGTGTGTGTGTGTGTGTGTGTGTGCGCGCGTTTGTGCGCACGTACGTGTGTGTTCAGTGTCAGACTCAGGTCATCAGCACTTCGTTGTGTAGCTTGGGGAAACTCCAAACTATACAAGGAGCCCAGCTTTGAGTCTGGTGGACCACAAAGTCATTTGGGCTCTAAATATATTAAATACAATTTTTCATCTTAACTTGTGTTTTATTTTAACAATTTTTTTTTTGGGGGGGGGGGGTGCTTTATTTGATAGGACAGTGTTAGTAGGAAAGGCAGCATTTTAAGCATTTTAATTGGCTTTTTGGTGACCTCATTGTCTTTGTTGTGTCTCACAGAACAAGAGTCTTTACTTCTGTGTTTGAGAAATATATCTTAAAAAATATAGTTTGAGAAAAATATCTGAACCATTTATTAATACCAATTGTCAATACAGCCATATTACCTGCTCTAGGAGGCTGTCGGGGAGTACAAGGTCACTTGGGACATTTTGTATTGACACAAAATAACCTTCCATTACTCACACAATTATTGCACTGCATGAAAATAATGGAATTGCTGAGCATGCAACAAAAATCATATAGCTTATTGATAGACCAGCTTTCCAACAAAAGTGCTTTTTATGTGGCATAACGAAATAAAAGTAATGTCAAAGAAAAATGTTGCACCTTTTAGAATAAGACGTGCACTCTCTGAACCATGGCTGAACAATTCCATACGTGATCTCAGGCGCACATGCCGAGTGCTGTTAGGGCTGATAAAATGGAATATTTTTCTTTTCAGGTTCTTTTCAACATTTTTAATTCCCTTGTAAATCCTTGTGATAACTCTCCAGTAGTACCCTCGCTCACCCTCACTGAGTTTTCTCAAATTTTTTATTGAAAAAATCTTTTAGACCATCTGCCTTCTCTTCTGCTGGCCCAAGCTCTGATCTTATTGTTCCTCCTCTGTTTGCTGTTTTGGATCAGTTTGAGCCTGTATCCCTCTCCTCACTGGCCACCGTAGTTTAGCAACTGCGGCCTACAAACTGTCCCTCAGACACCATCCCCTCTTGTCTTTTTAAAGAGTTATTCAGTACAGTGGGCTCTGTTATTCTCTTATTTACTAATTCCTGCCTCAGCACTGGATGTGTCCCAGTTGCTCTCAAACATGCTGTTGTGCAGCCACTGATTAAGAAGAAAAATTTGAACCCCTCTGCGCTGTCCAACTTTAGGCCAATCTCTAAGCTGCCATTTCTGTCAAAAATTTTAGAGAAAGTGTTTTTTATTCAGCTTCAGTCTTTTTTAGTGGCGAATGATATCTATGAGAAATTTCAGTCTGGTTTTAAACCACGCCATAGCACAGAAACAACATTAGAGTTTTTAATGATGTGATGGTAACTGTTGACTCAGGAAACCCTGCCATGCTAGTACTCCTTGACTTAATGGCTGCCTTCGACACTGTAGATCGTGGGATCCTCTTGGCACGACTGGAGCAGTGGGTGGGCATTACAGACTCTGCTCTCTCATGGTTCCAGTCCTATCTCACTGATCAGAGTTTTTCCGTGCAGCACCTCTCACAGAAACTTGGGCCCATCCTTGGGCCGATTCTTTTCTTGCTTTATATGCTTCCATTGGGGTAAATTTTTAAGAAATACAACATTTCCTTTCATAGTTATGCTGACAATGTTCAATTCTACCTGCCTTTAACATCAAATTCTAATGGACATGGCTTGACTGTCTAATTGATGTTTAAGTCCTGGATGGCCGCAAACTTTTTCACCTAAATGAAAACAGACAGAGATCATAATGTTTGGATGTGGTCCAGCAGATTCTCCTGCTGGTTTTCTGGGCCCCCTTACACCAAACATCCAGTCATCTGTAAAAAATCTTGGTGTGATATTTGATGACAAACTGAAATTTGATTGCCAGGTTAGCTCAGTCATTAAAAACAGTTTTTACCATTTGAGAATTTTATCTAAAGTAAAGGGGTACCTTCCATATAGAGATTTTGAGACTGCAATCCATGCTTTTATTAATACACAACTGGATTACTGTAACTCACTATACTCTGGCCTGGACCACTCACTCTTGCACCGCCTGCAGCTGGTACAAAATGCAGCTGCCCGTCCTCACTGGCAAATGCAAGCGTGACCATATATCCCCTGTCCTAGTTTCACTGCACTGGCTCCCGGTTGCTTTTAGAATAGATTTTAAAATTTTACTGTTTGTTTTTAAAGCTCTTAATGGCCTAGCCCCCCAGTATCTGACTGAGCTTCTCCATAACCATGCCCCTGCCAGAACATTGAGATCATCTAGTCAAATGTTATTGTACACCCCCAAAATGAGGCTCAAAACCGAAGGTGACTGAGCCTTTGTGGCGGCTGCCCCTCAGCTCTGGAAAAACCTGCCCTGGCACATCCGCTCTGTGGGATCAGTTGAGGTTTTTAAATCTTCCCTAATGATCTTCCGTTTTTCTTCTTAAATTAAAAAATAATTATTATAATAATTTAATAATTAAAATAAAAAATTAAATTAAATAAATAAATAAAAATAAATAATTTAATTGTTTTAATATGTATTTTATGCAGTGTTTTTTTATTTAAAAAAATGTATTCATTTTATTTTAACTTGTTTTATTATGTATTTTATGCACTATGTTTAAGTACAGCACTTTGGTCAACTGCGGTTGTTTTAAACATGCTCTATAAATAAAGGTTGAGTTGAGTTGAAAATAACAAACAAACTTTGTTACACACTCTAAAATTCAAAATTGTGAATAAAGTGTGAGGAATAGTCAAAGGAATAGTCAAAGCTTTCGAATTTGCTAAAAAGTCACTGTCCCAACCCAGTTCTCCCCTATACATTAGGGCTATCTAGCCCATTAATGGTTTGGTATTTTTGTGAGATTGGTCAACAATTAGAACACAGTAGAGTAACATCAGACTTCTAATAACACTGTTAGGGGTCAACGTTTCAAACTATGTGAGTGCAAAAGGGCAGTACAAAAAATAATAATAAAAACAGGGTACTGATAGGCAACACATACATGGGGGTAGATGGAGACAGAAATTTAGACAAGACCTGACAAGACAGGACAAACAAACAAAAAATAACAACAAACATACAAAAAAATGAACAGGCATGGTGGTATTCTTGCTGCTGTTGATATGCAAACCGATTATGTTTCTATGCTTTAGGTAGTTATTGAGGACATTCATGTATATGTGTTTAGGGGCATGTGTGTCTGCAGCTGAGAAGGAAAAGAAAGAAGATGGACTGAACAAATAGCACTAAGAGGAAAATAGGTTATACCATATGAATAATGATAAGACGGATATATATTTACATATATATATAAAATATATTGCACAGCCATAATAATGAATTTGTTAATAATAAAAAAGAGAAAAAGGGAAAAAACAAAACAAAATAAAGATTTTTTTTTTAAAGTAATTTAACGCAAATAACTAAAGAGGTAAATAAAAAGACAACAGGAGTTGAAGTATCATCTTGATTCACATGTTTTTGGTCATCCCACCCTACAACCTTTGCAACTTCCTGCTGTTCACTAACACCATAATTACAACCCGACGATAATGCCATTGCTCCACTCGATGATTTATGACCTCACTTTCTCTTTGAGAGAGCAAGCTGATCTCTTATGTTCACAAACACACGCACACACACAGTGCATGATAACTGAGGTCCCAACGAGCACACCCTGCATGGTGGCCAAAGTCCTTACACTGACCCCTGTAGCCTCCCACTGTGAAGTATTCCAGTTCATCTAAGCAAACACACACTACTGATATCACATCTCGAGTTACGTAACTCAGTGGTTAGTGCTCAGGTTTGTTAATTCCTCCTGCAGGTCATGGCCAGGAGCTGGGACCTTGTGCCACAGACTCTGAATCAGCAAAACTGAATCCGCTCAAATATATGAGAACAGAAGTTAAATTTATTTCAGGATGATTTATTTTCCAAACATTTCTTTATAAAAATAGAAGTCCTCCTTTATGAACAATTCTCTTCAAATATACAATAGAATACAGACACTTGAAATGATGCAATAACATAACGTCTGCGAGTGCACACAGGAAATCGCAATATACGTATAATAGACAGTTGTTATGATCCTACACAGTCAGTCACTGCAGTTTGGACCCATTACAGGTCTTCAACAACAAACTGGTTAAGGCACATTCCACACTTTATCAAAGCTTATTAATGGATAACCATTACTGTGAACACAACTTTACATAACTCTGTGACAGTTACAGTACCTGCTAAACTCTAACCAAATGATCCTTATTCTCTGTGTATGATCAGTAACTAAGCAGCTCAACATGTGTTCAAAAAACAGAAATTCACGTTGTCAGTTTGTAAAAGACAACAAACGTTTGCATAGTATTCAAAAACTTTTCTTTCATAATGAACAGTCACTTATTGTCTTTGATGAAAACATTCTGCTGGCATCTCTAAATTTTAAGACCTGTTAGTCTAAGAAGCACCCTAAACAAACTTTCATTAACCCTTTGAAACCTCAGCAAATTTATTTGATTTGACTTAAACATGGAGAAGTCAACAAACAACTTAACAAAACTGAATGACAAAAAAAGTGCTGAAAATTTAAAAAAAAAAGAAAATTTATCAGTTTTATATATACAGTATATTATGTATTTAAAAAAATATTTTTTACAGTAGACCTGGCTCAAAAATTAGAAGAAAAATTAGGAAAAATGTTTCAAGAAAATTACCTAAAAATAAGCACAAAGAAAATAAATAAGAAATAATTGACAAAAAAGTGCTGAAAATTAAAAAGAAAATATATCCGTTTATGTAAACGGATAAATAAATTAAATTTTCATATATTATTATACATATAAATATAGTTTTCTGGACATTTTTACCTATAATTGGGGATCATTTTTACATAATCACCCACTCTATTTTCTTTTCAACTTTTACTAATTTCTTGCAATTTTTGGGCACATTTTTTGCCAAGTTAATCATTTTCCTTTTTTTCTCCATGTTTTCAAAGAAATCAAACCAATTTGCTAGTCAATGGTCAAAAAGTTTGTGAAAGGCATTTTTATGTGGCACAAAAAAACTTATGTTGATTTGGTTTGAAAGGGCGAATAGTAACAGCAAAACAGATTGCTAACATTTGGATGAAATGTGTTGAATTCCAGTCCCAGAATTGCTCAGATGATGTCCACATGTAGCGATTTTCTTCAAATCGTCGAGCCCAACCATCAGTTTAATTCTCCTCACCATCTTGCATGCTTGCGCTCTTTTTGGATTTCAGCCAATGCATCTTTGACCGTTCACCATCTTGACTCAGAATGTCAACTTTGTTTTTGTCTTGCTCTTCCAAAGGCACACGTGTAAGAAAAGCAGAGGGACATACAAAGAAATACAACCATGCTGTGCCTTCTCTTTGATCTCCCATCTCCAGGTTCATTTTGCCTCTTGGTTAATAGTTCTGGTCCCAAAATGCCCTGCCTTTAGGGGACATTTTATGTTCAGCTTTCAAGAGTTTGTGTCAGAAATCATGTCAGGTCATGACTGATTCACTTGGCAGTGCGGTACACGGCCAGGTCCAGAGGCTCCTTCGAGGGAACGCACCAGTCATCTGCCTCCAAACTCAGCTTATAGTGACGTAAAGCGGTCTTGTTAAAAACTGGCAGCCTCTCCACGGAGTCTGTAGACAATGCCTAAAGACAGACAGAGAATAGGCTTTAATACAGCGATGACACAGGTGGTTGCAGATCTTCGTACATGGATGACCTTGTTATCTTCCTTTGATTGTGAACAAAGGGACACAAGCGTAGATTTTTGGTTTTAATTGAATCTAGAACTGTTGTCAAAACAACAAATCCTTAAACCCAAACCAGCTCGTGCTGTGGGGTTCTTGCCTGGGACCAGACCTTTA
Source organism: Plectropomus leopardus (assembly GCF_026936395.1). Taxonomy (NCBI): domain Eukaryota; kingdom Metazoa; phylum Chordata; class Actinopteri; order Perciformes; family Serranidae; genus Plectropomus; species Plectropomus leopardus. The sequence goes on from NC_142193.1 coordinate 3,789,465, forward strand.
AATCCATCCAGTCCACCAAGTTCAAGTTGAGTGATTCATCTGGCATTGTGACATGAAACTGCGGTTTGCCCGTTAAAATTAGAAATAACAACAAACTCCACAGGAGAAACTCATGAGCCAATCAGCGCCATATGCTGGACTAACGCCATTGTCAAAGCGGTATGCCCGAACCAACGAGAAAAGCGCAAAACAATGCAAAGTACTTTAGATAGGGCTATTGGCACTGCATATTCAAACCGAAATGACCCAGTACCAAGTACCGTTGTCTCAAACATTCCCTCCATTCAATACTTTTTGTACCCAGAGCTAGAAAAAAATAACTGGTAGTACGATTTTGCTCGCAGCCTCGCAGAATTAGTATTTGTACTGGTATCATAATCTATTTCTGGTAGAGACAATGCAGACAATGCTTAAGGGGCTGTGCTCAATGTTCTCAAAAGTGAATTTCCTAAAATGTTCAACTATTCCTTTAAAGAGTAACTAAATCCAAACTTCTGACTTGAGTGCCTCCACCCTAGAATGTGATTAATGTCTCAAAAAATGGCCAGGGCTGGAAGAGGGGGCTAAGACACACTAAGTCACTGAATTATGCCACCTCTCAATCCACAAGACCTCCCTGCCCCCCTGCACACAATGATAATCATGATCATGATAATTCTTGTTAAAGTTTTATTTCATAAATAGAACATATGTAAAGTGAAATTTGTTCTTTTGCAGCTCCTGTAATAAGGTGCTATCTTAGCCTATGCACAATGATCATAGTTTTGACTCTCAAATGGTGTTGCCTTTATTTCAAAATAAGAGGCCACGACTATTCAAGATTAACATATCAGTTTTAGTTAGCTGGATAAGATTTATTTTACCTGGCACTGGATATCAAGGAATATGTTTGTGCGTGCATGTGTGTGTAAACAATCTGTTACCTTCAGGTGTATAACTGCATCAGTGCCGTAACCCTCCATAGAGTAGAGCTGTAAGTCTCCCTGAAAGTAGCGAGTGTAGAGACGAGAGATGGGCAGACCATAGCCAAACCCTGCCTGCACACACACATACACACACATACGTTAGCTCTTGTCATGTATTGATACAGTTGTTGTGTTTGTGTGCAAGTTTCTCACCAGTGGGGCTCTGTGTTTGTCTCCTATGGACGGTCTGGGAGCTGTGGAGTACATGTAGCTGAACAGACGCTCTGTGTTCCTGAAGGGAACGCCACCTCCTCTGTCACTCATCTGCACAGGGACAGATTATGGAGATATTAAGACAGCAGTGAGGGCTCTGCAGGCATGACAGAGGCAAAACAAACAGTCTTTAGAGAAAACAAAAGGGTGTAAATCTGAGTTTTTACAAAGTACATATGGTTACGTTCAAATGGGACACACCGTCACTGCACGATGAACTTTGATTTTCTTGCTTATCACTCAGTGTTACAGTGGAGATACAAAATGCACTTTGCCAAGCTCACCAGAGGTTAACCTGGAAAGCTCTGCTGTTGTAAGTTTGTAGTTTTCAGTTATAACAGTATTGTATCCTACACTGTGCAGAGGATTGTGGGTCAGAATACTGATATACTGGTTTGCACACTGCAAAATGCAACCATATGCTGGTGGACATCCTGGTATTTTTAGCATAATGCACTCGACATACTATGTATTGAGAGATACTAACTACTGTTTTTTGGATGCATATTTGGAATGCATAGTTAGTTTTTCATGGAGCAGGGATATTCAACCTTAGTTGCTTGGGGGCCACTTTTGCAAAATGATAAGAGGCCAGTCACAGCTGCCCCATAAATGTTTCTAGGATTTTTGGCCGCTGTTAGGATTTTAGGACATCGTATTTTATACGGTTTTAGGATGTTTCTCGGATTTTTGCATATTTCTAGGATTTTAGGACGTTTCCAGTTTCCAATGTTAATCACTTTATTTCCATTGTGAATTAGAAAATGGTTGAGGGGCCACCTGGCATGCTATCAGGGGCCAGATTTAGCCCTTGGGTCACAAGTTGAATATGGCTGCATTACAGCAATGGCTGTAAGTATCAAACAATACTGTGTTGAGTTAATCCGGTCTAAATATGGATGCATGTGCCAGGAACCAATTACGTACATAAACAGCCTTGGTATTTGGAAAAGTGATGGTTCTTTGATGATAATGAGGGTTTATGGGGTTTATGTAATCTAATTAAGCAGCTGAACAGCGGTCAGTCGGGGTTACAAAGACAATGGGACAAAGTTTGAAAACATAATTTCAGAATGGGGACAAAAAGAAAGAATTCATTCTACTCTTTCTGCCCACAGATTTTTTAAACAAGCATCACATAATCTCTTTTAAGTACACACACAATGCATGTGTTACATACTTTAGTATGGAGAGGATTACTGTGCTTTTTTGGAGTAAAGACGTCTTACTTGAGCCAACTGTTTCTATTTTTGGTTTGATAATTTGGGGCATTCAACAAACACATTTATTGTTCTTTGAACTTGTAATGTTCTAGAAAGCTTTGTTGTAATGATGTTTGCTAATGCATTCTGGTGTTTTATAGCTTTTCCTGCAATCATGAATGGCATTTGCTCACCTCGCACTCCTTTGCAGCATATACAGCACAATCAGACTACCTGATACCTAATGTGACTTTTCACAGGACAGAGCTCTTCCATAACAACATACTGCGCTTCCTTTCTGGTATATTAAAATGAATTTCACACTGGTTCCAATGCAGTAGGTCTTAGGTCAATGCAATACACCAGATATAAAAAATATTCAATTTGAGGAAATGTGAACTTTCTACATCAACGTTTTTTTTTCAATGTAGGAGCTGCGATTTGTTTGCTAAGTCCAAGTTCACATCAACTTAAGACTTGACGTTTAAAGTTTCTGCCTGTAGAGGAATCACTCACCTTGATTGACAGGTCCTCTCCACCAAGGGCGACCATGACCTTGATGGGTGGGAGGGTCCTGCTAGCCTCATGGTTCTCAATGGTTGCTCTCATGGCATTCTGCAGAGACAAAAACAGACATTGGGACCAAAGCAGGTTGGTTGATGTTCTCTTAAAATGCGTACAGAAATCAACTTTGGTGCAGTATTACGATTCTAAACACACATTTGTGTTTTACACACATTTTAACGCTAAAACTCTGTTTGATTGCTCCACCATGCCGACAGCTGTTGAGGCTCATGGGTACTGTAGTAATGGGTGGGTTGGTACTTAAGTATTGTTAAGGCCCATTTATGTTCATTGTTATTTACAGAGTTTTCTAAAAGCTTACAGATTCGGACAAAACGGAGAAATACCACCAGAGAGCATGAGAGCAGTACGGCGTAGTTCAAACGAGATACAACCATAGGAGATGAAAAAGAAATGTAAATAATGGCAGAATGGAACTAATTGTTGTTGTTATAATGTATAGTAATATACAGTGGAAATAGTGATATAAAGGCTACTTCCACAAGTATGTGGATGTATCTAACAGCTGCACAGCTGCCGTCTACAACACTGCCTCCATTTAAAGGTACAATACTATGACCTCCTCCACTGTCGCCTCATCTGTCATTGTGTGAAACTTTTGACCCCTCTTACACTGTAAAATTCGGTAAGACGATTTTGCTTCAAAACATCTAGTAAACCAATTGCTTTGAAAAACTGTGGGCAAATGTTAATATTAATCTTAATTTATGTTAACCTAATATCAAAGTTTTAAGTTTACTTTAATTTTGTTACATATTTACTTAAAACTTAAAAATGACAACTTAAAAATGACAAGCGTAATTAAATCTATCTAACTTTTAGCAACTTCAGTGAACCAAGTTAACTGTGCTACATATCTGTAATCTGCTGGTTGCAATCTTCGGAGACTATTTTACGTAAGTTTGACTTGACAGATATCGGAAAAGTTTAATAAAAGGAAGATGGCGACATCGTGTGCCATGATATTTATTAGATAGTTTCTCGGCTTCAGGCAATATAGCTTCAAGAAGCTGACAGCAAGGACTACAATATGTGAAGGATGTATTCACCATGGTAACTGTATTAAAAAAGCTGAAAATAGGTTTTTAATCTGTATATCTTGTAGTGTTTCTATTGTTTGTCAGAAAGCTGATGCAGTATTCTTGATTTACCTTGAAGAGTTCAAAGAGTATGTGGTACAGGTGGGACGGGATGTACGAGATGTGGATGGGCTCTTTACTTTTGTTGGCTAGGGGAGAATAAAATGCAAAACAACAGTCAACTCTTCATGTACACACACATACATCAGCCATTACTGAATAATATCAGTGTGTTTAGTGCTTGTCTCACCATTCATCTGCCTCAGCTCCAGCTCTGGTGCTCCCAGGTAATACTGCTCACACAGCAGCTTTGCACTTTCGTAAGCATCTACAGGGAGGCAGAGAGCAAAAACAACTGTATTCCTTGCCCTTCATGGACGTGATACAACTGACATAAAGATAAACAGATGTGATAAAAATACAACGTTATCATCAGTCTAAACATGATGGCTGATAAGTGTCTTGGATGACAACCAGCTGCTCAAATTTCTCTGTTCAAACACAGACACCAGCCCAAACAGGATAAACTGCCTCCAAGCTCCAAGTTATCGACCTGCTCTGTTTGAACATTTAATATCACAATGTCACTTTAGATACTTAAGCACAGTGAAAATACGGTACTTTCAGACATTTACTCCAGTAATATCCTAATAGGTGACTTTCACTTCTACCAAAGTCATTTTCTGGTAAGATATCTGTACTTTTGGCTTTCATAAATCACTGGCTATGGGGGCTCAACAGAATTTTTTTTTTGCCCTGGGCCCCCTAATATGGAAATCAAGCTATGATAATGTCAACCAAAACATACAGGGGAAACAGCGCATAGTGAACACATCTGTCTGCATCAAACTGAACTGATTATTAAAGATTATTCTCTTATTATATATTTCTTATCAGATTACAATTTAATCAATCTTTGTTTATTTGTTGCATAAATATAAAGCCATGACAGTATCAGCGATTATATTATATCCAAAATATTTTCATGTGATAATGTAATAAATAAACACATATTAATTCAGACACCACTAGCAGCCATATGCAGTAAGGAGACTTCACTTTTAATTAAGAATTTATTTATTTATTATTATTCGTTTCATTTCAGCACCAGCCTCGGGTTACCACGAGGTAAAGGATCATGGAATTTAAATTTTAAATTGTTTTTTCCAAATATTGTCATTTATGGTAAGACCCAAAATGAACACTTGACTGCTCAGTGGCTATAAGCAAATTTTTCAAGCAGCATGTATGGGAATTATTCAGCTGTAAGCTTTTTAAAAAATCAGCAGTTGATTACTGTAAGCGTGATCACTACAAGTGGTTTCCACTGTTGGTTTTTAAATGACATTTTTCGGGGAGATCAGGGAGCAAAGTGTATTCCAAATTTAGCAGATTAGCAAAGAATTCAATTTCACACCAACTAACATGCAGTGAATGTGAATGTGTGCAGTGTGGCTTTCATGAGCCTGGGGACGCTGGGGCATTTGCCCATTTTACCTAGTTGGTAATCCAAACTTTCTTAATATAAATCTGAAACTTTTTGTAACTTTTTTTCAATTCTACTCTGTGCACATTTACTGTAGTCACATGCCAATTCAACACACGTGCTAAATAAATGATTACCATGTGGTTGTAACGAGAGCATAATGGAATTAAGGACAAGTGTCAGCTGATATGAATCTAATTACAACAGGTCAAAACCACGTATGAGAGCCTCTCTCTTTCTCCTCCTTGTTCTTCTTACCTCGTGCAACCTCCGTCACATCACACATGGAGTCAATACAGCCAATGGTGTTGGGGTGGGCAGGGTTTGTGAGGCCATTGAAGACAAGAGCTGCAACAAAGCAGAAAAATAGGAGTTATATTAGTCCTATTACAAAGACCACTTGCAGCAGCAGCTATGAGATTTATGTATATAAATACTAGTTTATGAGCCATATTTTAGCATAAACTGACTATGCGATTATTGATTTGTCAGGTGGTCAGGTGGGGTTGTAACGAGTTCATACACCCTGGAATGAAGTGAACCTGGCAGCAAATCAAGTGTCCAAACCAGCTGGAAGTGGGTTTTTTTGTTGTTTTTTTAGGTATAGGCAACTACTTTTGACTCTATATGTGTGCATGTGTGTGAATGTGTGCGGCAGCTCACTGTGCTGATTGATGAGCATGCGTATGGAGATGCGGCTGGTGTAGAATCGGTCCAGGAAATACTGGATGTTGTGGTCAGTGACGGCATCCCGCTGACCATAATCGTCTTTATACTCAATGATTCCCTGAGCCATGGTGGGGACCACCTCGTTGTGCCGGTTCCTGATGACCTCCAAAGCCTCCACAAACCTGGGATTGGTGGGCGAAGGAGGGCGGAATGAAAAAGGAAGGAGGAGAAGGGAAGGACAGCAGGAGAGGAAAGAAGGCAGAGATAAGATTGTGGAAAAAGAAAAGAGTGAAAGTCATGTTTTCCTGTCAAGAACTGCTCTGTTCTTTTTTTTTTTTTAAAGATAGGTGTGCTATACTCACATCTCAAGAACGCTGTGGTCATCAGGGTTCTTGTCCAGAAACTCCAGGATCTCCATCAGGCTCTGGATGTACCTGAGAGAACACAAACTCCAGAGAATCACAAGCTATCCAGCAGCACGCCTGCTGCACAAGAGATAGTGACAGCCAGAGAGCATAGTATACGCATGTGCACACATTAAAGGGGTAATACAGATTTTTTGAACAGGGTTTGTGGAGAGTACTTAACCATATAAAGTGTATTACAGAGTAGATGTCTGTCTGCATGCCCCCAGTTTGGATAAGTAGCTGGAGAAGCGATACAGGAACTAAGGAATGTACTTCAGTGGATGGGGGCCAGGAGCAAGACATATTTTAGCCACCCTAAAAAGTCCCACCTAAAAATAAATGTATAACAATTTAAGTGTAGCCTTTATTGAGAGTATTTTCACAGATTTACCTTTCAGTAAGACAGCTCATTGAGTTCTTCATTTATGCTCTCTTTAATTCCATTAGACTCTATTGACAAAAACAGTCATTTTTAGCTCATTGAACACAGGAGCTGCTGTTCTGCAGCTGCCTCGACCAGTTAGTCAGTTTGTGTTACTGTGTGACTTTAATGAATCTGAACTTATCCTTTTAAATGCCAAAGTCACACAACTACACAATCTAAATAACTGACAGAGGCAGCAGTAGACCAGCAGCTCCTGTGTTTAGTGATGTTAAATTGCTGTTTTTCTCAGTGGAGTCGGGCTTTGAGGACAGCAATATGATGGCTTCATCTCCTGTTGGAAATAGCTGTTTAACAGTAAGGGCAGTGGAAATATTCTAAATACAGTGTACACTTAAACTGATGTTTATATTTTTAGGCGGCCAAAAAATCACATTGCCAAGCTACTATGTCGGACTCCAGCCTGCTTCTCCGAACTGTTGATTGAAATCTACTGTATGTAATACACAGACTATGAATATGTAATGTAAATAAATCCACTACAAAAGATCCTTTAACCCTGCTACGGCCTGGAAGTATTACCAGTTAACACCAATGGGCGAGCGAGGAAGAAAAACAGAGAGAGGAGGAGGAGACAGAGGAGAATGTAAACACTGCCATCCATCACCAGCCCTGACATGTAGTATGCGTGTGTGTGTGTGTGTGTGTGTGTGTGTGTGTGTGTGTGTGTGTGTGTGTGTTGATGTCTTCCAAGAAAATTCTCCAGTGTGACTGAGACTCTTTAAGACGACCCACCCAGGGAGGTGGATCGTCTCAGCCGGAGTCAGTGAGCTGGTTTAAGGAATATCTGAGGATTCTGGAAGCACCCTCAGAACAGTCAGGGCTAAGTGCTGTAAAACCTCCCTCTGGGTCTTTTAAATATCTTGTCATAGTATAGCATTTCCAGCAGTGGACATTTGTTCTGCTATCTTGTGGAGGCAGACAATGAGTCCTTAAAGTCATTTTTGATTGGACTCTTATTTCACTCAGCTATTCCTTAATTATGATTTCTAGAGTGTAATTCCTAGAGATTTCGCAGCATGCTGTCAGGACAATAGAACACATAGAGAAAATTTAAAAAAAACGAAACCTGAGCAAATTTCTTACAAAAACATGAGAAGAAAGAGGTGAGCGACAAAAGAAAAAATGACCCACAAATTTGCAAAAAAATATTGAAAAGTACAAGAAAATTACCTGAAAATTAGTAAAAAAAATAAAATAAAAATAAATCCCCCTAGACCCCTGGCCGAGGGAGGATCCTCGACTTTTTTTTTTTTTTTCAAAAATCACCAGAGAACATAAAAATAATTACAAGAGAGCTTTTTTTCTCAAAAGGAGAGCTTTTTTAATTAAAAAAGAAGCTCTCTAGTGATCATCTTTATGCACTGTAGTTCTTCATCTTCATTCAAAGTACAAAAATAATTGTCACACTATCATGAGCTAAGTTTGGCCCACAGGCCACAAGTTGAGTATCACTGCTATTGATATACAGTAAAAACAAAATATAGACAATTCTTATACAATACATATTGTTATTGTTGCAAAATTCAGTCAGTTTAAAAGGCGAAAAATATCCTTTCTCGGCATTGTTGTGGGTGCCAAACTTCTCAAACGTCCCCTAATCCGCAGCATTCCGAGCCACCATCAATTAGGTCAAAGGTAAAATGTCCATGACCATGAAAGGAATAGATGGAACAAATCTTGAATTAGCCTAAAAACACTGAGAATAAATACAACCATTCAAGTGACAGAGTACAATCTTTCAATATCTTTCAAAGTTGCGGTTTTCTTCTAAATGACGCTGAAAGTGTGACTTTGTTTATCACTTGGAGACTCCACAGTGAGGCTGCAGATCTGAATGTGCTGTTCCACTCAGCTGCAACAACAAGCAGGCAGGGCGAGGAAAAGAAGAAGTGGAAAGGCGGGTGCAGAAGGAGGAACTGGGACAAAGTTCACCCACACTCCCTCCTCCTCCTCCTCTTCCTGCTCTGCAATGTAATATGTCATTATATCTGGACTCACAGCGCAACGTCAGCCTGCTATTCATAGCAATCGGATTAACAAGCTTGCAACTCTTAAAAATGAGGACGTACTCTGCAGAAAAAATTAAGGTTTTGAAACAGAAGTCTGAAGGGTCAGATGACTGTCTGTAACTTAAGTGAAAAACATGGTGGAATGCAACATGTACTCTTGTTACATGTTTTTAGGGGTTTTTTTATTGGGCATATAATACCAAACTCATTTTGGAAAAACAACACCAGTTGCTACCATAAAGTAGTCAAGTCAAGTCAAGTCAAGTCAAGTCAATTTTATTCATAAAGCCTATTTTAACAATACAGGGTTTGCCTCAGAGGGCTTTACAGCAGCAGTATTTTTACTTGCTTTTGACCCAAGTTTTTGCAGAACAGCTGAAAACAAGTCAGTAAATCAGTCACCAGTTGATCAGATTTTCTATTAATCACTATGACCTCACCAGCTCTGAAGCAGCTGGACAGAGGGCGTGGCCAGCAGCCGGTCCGGCAACAGGTTGATCTCCTTCATGATGTTGGACAAACGAACAGGAAGCTCCTGACGAAGGAAGACAAACGACGTGCGTTCACAGGCATTAGTCGAACCTGGAGAAGGGAATAGAAGAGGATTACAATTCAGTGTAAAAGTACATAAAACAAGTTATTAGTAGTTAAAAAAAATGTCTGAACTCAAGGTCCACTTACTAGCCTTTTATGGCACTTTCAATCACATCTCACTGACTTTATTAGCACATTGACATGGTTCAGTTTTCATCTAGCCATTATAAAGTGAATCATTGTAAAGTGTGTGTGTATGTGGGGGGGGGGGGGCGTCCGTAATGGCCCAGCCGAACTCCAGATGCTGATGACGGCCATGAGATGTGGTTGAAAGCTCAGCATAGAAATCGTACACGGGCCAAGACAAAGAATGAATTTAACTTATGAATGTAATGACGGATCAAATCGTAAGGATTTTTTTTTTTTTTTTAAAATTCATTTTGACTTTCCCCAAAAATTCAAACATAACATAAATCGTAGGAGGGAGTGTGTTTGGAGAGCACTGGAATAAGAGAAAATGAAAAAGGTAAAGGTGTGTGTGTGTTTGTAGTCTAGGCAATGTGCAGCAATGCTACCTGTCAATTCCAAAGAAGTCGCGCACTAAAGCATACTCTGTTTTTTTCTGATATGGAAAGAAGACTTTGTTATAGCTGTTAACTACTGTTATTATTTCTTACAGTATATATGAAGATGGTTGAAATGAAAAGAACATTTCTGACAAGTAAATAAAAGTAAAAGACCCTCCCCGCTCTTCCAAAAGAGTCAGTCTGAAGACAAATGACAATAACCTTTTATGACCCCACTCCCCCTACTTATTTGCTCCAACAAAAGACTTCATCATCATAATCATCTTTAACTGCATTATCACAAGCTTCAGCAATGATCACATCACTAACACAGTGGAAATCATCACAGCCTAACAACGGGCTGACAGCGTGGAACTGACAGCTTGTTTTCACTGATGACATGGTATGGTGAAATCAGGCCAGTTAAGAAACATATTGTTACAGAACTGCTCTGTCTTTGAGTCAGTGCCTTTCCTGATTGCTGACTACTGTAGCAACAATTCAAAACACAATGCAGAGAGTCAATTCAACTGCAGGGATTTTATAGGCACAATACTTATTACTCCGTTCATATAAAATATGTAGCCTAGCTGTATAGTAAATAATACATTTCAACTAAAATACAAACCAAATGCAAAAACATACAATAAAAATACACATAAATACTAGGGGTGGGAATCCCCACAGACACCACAGTACCTTATCATGATGCCTAAATAATGATACGATATCATTGCTTTATAAGTGTTGCAATATGCTGAGTGTTGCAATTTTAAAAAACTACATTTTATTACCTTTTATGAATTGCAAATGATGTCCCAAAAGGAAAATGTCTGTTTCATTTGATAGGATACATTTTTCAGTCTGTTCATGTCACTTCAGTCAATTTCAGTTAAAAAACTGATACTCGGCAGCAGAATCGTCAGGCCTGGGCATCAGAGGCTTCTGCCACGAATGTTTTAGAATTAGCCCCACATCTAAATTTATGGGCGATATATATATATTTTTCAAAAATAACAAAAGGCCTAAGGAATTGTTCTGTTTTTATCAGAGGAGGGGATGGCTTGAGTGTGACTTTTTTGTGAATTTTTTCATTATTTTTGGCCCTCCACCATTAATTAGTTTTTAGACATTAAAAACTGACCCTTTGATGTTTGGAAATCCTGGAGTTGAAAAAAGCGTGGTTTTCACTCTAGTCGTGGATGCTGTTTAGTTTATGGAAAGGATTCATTTTGCCAAATTTCAAATGAGACACAGAATAAAGTTATTTTTAATCAAATAACACTATTTTAAGCTCAGAGTTAGTGTAGTTTTTTTTTTACTAACAAAGGTGTTCATCGCACCTATTGTGTCCAAGGACCGTGGGATATTTGAAAAGCTAACATCATTTTCTGTCGAACAGTTTTCGGCTATGATGTATGGTGTAATTTTAATGGTATCGGTGGTACAACAAATACAAATACAACCATTCAAAAAGATGCACTAGAAAGAAAAGAAAAAAAGCCCATCCTGTTGTGCTCTATGTAGATAGGCAACATTATACCAATGTAACATAAATACATAATTTTTAAAACTGTATTCATAACATTTTTTATGATAGCATTTATAAAGTAATTACTAACAAAAGCTGATGTTTTTCTTATTAAAATTTAAAAAGGAAAAAGTCTGAGGGTCAATGAGGTGCCAGAGTGCATAAAGGCTTCAATAATAAAGCTAAGTCAAAGAATTATTCTAGACCCAACTCTGAGGTCCAGGCTAAGCCCCCCCATGTCCTTAAATTCTACAGACGCCCCTGATGCATGGCATCCGTGTATTGATACGATATTGTCACGCACAAATATCTGAAATAAAACCATCAAACAAAACTGCTCAAACATACGGGTTTTCTTTCACATCAACAGAGAACATGTCTGCAGGCACATTGTAAACAGAGTGATACTCACCGAAATCCAAGAACTGTTTCATCGACAGAGGAGAGGGGGAGAACTTGGAGAAATGATCGATGTGTTTGGGCACGTTGGCCAGCGCTGCTGTCTTCATCAGAGACCGAACAAACTTCATTTTACTTGTCATCCTCAGAAGATAATTTATCAAATAATATGATAAGACATAAAAATAAGATAATAAGTCCTCTGGCTTCAGTAGAGTTGAGCGACAGTGAATAGTGATACGGGGGCAGTCCAGAAGATGCTGGTTTATAGTCTGCAGCTCCACACATGAGGCTCTTACTTAACACGCGGCCTCAGCCAATGGGAGAGCGCGGTGGGCGGCTGCCAGCGAATGAGGATTCCAGGAATCCCACCTACTTGTACTGTAGGAAGATAGTAAACAAGGGGGCGTGCGTGCGTGTGTGTGTGACGGGTCACGTTATGTAAGTATAACGTTTCCTCCGTCTGATAAACAGCATGGATGGAAGTGTAGCTACGTTTACTATCAACAGCCCAGTTTACGCTTCTGACTGCACTTCTGACAACACCAGTCTTATTTACATCTTATCTCAATAGAGACACACTGTTATTTGACGGGTTAATGGTGAAAACACCGAAGAAACTCCCCTCTTCCAACAATTGCGCCACACTTATGGTGGATATTTATTATGACCCAGTGTTAGTTTGTTACTCTGGAACAACATGGTCTGTTAACACATTTGTGTTTGAGGAGCATCAGTATATACTAGAGATGCATGATAATATCTGCACAGCATTTGCATCCAGTGGCGATTCTAGCACATTTGGTGCCTGAGGTGAGCCTCCCCCCAGTGCCAAATAAATCATTAATCAATAAACAATCTAAATGAAGATGTAAAAAAAAACAAAAAAAAAACTTCATCAAGTTAATGAACAATAAAACACTATGTGACTGTGAAAAATAATTTTAAAAAGAGTACAAAATCAATATCTAAATAAGCATGGGATGCACATGTATTGGAAGTGTTTTTAAAAATAATCAAAAAGCCTATTAACTATTTATATCATAATTTCTTTTTTAATATATTTTTTCTATTGCTGTAAATCATCAAGAAATATCTCCTTCAAACAGCTGGATTTATACACATTTCTTGCCAAAAGATACATTTCACAAGATTACGTTGAACACATCATGAGAGCGTTATAGTTTACCTAGCTGACCTTTGCTCAGTGCTATTTTTTACTGAAAAGAGCTTGGACACATCTTAGTGTTTTTCCCACTTTTGTTTTTTAAAAAAAAATTTTGTTTGTTTTTTCATTTTCTTTTGCAGAAGACTGTACAATAAGGTTGATGGTTTGGTTACAGAGGAGGAAGTAGGTCTAATAATTAATGTAATAAACTCACCTTCTGAATTAATATTGAATCTTTAAGATTTGAAAACTTGGTTTCAAATTTTAAGGAATTCTCTCTAGAGTGCCCCCAGGATAACATTTTTCTGTAGGCAAACGCGAAAGTTCCCATTGCCTTGGTTCCCTCATCCTGTGGGCTTTTCTTTTGAATTTTGGATTATTGCAGAAAAAAACTCAGGCAAATAAAGATTTATGGTACTTACAAGTTTTGTTTACCAAGGTAATCTCTACAAATGAACAACACTTTAAGGGATTTTTGAAGCCTAAATGCAATCCCAGGAGGAAAGCTAATGTGAGGCTATAAATGAAATGCACCACAGTCACATGATTTAACATTGCCATCACAACAAGACTGCAAAGCCCTGTTCAGTGCAGTTTGGCTTGCTGATGTTTTGCAGCCTTTTTTTAAATACGTAAAAGCTTTAAAAAAGTTTGAGTGGAGTATTTAGAACATAGAACAAACCATGAAAGTCACTTAAGCTTGTATTAACCACAGACCTTATTTCATCCATCTAACCAAAAACCCATTAAAAAAAAAAAAAAACATCGACACTGACATGAGGGAACAGGAGGTGCTGAAATGATAACTGATAATTGGGTTTAAGGACTCATTCCTGCGGTATTCTCGAATGTTAAAAATTCAAGACAAAAAATAAAGCAATATCAAAAATCCATAAAGACCATCTTGTAGTGGGATGATTTCATACTGTAATGACTTGTAGGATGTAGGATTTAGTGACATCTGGCAATGAGGTTGCACCAATTTGGAGCCAGTGTTTTCTCCGCTCTGAGATGCTGAGTTACCCAACTTCAAATTTGCTTTCGATTTCAATTACACATTTGTAAAGTCTCATAACAGCATTTTTCATAACAGACACAGAGAAAGACATATAACCTTGTAAAAATAAGACAACACACATAAAATTACAAAACATTCATTGTTTCTTAAACCACTTGCCTGAAACAAGTTAGTAGTTACTAAGAACTTAGGAAGGACTTAATGTTCAGTCTTAGTAATATATTGCTGAATAGCTGATGCAGCCCAATACAGGACAACACAACGACAGAAGGCAACAGAAGACTATTGCTTGTGCTTGCACAATTCCATATTCCAATCAATATCAATATGTTTCCATTTGATGATATATTGACTTATATTCAACAGTGTTGCTAAGTTTGTTTCATCTTCAGTTCCAGTGTACCAGCATCCTTAATAGCAACATTGAGTTACATCACAACCACATACCCACATATTAACGGCTACAGTGTCATAGTTGGGAAAGTTAGAACACACTTGACCAACAACAAGGTCAAGTGTAAGAGAGAGAAACATCAACAGTCACGACAACGATTATGTCACTACATTCCTCATGTGTCACTAAAGATCCATACTGCCTGGGCTAAGTGATTCTCTGAATGGGAAAATGCATGAAGTCTTCATCCCACACAATGTGTTCAAGGACCATCAGAGATGTCAAAATTTCACTGATAATTTTGTTTTGTTAGATTCTGGTTTTGATAAATAGTGTAATTTTAGTGATTTTTATTTTTGTGAGCCCACAGGTTTTGAAGGAAGGTTTTTTTTTGTTGTTTTTTTTTTAAATGAATGAACCATCTTAATAATAATAACCACCCAAATTGTTTGAAGACAAAAATGATCCCCAGAAAATGTTAAAAGAAAAAAAGAGCAACATTTTATGAAGAAAACATGCATTCCAAACCCGTGGCCAGACACTTTTAACAAAATACATACTATTTTATCAACTCTAGTTGATTTATTTTTAATGATAACAGTTGCAAAGTAATCTATCTTTACTCAGTGGTAATTACAAACAATTACTAATATTTTGACATCACAATTCATAATTCATAATTATTATTTATTTTAAATCTGGGTAAATAAGTTGCGAGAGTGCATAAAAGAAGCTTCAAAATAGAACTTATCAAAAAGGAGGATACCCCACCAAGACTCCCCTACAAAGGTCCAGGCTAGACTCCAAATATCCTAAAATCCTAGAGACACCCTTCGGAACATCAGACAGATAAGAACAAAGTCTCAAAAAAGAGGCAAGAGGTCACAAACACTTTGAACAGGTCAATAACATCGACCACAGACCATCCTGCAATGGAATCACTCCAGCTGCCATACAACGATCTGTGACCTAAAATGAATGTCAGCCAGGAGCTTGGAATGAGGGCTCAATGTCCCCTTCCCTACTTTCGGCTCCCTTACCACATCGACCACAGCCATCTTTGAATTTAGCCTTCATTTTAATCTCATCTGCCCACCTGTAAGGTTTAATTACTGTATCTTGCACCATTACAATGTTAAAGCGCTGACAAAAATCTGTCCAGACAGACAGACCAACATATCCTCATAGAGCAATTTGTATCACACCAGAGTTTCCCACACTTCCTTTACTTGTGGCAGGCTGCCACAAAAAAATATCTGAATCATCAAATAGATTTTTGGAGCTGGACTTTTATTAGTACTATCTGAATATAAACCGTTTAGTTATTTGAAACACACTTGACATGTGGCAGAGAAAAAGCAGCAGAACATCAGGTGCACTGAAAGTGAAACTAAACTGGCTTCACTTACAAACAAATCAGTTGTCCACCCTGCAAGTGACAAACTGCTGCAGATGGAAAGAATAATTTATGGCAAACATGCAAAAAAAAAAAAAAAATACTACTACTGTACTATAAAAAAATGATGACGCATTGTTGTGATGCTATTACATATATTGGTCACCAGGCGGCGCCTGGGCCCGCTTACTGGATACAGCCTGCTTGTATTCTCCACTACTGGTGATGCAGTAAATAGTCAGTATTAGAAATGCAGTCAAGGTGTCTGTGTCTCTCTGGGTGTCTGTCCAGCATTGTTTTCTAAGTTCAGTCTTAGTAAAGACATATAAAAAAAAGAAAGTTTTCAGCTAATGCCACACATACATTGTCATTCTGTGGGAAACACTGATATGCCTACAAAAATGCTCACGCAACTACAGATGAGGTTATGTCCTTAGCATAGATTTATTTAATTAATGTTAATTTACAAAGATTAGGTTTTTAAGGTTAGGTTTGGGAAAATAAAAAAAGTGATGACGTACCTTAAAAATACTTAATGTTCACAAAATTCTGAACATTGCGTCTCTTTTGTTAAGTCCCAAGGGAGAGTCAGAATTTTTGTGACCCATCTATCCCCCCAGATTGCGTCCTTACAAGACCACTCTGGACTGCTTTCTTCTTTACTCTCATCATCACATTAGTCTTTTGGCTACAACCTTTCAAAACACAAGGGACATAATCAAATTTGGTTGTTGTACCAACAGTTTTTTGACTGTTGACAGCTTCTGTGGTTGTTCCCGTTAAGTCTTCACAACCACTTTTGCCATGATCACACACATACAGGCTCACAAGATGAAAACAATAGCAGCCATTGCAGTATTGTCACAGCTGGTAAATATCTTGGACTACTTACTCATCACGATACATAAATTATGCAGTTAACAGTCTATGCCAAACTGAGAGCATCCTTTGTTGGCCGTCACTGCTATCTTTTCTATAGGCAAATGCAGAGGCATTGCCCTGGTTCCCTCATCAAAAAGCCTATGAGATTTTGTATTGGATTTTGGATTATTGCAGAAAATAAGTGGCCAACAAACACCTAATACACATAGTTTTGTTCAGCAAGGTAATCTCGAAATATGAAGAACACAGGATTTTTTGAAGCCTAAATGCAATCCCAGAAGGTTGAAAGCTAACATGAGGCTATGAACAAACTGCACTACAGTCAATTAATTTAAAGTTGCCACCACAACAAGACTGCAAAGCCCTGCTCAGCACAGTTTGGTTTGCTGATGTTCTGCGGTCTTGTGTAGCCACTTGTTAGCAACCGCCTTTTTTTTACATATATGAAAGCTTCAAAGTTCATGAGAGGAGTATTTACTGATGTAGTTTATGCCAAGAACAAACCATGAAAGTCTCTTAAGCTTGTATTAACCGCAGAACTTATTTACAGCATCTGACCAAAAACCCATTTAAAAAAAACCCATCGACGCTGAGATACAGGAACAGGAAGTGCTAAAATGCTGTCTGATATCTGGGTTTTCTGATTAATACCTGGGTAGATATTTGTGACAAAATAAATAATAAAGCAATAACAAAAATCCAGAGAGGAATGATTTCAGACACAATACAGCAAACTGATCAAACTGAGAGCATTCTTTGTTGGACGTCACTGCTGTCGCTGCATACAGAATCTAATCCTGCTGTATTGCTCCTGTTGCCTCTTTACCACATTTAGCAGGATCATTTTTCTGTCTTTCTTGAAGCAAATGTCCTGTACCCTCATGAGCATCCAAATTGGATTTTGTCCTGGCCAGTATGAGCATTAAAAGCAAAACCTCAGGTCCTCAGATCCTACCTGGGTCATGATCCAGCTAACTGTCAGTAAGCCTCCACCTGCAGAGCGCCAGGTCCCCAGGAAGTGTGCCACGCTCTAAAGCAAAATTTACATAGTGGCCGAAAGTGGAATTACACCATCACGTAATGCACACTGGCCCAGAAAGACTTTTCCCCATTTGCTTAACATTGGGAAAAAGTCGTCCTTAAATCACTGGATAATTTTTTTGAGACACATTAACTTTTCATAAACTCTGCTGTGTGCAAACACGTAACTCTGGAGTCCATGACGCAACACAGGCTTTGTGCCGGCTGTATATCCGCCTGTAATGGATATTTTCACTGTAATTCATCATTTTTATACTTTTTGGTTGTTAATTTCATTTCTCTGGTTGTGATTACGATATTGTAGCACCAGACCCTGTGTGCAGCAAGAGGTTTCACCCGGGGGCTTCGTCCAGAGCGACTGCAGGAGCACATGCATGCCAAAGCATGCAGCATGGAGGGGGGTAACAACGAGCTGGACATAGGTCGTAGGCTGTATCTGCACTGCAAACTCTACAGCACACCATGCAGAGCACTGATCGACACCGGTTCCACAATCCCCCTGATACGGCCAGGGGTCTTGCCCAAATCTAGGGGCCACAGGCCGCAAGGCTGGAAATACACCCAACACCAGATAACAACAGTGACCGGTAAACTAGCCAGGATGAAGGGGAAAGGACTAGTCAAAGTGTCTGTAGCCGGCTTTGTCACGAACCACAGCTTCTGGCTGGCTGTGATTTAAGACCCTTGCATCATCGGCCTGGACCTCCTGACAGAGTGGGAAGCTGCCATCAACATCCCTAAAGCTGTACTGTTCCTAGGCCTTGTGTCTGTAATGCTCCACACGACAGCCCAGGAGTTCTCCACACCGCCGTCCCCAACCCCAGGGTCCTCCACACCATCTAGGGGCTCTCCACGTCACCACTGCCAGTCCGGGGGTCCTCCACGCCGCCATTACCAACACAAGGGTCCTCCACACCATCCCGAGGGTCCCTCATGTCGCTGCCAGCCAAAGGGGTCGCCACACCACTGCCAGTCCAGAGTCCTTCGTCTGAGGTCAGAGCCGACATCGAGGATCTGTTTCAGCTGTTCAGCTGTTCAGCTGAGTTGTGAGGCCCTGGACCCTGAGCAAAGACACCACATGCGGGAGCTACTGGAACTGTTTTCTGACATCTTCACTTCAGATTTTTCTGCTGCAAACTGACCATGCCTCCCTCACCTGGCTGTTACACTTCAAAGAACCTGAGGGTCAATTGGCCAGATGGTTGGAGATACTGCAAGACTACGACTTTGAGATACAACATCAGGCTGGCAAGCTCCACAGCAATGCCGACGCCCTGTCCCAGCGTCCATGCAAGGGGGAAGACTGCTGACACTGACAGCGTGCAGAGGAGAGGGGGGCAGCGTCCCCCAGGGTTGCCGTGCTGCACATCACTTCTCCATCCAACGACAGTGGTGACCAGGCAAGTGGCGATCTGGAGAGCCTCAACCCGCTATAGCTCCCTGAGGACCAGGACCGAGACCCCATCCTCTTTCATGTACGGAATTGGTTGGAGGTGGGTCAGAGACCAGAGTGGGCAACCGTGTCTCCACTGGACCTGGAGACTAAAGCTCTCTGCTCCCAGTGGTCCTCTCTAGCCCTCCAGAGGGGCCTGGTGAGGAGTTTGCAGCCCACTTCACGGGGAAGATAGACACTATCAGACATAATATCTTATCCTCCCAGGGCAACATGGTCTTAATTGCGTCTGAGTGTCTGTCTTCACCGGAGGAAACACTGGACAGTTTTGCTCTGGTTAATGCTGAGAGTCTTGATAAAGTTTTCTCCTCAGTTAGGCCCACCACATGTCTATTGGACCCAATCCCGACCCCGTTTTTTAAGTTGTTTTATGGGTCTTTTAGAGATCAGCTTTTAAACATGATGAATTGCTCTCTTCAGACGGGGGTCTTTCCTGCTGCCTTTAAAGGGGCAGTGGTGAGGCCCCTGCTGAAGAAGAGCAATTTAGATTTTAATGATTTTAACAATTTTAGACCAGTATCTAGCTTACCATTCTTAAGCAAAATTTTAGAAAAACTTGTTCTTATTCAGCTGAACGATTTTATTAATTCACACAATGTCCTAGAGAAATTTCAGTCTGGCTTTAGGGTAAATCACAGCACCGAGACAGCCCTCTTAAAGATTTTAAATGATTTTAGATTAAATTATGATTCACAAAAGCTCACAGTGTTGATTCTACTGGATCTGAGCGCAGCCTTCGATACAGTAGATCACACTGTTCTTTTAACTCATTTACAACACATTGGCCTGTCCGGTGCTGTTCACAAATGGTTTACTTCCTACCTCACAGACAGGACATTCATGGTAAGTTTAGATACATGCTCCTCTAGGGTTCATAAAATCACATGTGGTGTGCCTCAGGGTTCCATTTTAGGCCCAGTGCTTTTTAATCTGTACATGCTCCCTCTAGGCAGTGTCATCAGGAGACATGGAGTCAACTTTCACAGCTACGCTGATGACACTCAGTTGTACATCTCCATGTCTCCTGAGGACACAAGGCCAATGGATGCACTTTTTAACTGTATTTTAGATGTTAAATCCTGGATGGCAGAGAACTTTCTCCAGCTTAACCAGGACAAAACTGAGGTTTTAGTCCTCGGCCCTGAGGCCCAGAGAGAGAAACTACAGGCACTGTCTTTTAATCCATCTCCACAAGTAAAAAACCTGGGCGTGATCCTAGACTCTGAGCTGACTTTTATCCCCCATATTAAGAATATAACAAAAATAGGATTTTATCACTTAAAGAACATAGCCAGAGTCCGCCCTATTCTCTCTCGGGCCAACACGGAGACGCTGATGCATGCTTTTATTACCAGTCGTATCGATTACTGTAATGCCCTGCTTTCTGGTCTTCATAAAAAGAGTATCTCAGGTCTACAACTATTACAAAATTCCGCAGCTCGTGTCCTGACGAAGACCAGAAGGCGGGCCCACATCACACCGGTTTTAGAATCACTGCATTGGCTCCCCGTGTGTTTCAGGATCGACTTTAAGGTTCTTTTAATGGTTTTTAAATGTGTTAATGGTCTTGGGCCTTCTTATCTGTCAGAACTGCTTCTACCCTATGAGCCCTCACGGTCCCTGCGCTCCTCCGGCAGTGGCCTCCTAGTCGTTCCTTAAGTCAGAACACATGCCCACGGCGAGGCGTCCTTTTACTACTATGGCCCTCGCCTCTGGAACAGCCTACCGGAGGAGCTTAGGGCCGCAGAGAACGTCCATGTTTTTAAGAGCAGGCTCAAGACCCACCTTTTTAGCTTAGCTTTTAACTGATATTTATTTATTTTATCTCTACTTATTTAGCTTAGCACCTTATGATTATTTATATGTTACCATTATTTTTATTGCCTATAGCCTTATTTTATTTATCCTATTGTTTGGTTTCATGCTACAGTTTACTTATTCTTAATATTTCTTATGTTCTCCAACTGTTTCCTCCGGGGAGCCCTCTGTGCCGGGAGCCGTGGTCGGCCGTGGCCGCCTGGGTGCTGTCCTGTGGTGTCTGGGTGGAGGTTGGGTGTTTCTACCCCGCCTCCTCTGGTCGCCCTGTGTCGATGCTCCTGGTGGCCGTGGCGGATTAGCTGCTCTCGGTGCAGACGGCTCCTCTGATGGCGTTTCCTTGCCGGGTTCATCTGTATTCAGCCCTGTGTACAATATCTTATTGCTGTTGTTGGGGTGTGTGCGTGTGTATGTGTGTGTGTGTGTGTGTGTGTGTGTGTGTGTACGTGTGTGTGTGTGGGTGTGTGTACTTGGGCGCGTGCGTACGAAGCGGGCTGGGGTATGAATGTGATTTTGTGCGGGGAGCGGGGAAGGATGGGAATGATTTTAACCTGTAAAGCACTTTGTGTTACTTTTTTGTATGAAAAGCGCTTTATAAATAAAGTTTGATTTGATTTGATTTGATTTGGTCTACCACCGCTGGCAGTCTCCCAGTGGTCACCGCCAAATCCACCAGCTCCTAATTCCCCGCAAGCTACGTCCATGGGTCCTCGAGTCCTCGAGTCCTCGAGTTGGTCCACGGTGCTGTGGAGTCGGGCCACTTCAGGGTCACCAAGAAACTACATCGACTCCGGTGTTGTTTCTACTGGCCCGGGTGTCGCTAAGACGTAGAAGTCCACGTCCCCTGCTGCGATTCCTGCACCTCCCAGGTCGATGGTTTTAGCATTTGGGTACGTAAGCAATCGTTCCGATGTAACATAAGCACAATGATAGGGCCCCTCCTCCACAGTATGGAGAAAGCATTATCCTCCTCCCTTTCAAAAAATGTTTGGGAGGCAGGTCTTTGACTAAGTAGGTAGTTGTAGTTGGGTGGCGGGTTGCCCTTCCTGTACTCCAGGGGTCACCAACCTTTTTGAAACTGAGAGCTACTTCAAGGGCACTGAGTAATGCAAAGGGCTACCACTTTGATAACACACTTCTGAAATAACAAAGTTGCACGGTTTAACTTTAATTTTATATTATTATTAATGATATTCTACGTGAAGACACTGATCGTTAATGATTCATCACAATAATTATTCAAAATGATTCAACAAGGTAGGGAGCAGATACATTTCAACATGCAAGATTTTATTTCTTATTTACCTTTCCAATTGTTTCATTTTCAAATGATCACTTTCACAACATTTTTGCAGGAAATCTTGTCCAATTTTTACTAGCTACTAACAGTTTTTATCAAATCATGAACTCTGAACCATGTTTGTACAAATGATCAATTATGTAAGATTTAACAAAAATCAACTCCTTTTAAAATAAATCTTATCACATTTGTACTAATCACTACATTTTCATTAAAACAAATCATCATCTCTGTTACACTTAGTAACACATCTGTAACAGTTTTTCAATATTTTAATTTATCTTTGCCATGGCACTGACATGTTGCCACCAACAACATCTGGCATTTGTTTCTTTGTCTGTTAGTGGGAAGCCTGGCATCGCATGCTCTTCACCAGTGTGCTGTAATCTGGGATGTAAGTTGATACTGCAACTCTGAGTGACTCTTGCAGATGTGCATCAGTAAGGCGTGTTCTGTGTTTGTTCTTAATGAAGTTCATGTCAGAAAAGGCTGATTCACACAGATAGGTTGAACCAAACATGCTGGCAATGGTGGGAAGTCTGTGTCACCTTTACAGTGTGTGATGAAACCTGCAGGTCGGCCGGTCATAGCAGGAGCTCCGTCTGTAGTCACAGATACCAGCTTTTCCAGTGGTACTTTTTTCTCCGTGAAAAAACTCTTCACTGCGTTATAAATGTCAACTCCCCTTGTAGTTGTCTTCAGGGGCAGTAGTGTCAGGAGTTCTTCTTTTGTGGAGAAATCATCAAATTCCATCTGAATAAAGATCATCGGCTGCGTGGTACTGCTGTTGTCCACAGACTGGTCGCACTGGATGCTAAACCATCTGCACCTCGCCAGAACCCGGTCCAGCTGCTTTGTCAAGTTCCCAGACATAGCAGACAAAAAATGTGTAGCTCTAAATGAGGCTTTGGTTTCTTTTTGAGAGTTTTTCACCGGCCTTGTAAAAAAAGACTGCTGTTTGCCCAAAGCTGCCTTTAACTCGTGGGCTTTTTCCGTCCGTAGTGCGCTGCCTGGTGGGTAGTTAACGTGGTAGCTTTTGTGGCGTGTACTGAAGTGTCTCTCCACGTTGTGCCGCTTTGCCGTCGCCACAGTTGCACCGCAAATGAGACACACACAGTTTTCTTTCACGTTAGTAAAAAAGAACTCTTCCTCCCATTCACTGTGAAAATGATAAGTTTTCTTCCTTTTTTCTGCCATGTTTTTGGAGGTAGAAACCGCTTTCGTCTCCTCACCTCCGCAGCGCTCACAAGCTCATCTCAGCAAAGCTGTGGTTTGTCATGCGCACTAGACTGACCTCTGACCCATACTATGTCAGAGTTTGTATATTAAACTTTTTTTTATGATTTTTTTTTTACGTTTTTATATCTTCGTTTTTAAATTTACATCACTGTAAATGTAATTCAAAAAGAATAGCAACACAGTTAAATAAAATTTTAGACAGAGCTAGTTCGTGATTAGTGCTATTTTTAGAACTGGCCTGCGGGCGTTGGTGACCCCTGCTGTACTCCTTGTTTGCCTGCGTCTGTGAAGCAGCTTGCTCAACTGTGGCTTATTTGTAACGTGACTGTACTTAGGAGACTCAGTAATACGGAGACATTTTAATGTTCACCTGTTTGAATCTCAAAGAGGAACTTTTGTTCATGTCATGTCATTAGACACTAAATGATATCTTTCGTTATGTGTTTCAACAAGGCAAGGTGATTTCATTTGTATAGCACACTTCATACACAGGTAAACACTATGTGCCAGACACAGTTAAAAGAATGAAATAGTGAGGTGAAACTTTTAAAATGTAGTTAATAATCTCATTTTATTTCCCGGTATCCATTCATACGCAGATTAAAGAAAAGAGCAGAGCCTTGTAGTCTCCTTTAGCCACTTGTTAGCAACTGCTTTCTCTAAAATGCATAAAAGTGTCAAACATCATGAGTGGAGTATTTACTGACATAGTTTACATTGTAGAACAACTGTAAAAGTTCAACCACAGAACTTATTTCAGTCATCTAACTAAACACTAACTAACTAAGTAACTAACTAACTAACTAACTAACACTGGGGTGTCTGGTGGCTCAGTGGATAGAGCAGGCGCCCCATTAATGAAGGCAATGTCCATGCCACAGCGACCGTGGGGTCCACTCCAGTTTATGGCCCTTTACTGCATCTTGACCCCTCTCTCTTGCCATTTCACTCTGTCTGTTTTTTGGAGTTGTTCCTGGGACATTCTAAATGTTAAATATTCATGACAAAATAAATAATAAAGCAATTAAACCATCTCGTGATGGGATGATTTGAGACACAATACAGCAAACTGAACAAACCGAGAACATTCTTCTTTTGACTGTACCTGCTGTCGCTGAATACAGAATGTCATCCTGCTGCATCGCTCCTGTCGCCTCTTTACCACATTTAGCGGGTTAATTTTTCTATTTTTTTTTTTTAATTTCATTTTTAAGCAAAAGTCATGTGCTCATATGAGCATCCAAACAGGCTTTGCTTTTCATGGTCATACTAGCCATTACTGTAAAAGATCCTATTCTGATTCATTCACATTAATGTCAGTGATAGGTGACAAAATCTACAGGTCCTCAGATCCTACCTCGATCATGATCCAAGTTGCTGTCAATTTCTACTGCATTTTTTTTTCACAAAGGACAAAGCAATTATTGACAAGCTTCTTTTATCTTTCCTCCAAACCAAATCTTTGGTGTTTATTTGGCCCACATCCATGCATCTAAAGGAAAATTGCTATTGTGATTAGCAACAAAAGCAGTCTGGTTCCCTTGGATGCGTATGTGGTGTATTTGATCGAGCACTCGGTGCTCCTCTATATTGGGCTGTCACACTTTGGGGGTGTTCTATGATTGATTGCTTGGGTCAGTGATGTTACGAGGCCCGCCACTGAAAGATGGAGTTGCTCACAGCCTCGCCTCCGGGTGTGTTATTCTTTATAGCATAAGTACCCGCAGTTAAGTGACAGTAATCAGGGCTCAAGCTACAACATGGTGTCAGAAGACGGAGTTACGGAGTGAGCCGAGGTACTGTGTACAAGCTGAACACACAGCTAACAGCTAACGCCGTGCAGCTCGTCAGCTTGAGCATGGAGCAGTTCAAGCCGCCATCACAGCTTATACTCACCGGCAACATCGCTGAAAACTGGCGCAGATGGGCACAACGTTTTCGGTTGTACATGACTGCTTCAGGTGCGTCGGACAAAGGAGAGGAGGTTAAAATAGCCATCCTGCTTCACACCAGAGGCGAAGAAGCATTAGAAGTGTATAACACACTCACATCGATATAACGATGGAAGACGTTCTTAAAACTTTCAAAGACTACTGCAGCCCACAGAAAAATGTTGTGTTTGAGAGACATCAGTTCTGGTCACATGTGATGGTACAAGGGATTTCGGTGGACAAATTCATCACAGAGCTGCGCCAGAAAAGTAAAGACTGTGAGTTTGGTCGATGTGAAGATGATATGCTGAGGGATAAATTAGTGTTCAGCATAAATGACTCTTGTCTGAAAGTGATGTTACGAGGCCCGCCACTAAAAGATGGAGTTGCTCACAGTCTCGCCTCCATGTGTGTTAATCTTTATAGCATAAGTACCCACAGTTAAGTGACAGTAATCAGGGCTAATGCTACAGCAGCGTACGCTCCTAATAATGTAACCACCTCGTATATATCACTAATCAATCAGCATGTTTAATTTGCACACTAATGTTTAATTTGCACACTAATATTCCCCTATTATTCCAAGTATGACAACATTTGGAATTTGATGCAGGACATGTCAACAGCATAATCCATATCAATATTCCAAATCGGGCATTTTTCTGATTTAAGCATTTTCCTAGGGTATGACTATATTACTCAGGTTTTAAGAGCTAATTTGGACATGAGTGCAGCAAAGATGGAATATGTGTCTCAAATGGACATTGTACTGCAATATGCAACTCATGTCCTCTTGTCTATAAACAGTCACCTCTGTGCATTGGATGGATATGTTGTCATAAGCCATCTGGCCAAAAGTTTGCAAGGCTGGTGAAAATATTAATGCAGAAAAGCCCACATTTCTTCATGTCAACAGGCATATTAGTGGAATATTCAGTTTCACTGGATGTGTTAACGACTTAGCAGAAATACTGTCTTTTTTTGGAAGAATTGCAAAAAACAGAACATTTTGTGCAAGCTTATGCACAAAATGTTATGTAAATATACTTTATATCTTTACATACACAAAATATCCCCGTTTTTGTCAGTAATTCAGAATATCCTGTTAACATGATTCACATCATATTTATAATATTGTCTTATTCGGATTTATAGGGGAATTTCATAGCCATAGCCACTGTGGAACAGAAACAGTTTATATTTAATGATGTCAGCTGTGGACATCTTTTCTGAAATAGCTGCAGTGTACAGTGACAATGATTTAAAAGTTTTTTGAAAGATTCTCAAAATAATTTGGTTTGACATCTCAGTTCCTTAATTCAACATTTAATGATATACTGCAACTGTAAAGGCAGACATCTAATGAGACATGTTTGACCATGAACTTCACTTAGCTCTACAGGTTAACCAAATCTGCATTATGGAAAACATGATTTGACTGCAGTTTTCATACTGGTCTCTACTTGAACATTTAAAAAGGAGTAAATGTTGCTTAAGTTTAATGAATACAAAGATCAATTAATTTCAGGCATTGCTGCAGATTGACAATAATTAAACATTGAAAATGTGTGTGATTTCATAAATAATTTTTTATTTTTGCCAATTTTGATTGATTGATTGATTTTGCCAATTTTAGGTTGTAGGAAAACCGGAGCACCCGGAGAAAACCTGAAAAAAAAAAGTAAGTCCACACAGAAAGGTCTGGGGATAATCAGAACCTAACTGGGAGGCATCAGTGATCAACACTGACGGTGTTCTTTCAAACGAAACTTAAAACGAAAGCTAAATTATGCTGTGTTCAAACCGAACGTGATGCAAGCATTTTGTGTGTCTAGAGTCCATACAAAGTGAATACAAAGACGCAAATATTATGGAGAACTGAAACTTACAAAATTAAAAAATAAATAAATAAATCCATGCACTCTAATACCGATCAACCAATAGGTGAAAAGTTGACACCTCCATGGCACACAGACCAGCCTCCCTCATTTTCATAATGAGGTGGAAATGCATGTGGAAATGTAAATCAAAAAGGAAAAACAGAGGTAATATGTTTGAGGAAATAAAAGGAGAGAGAGGCAAGTAGGGAAAATAATACAAAAATACATGCATAAGTAATAACACATATAGATAAAATAAAAAATGAATTAATTAACATGTAAAATGGAAAATAAATTTGGAAATTAAATCCATAGGATTATATGCAAAGTTGAAAATAGTACATAAATAAATGAGCAAATATGTGAATGAATAAACCGATACATAAATGAAAACATTAATGTTAAATTAAGTAAATATTTCAAGTCCTCAATAGAATATAGCCATGATGCACTGTCATGAGAGTTTGACAATTATGAGTGTTACCTTCTGGGTTCTCACAGCCTCAGGGCCTGGAGCCTCCTTTCATTTACATCCAACTATCATTTTTGCTTCACTGCAAATCAAGTTAGCTGTCTCCTCCAGTTACTTAGCTAGCATAATCATTAAATGCACAAATCTGCATCGTGTTTGGTGAGAACAGCAGCTTTTTTTTTCCTGATATTTTGAGGTTGTGGGATAACCGGAAGAAACCCCCGGAGAAAACCCAAAATAAAAAGGGGAAAGTGTAATCCATACAGAAAAGTCTGGCCTGAACCAGAACCTGACTGAGGCATCAGTGCTCACCACTGATGGTGTACTTAAAAAGGGAAAAGGCAGAATTATGTTGGCATAAACTGAACACAATGTGCGCATTTTGTGCAAACAAAGTAAATACAAAGATATAAACATAGACATAATGCACTGCCTGACAGTTGGATCATCATGACTGTTACCCTCTTGGTTCTCGCAGCCTCAGGGTTTGGAGCCTCCTTTTCAATGAAGTTTCATTTTTTAAACTTTGCTCAAAAAATGACCAATAAATCTACCTTACCTTACCTTACCTTTTTACATCCAGCTATCATTTTTCCTTCACTGAAGACCAAATTAGCTGTTCGCTGTCTCTCCAAGTTATTTAGCTACCACAACCATAAACGTATAACCGTAAGAATTCACATGGTGTTCGGTGTAAATGCAGCCTAAGAAGACATTTAAATAGGGAGAGCTGTAAAGAGGGAGAAAGAAGGAATATGAAGCAGTGAAGATTGGAACTAGACTGTTGTAGATGAGCCACTCAAGGCCTCCTCGGCAGCAGCTTGTTGCTTTTCTGATGCTGTTTAGTAGACCTGATCTGCGCATTGGCATGTCTGGGCAGTATTTCATCAGTCTCTACTGAACAGTGTTGGGGCCGAGTGGGACGTCCAGGAGGAGGACGTGGTACTACAACTGCTTCCTTTGAAAGGCAGGTCTGCTGCTCAACAACCTTACTGTTCTCCTTTAAAATGGGTGGTACCTTGCCATGTCCAAAGTCCTGTTTGGTAGCCAAGGTTTTTTCCATTTGGGTATGTAGGCAATTGCTCTAATGTGACGTACGAAAAATGGTGGGGACCCCTCTCCACAGCAGGGAGAAAGCATTCTCCTGCTTCCTTTGACAAAATCGGTAGGAGAGTGACATGTGACCCTTGCAGCTGATCACACATACTGTACTCCTTGCAAGAGTTCCCAGACACAGTAGACCATGAAAGCAAATCTTTGGTATCAATGACCGGCTTTGTCATGGGTCTCCTGGGCTGCATTGGATGCCTGACATAACTTGCTCTGCAGGTGGTGACGCTTTCAAAAGGTTGTGGTTTTTGCACCGGTGGGACTGGTTTGAAATTAGCTCTGACCTGTACAGATTCTGTCTCTGAGACACTTTCTTTGGAATTGCTATCTGTCATAAGTAATTCTTGTTTTTCCTGTGGCTTCACCGACACGATGGACCATGACAGTAGATCTTTAGTGTCAATGACAGGCTTTTCCATGGGTCTCCTGGGCTGCACTGGATGCCTGATATAACTTGCTCTGCAGGTGGTGACACTTTCAAAAGGTTCAGGTTTTTTCACTGGTGGGACTGGTTTGAAATTGGCTCTGACCTGAACAGATTCTGTCTCTGAGACACTTTCTTTGAAATTGCTTTCTTTGATAAGTAATTCTCGGTTGTCTTTTGGCTTCACCAACATGCTGGAACATGATAACAGATGTTTGGTGTTGATGACAGGCTTTTTCATGGGTCTCCTGGGCTGCACTGGATGCCTGACATAACTCTCTCTGCAGGTAGTTATGCTTTCAAATGGTTGTGGTTTTTGAGCCGGTGGGACTGGTTTAAAATTGGCTCGGACCTGAGCTGATTCTGTCTCTGAGACACTTTTTTCGGAACTGCTATCTATGATAAGTGATGCTTGTTTTTCTTTTGGCCTAATGGACACAGTAGACCATGATAGCAGATCTTTGGTGTTGATGTCAGGCTTTGTCATGGGTCTCCTGGGCTGAACTGGATGCCTGACATAAGTTGCTCTGCAGGTGGTAACGCTTTCAAAAGGTTGTGGTTTTTGCACCGGTGGGACTGGTTTAAAATTGGCTCTGACCTGTACAGATTCTGTCTCGGAGACACTTTCTTTGGAATTGCTATCTGTCATAAGTAATTCTTGTTTTTCCTGTGGCTTCACCGACACGATGGACCATGACAGTAGATCTTTGGTGTCGGTGACAGGCTTTTCCATGGGTCTCCTTGGCCGCACTGGATGCCTGATATAACTTGCTCTGCAGGTGGTGACACTATCAAAAGGCTGTGGTTTTTGTACCGGAGGGAGTGGTTTGAAATTGGCTCTGACCTGAGCTGATTCTGTCTCTGCGACACTTTTTTTGGTATCGACAAGCTTTATCACGGGTCTCCTAGGCTGCATTGGATGCCTGACATAACTCGCTCTACAAGTAGTTGTGTTTTCAAATGGTTGTGGTTTTTGAGCTGGTGGAAAAGGTTTAAAACTGCCATGGACCTGAGCTGATTCTGTCTCTGAGACATTGTTTTTGGAATTGATATCTGTGATAAGTAATTCTTGGTTTTCTTTTGGCCTCATTGACATGGTGGAAAATGATAGTAGATCTTTGGTGTCCATGACAGGCTTCTCTGCAGGTCTCCTAGGCTGCATTGGATGTCTGACATAACTCGCTCTGCAGGTAGTTATGCTTTCAAGTGGTTGTAGTTTTGTAACTGGTGGGACTGGTTTAAAATTGGCTTGGACATGAGCTGATTCTGTCTCTGAGACAATTTTTTTGGAATCGCTATCTGTGATAAATAATTCTTGATTTTCTTTTGGCCTCATAAATAGTGAATCTTTGGTGTTGAGGACAGGCTTTTTCGTGCGTCTCCTAGGCTGCATTGGATGCCTGACATAAGTCGCTCTGCAGGTAGTTAGGCTTTCAAAAGGTTCAGGTTGTTGCACCTGTGTGTTTTGCTGCCTCATGGTTTGGGGTTCCATTGCTATGGGGAACTGATTCTCGATCGGTTTGTGGTGTCTCGTGGCTCAGACTCGCTGCAATCACATGAATTATTGTGAGATCTCTGATCAGATCTCTAAACCTAACAACAGATCAAAGGCAGCTGGTGACATCATCACATTCTTTATGACATCACTGGAATCTGTTGACACACAAACATTCTAAAAGGTCAAAGGTAGCTGATGACATCAGATATTTATT
Source organism: Plectropomus leopardus (assembly GCF_026936395.1). NCBI lineage: Eukaryota > Metazoa > Chordata > Actinopteri > Perciformes > Serranidae > Plectropomus > Plectropomus leopardus. The sequence continues at coordinate 3,820,790 of NC_142193.1, forward strand.
GTGACATCACTTGCCCTGGATGACATCATCACATTCCAACATTTCAAGCAGCAGGATCACATGAAGAGTTCATTTGCAAAAACAGATAACTCATTTTTTTTAATTTTCAAAAAATATGTTTTAACTTACTCCAGGTAATATCAATCAAACTACTTGAGTGGATTTGACTAAGTAGAAATTACATAACAAAATAGAGCTATCTCAGGAAATAAAGCTTTATTAAAATGGTTTTTTTTCAATTATGTTTTTTTTTTTTTTTACATTTATTTTTTCTGCAAAAACAAGTAAATCCACAATTCACGTCTCACCATTTCATAGGGCCATACGATGACTCTTTGCTTCCTCTAATGACAACAGTTATTTATTTACCATAAAACAAGCAGATAAAGTGCTAAAATCTGCAAATTCAGACCAACTGCAGACAAACTCCAAACAGATATCTGAAAAATAAACCATGAACTGCAAATTTAAAGCAATGTCTATGTTATCCAGCTGGATCTCAGTGTGTCTCTATGTATTATTCATATTCATGATGACAACTAAAGAAATTAGGCCAAAATGATGTGATAAAAAAACTGAAATTATGAGATCATAAGTCAGAATTTATAAGATAAAAAAAGTTTTAGTTTTTATGTCATACTGACTTACGGTCTCATTATTTACACTTTTTAATAATAATTATCATTTTCTATGGGATTTTTTTTTTTAAATCATGGTTATGTTTTCATCAGATTATTTCCTTTACCACCATTGTGTTAGCTCATTAATTTATATTTTACTCTTGTTCTGGAATTCTAATGAGGTTTTGCCCACTGATAAATCATAGCACTGGACTTAAATATTTTTTTAAATTTTATTGTTTGTTTGTTTGTTTTTTTATTTTACACATCACACTACTATCTCCACTTTCACTCTTCAAATAAAGACTGAATTATTACATGAGAAACGGAATCACACTACATTTTCTTAGATTACATAACTAACGGCAGGTTTGTTGATGACTTGTTGTTGCAACTATCTAACTGATAATTTTGCATGATGAGGCAATGGTTAACAGATTTTATTCTTTCACTGCACGCATCAAGAAAGATCGCCTGTGCAACATTGCAGAGTACTGGATGCAGAATGGAGTGCCAATGCCAGAACATTGCAGCGGTGCTCAGGGACTGGAGGAAAGAGCAGCCAAGAGGGAGATTGAGAGAGACAACATAAAGACATTTACTTGTAAATCCAGCCATTATGCTTGCCGTGGTGTACCTAGTAGAAAGTATCTTCTCGCTGATTAAATGTCAAAAAGACGCACAAAGTGTTCCAACATTAAAATGAGGAAATCTCCTGTGCACTATATACAGCTGGGCCAGTATGTTTTTGGGAGAACATCCATCTCTATATGTGGTAAGAGAATGAGAATAAGAAAGACAGCAACATGGTGGCGCCTGCTTTGCAACATTATTTAGGTAGTGTTGTTCATGATGAACTCTGTGAGTATAAAGACCTGGGGCTTTTCTCCAATTCTTGCTCTGGCCAAAACAAGAACATTAGTATATTAGCAACGTTTTTTGCAGTAGGAAAGCAAACATTCAAGGAGATAAGAATGAAGTATACCTTTCCAGTCCGTGGCCATAGTTTCATGCCCACTGACCGTGTCTTTGGTTGTCTAAAGAAAGAGATTTGGAAAAAAATCATCCACTGTCCCAGTGAAGCACAGTAAGCCGAAGCCCACGGTTTACCACCCACTCCCCCTTCACATTTCAAATAAGTACTCCCTGCTCAGCAACACACCCATTAAGGACACAACCCTGGTAACTGGCAGCTCTGTTTTGCAAAACGTGAAGTTAGTGACACCAGCAGCCAAAGTGAAATGCTTCCCTGGGGCCAGAGTCAAAATTAGAGCTGCTGACTAAGGCTAAGCGTAAACTTGGTAAGATCGTTATTCATGTTGGTGGCAGTAACACCCAATTAAGCCAATCAGAGGTCACTAAAATGAACATAAGTTTGCAAAAATTATGTCGGACACTGTAATCTTCTCTGAACCCCTCCCCAATCTGACCAATAATGACATGTTTAGCCACATATCATTCAACCCCTGGCTGTCGAGGTGGTGTCTGGCCAACAATATGGGCTTCGTAGATAATTGGCATTCTTTCTGGAGAAAACCTGGTCTTATCAGGAGGAACGGCATCCATTCCACTTTGGATGGAGCCGCTCTCCTCTCTAGGAATCTGGCCCAGTCTATTAGAGGCTCAAAGCCATGAAGATCCAGAATTGGGACCAGGGGCCAGAGTTGCAGTCCTACACACTTCTCTGAGCTTCCTCTAGCACAGTCACACACTCATAGTGTAATAAGAATGCTGTCTGTCCCTAGACCACTTAAATTGTTTAAATCTAAAAGAAAAAAGAGAAAATCAAATAAAAATTAACAAATCTGCTGTCAGAGAGCATCATAACAGGAGAATCAAATGCAGACTTTTGAACATTAGATTACTGTCACCTAAAGCTCTTTTAGTCAATGATTTAATATCAGATAATCATATTGACTTATTTTGCCTCATGGAGACCTGGCTCTGTCCTGATGACTATTTTCCTGAATGAATCCACTCCTCCTAGTCATATAAATATGTTTCTCAAGCCACTGGCCGAGGAGGCGGAATCGCTGCTATTTTTGATTCAGGCAAATCAATTCATCCTAAAGCTAAAGTCAAACATAGTTCATTTGAAATCCTTTTTCTTATTCTCTCACCCATCCTGAAAAACTACAGCACATTCTGTTTGTTATAGTTTACCGTCCTGGCCCATACTCTGAACTTCTATGTGAATTCTCTGAGCTTTTATCAAGTTTAGTGCTTAAATCAGACAAAATAATTATCGAAGAGGATTTTAACATTCATGTGGATAATAATAATGATAGCCCTAGTTGCATTCTCCACACTTTTGGATTCAATTGGCTTCAGTCAGTGTGTACAAAATCCCACCCACTGCTTCAGCCACACCATAGATCTTGTTCTTGCGTATGGCATCGAAATTGAAGATTTAGTCTTCCCTGAGATTTTTTGCTCAAATTTCATTTTCTCAAATCAAATCTTATGCACAGACTGGAACACTTAACTGGCCTTAAAGGAATGGCACTAAGCTGGTCACACACACAACTGAAATCATTACACTCACACACACAACTGAAATTCATACTCGCACACACACACACAAGTTTCAGCTTTGTGCGTGTATGGTTTTCAGTGGTGTGTGTGAATGATACTTGTTTCATGTGTGTATGCGAGAGGTAATTCTGAATAAGTTATGTATATGTGGGGCAACTGTGGCTCAGAAGTAGAGTGGGACTTCCTCAAATCGGAAGGTCAGTGGTTCAATCCCCAGCCCCTCCGGGCAAAATGTTGAAGAATCCTTGGGCAAATTCCTTCTGATGCTGCGTCACTGGAGTGTGACTGTGTGTGAATAATTACCGAGTAGCAGGTGGCACCTTGTACAGTAGCCTCGGCCACCAGTGTGTGAATGTGTGTGTGTGAATGGGTGAATGTGACATGTAGTGTTAAGCACTTTGAGTGGTCAATAAGACTAGAAAAGCGCCATACAAGTATAGTCCATTTACCATGTGTGTGCATACGTATATATATGTCTACATAATCAATGTTTAAATATGTGTGTATGTATATGTTTGTATATGTATATATGCATACGTGTGTATGAATAGGTATGTATGGATCTGTGTGTGTTATATTTTAATTGCATTTTATGTGATGTTTTAAACTTGTTTTCTTTTGATGTATGCTTTTGTATTGTGTGGCACTTGTAACTCTAGTTTAGAAAAACGCTATAGAAATAAAGTTTGTCAACCATATATAGACATTATTATTACTATCACTGTTTATATAATTTAATCAATAAATTCTCTTTTGCACTTACCTCAGAAATACATTTACATGTACACACACACACACACACACACACTATTGGCTATTTATGATAATGGTAGTAATAAATAAATGTATGTAATTATTTATTTTCCTTTTCTTTTCTAAAATGATTACACAATGATGTTAATGTGGAATATGTGCAGTTGAGTGTGGACAAAAAACTTTTTTTATATCCTCATCCTACCCTACAAACACTCATTACGTAAATCTCTCTCTCGCATACACACACACACACACACACACACACAGAGAGAGAGAGAGAGACAGAGAGAGCGAGATCTACCTGTGTACTTTTTTGTTATATCTGGTTTTTTTAAAATCACATTTCCTATACCCATCAGTTAAAGCCTGTGCTGTATCCTTGTTTGTTGTGTATTGTATTGTTTTGCCGTCTTTAGTTTCATTAAGTCTCATTATTTGTCTCTTTTGACTGTTTATATGTTGTACTTGTTTTCACTTGTTCTGTTATCATTGCATTTCACAATAAAAAAATAAGAATAAAAAAACGATGGTCCAAAACCGGGCCAGATGTAGCTAATAAATCCTCCATATGAGTGTTAATGCTTAGAGGTGATGCTGAAATGACATCTATTGCTTAAATGCAAGATGCCACTAAATTCTACACACTAGACTTTTAAAACAAGGCAATTTTCAAACATCCACTCCAGCAGAAAAAAAACCCGAACTCACAGCCCCTATTAAAATCCTCTCCAAATTGCAAAAACTTATCAACAATTATAAGACAATATCTCCTCATGACAAATTGGGAAACAGACGTAAACATGAAACTTGACAACTGCTGGAATAAAATCTGCACAAACACATTTTCACTGACAGATAAACCCAACCTTCACATGATACAATACAAGGCAGACTTTGGGGCACAGTAGTGATGGCCAAATGACGCTTCATGAACCAGTCTTTATTTTCTGAGCCCACTAGATGGTGCTCTCTGATCAACAAGCATTTGAAAGCACGCTGAACTACCAGTCCTTGTCAATTTTCCATAACACAAAGAGCACCATCTTCTGGACTCAACAGATAAAGTGAACAATGGAGGAGTGAAAGCAAAAATCCTGTTGGGAATCAGAGCAAAATGTGGGCCAGTGAAACCAATGTGACACATTTTTGATAAGTTGACAGTGAGCAGTCAAGCTGACAAGAAAGCAGATCCACAGAGCACAAAGTCCAAAAAGCAACAGGACGGTGGTCACAATGAACTGTTGGTTCACTGTGAATCAGCAGGCATCTTCTAATGAAAATGACTCGCAGTATTGCAAAAGTTCCTTCTGTTGATTACACTGAGATGCAAATGTGTCTGTTTTTTGGTTCACAGGTACGTACCCTACCAATTCCAACAGCTCTCATCAACTTTGTTAAATATAACTATTTATATGTAAATATATGTAGTCATCAGCTGTTTTAGTACCATGAAGCAAGACGTACACTACAATAAAAACACCCCTAACATTCAGTGACTACACCTCGATGAAATTCTTGCCATCTTGCTGCCAAAACCACACTTGAAGATATTTGACTGTCATGTAAACAGAGCAAGGTTTACACAGAAGCATCTGCTCTGAATGTGTCAATGCATGGCTGACAGTAAAAGTGACAAATTTATCACTCGAGTCATTGGGAAAATGAAATCGGAGTCCAGTGACTGATGTATTTGCACTTTTTGCACTTACTAAGGGTTTTTTCCTTAAGTCTAAATTCTTGCTTGTGTTGTACGTCGCTTTGGATAAAAGCGTCTGCTAAATGAAATTGTAGAATTGTAGAATTGAAGAATGTATTAAGCTGCATAAGGACTGGATTTATTTCTTTATGGGAGGTGTCTTTATGGTCTTTATGGAGGAGTGATTTAACCCTGTGAAACTCTGGCAAATTGACTTGATTTATATAATTATTTTTTTTTTAATAAGTATGGGGATAAAAGCAATGAGCAATTTACAAAATGGGTTTTGGGCCAAAAATTTGAATAAAAAACTGTAGAAAGTTAAAATAAAATTGCCTGAAACTAAGCAAAAAAAAAAAAAAAATCAAAAGTAAGAAAAATGTATTTATTTATTTATTTATTTATTTGTTTGTATAAGCAAAAGCAAAATGTTAAAGCAATTTTTTACATGTCATTCACCACCTCTCTCCGACCTTCCCTGTCACTCTCCAACTGTCCTCTACAAAATAAAGGGAAAAATAATCTTAAAAAAATAAAATAAAAAACAGAAATCAAACCAATTTGCCCAGATTTCAAAGCTCTAGATGCTTGTAAAAGGTGTCTGAGGCTGTCTCACCTATGGATATTTTTAACCATAACTATTCTACTCCTGTTAACCACAGAGTTGTTGAATGTTAAGTTAAGTTAAGTTGTTAAGTTTCAATGTATCCGTGACATTATAACATGCAAATATGATGTATCCATTGTTTGTAGAAATGTAGAATATCAATATTTTCTCTAATTAATGGGTTGAATAAATTGGGAGCAAAACTTTTGCCTAAATTTGGAGCAGTATTTACCCCTTTCCTGACAAGCTTTGCAGACATGGCTGGTACCAGTGGATGCCTTTGGTTGTCTAGTTTCACAAGATTCATTCCATTACCTTCATGCTAGCTGCCTCTTAACCCCTCAACACCTGAATTGACATTAGCTTTCTTTTGCTGCATTTTTCATTTGCATTTAAACCTCTCAAACCTAAGAAAGGGGATTTGATGTCTTTCAAAAGAACACAGGAAAAAAACATCATTAGCAACTTTGCAAGAAATGTCATGCAAGCTGAAAAAGAGAAAGAGAGAGAGAGATCAAAAAATTAGCTAGAGGGATATTAGACGTGATTAAAAATACAGAAAAAAGGCAGAATACTGCATTGTCTCTCTTAATTGTATAAATTTAAAATTTTGTTACAGGTAAAAGAAAATGTATTTTTAGCACTTTCTGGGGGTCATTTTTTTGTTGTTTTTTTTGTTTGCTTGTTTTTTCTTTCAATTTCTGCCTATTTTCAAGGTGTTTTTTAAATACATTTTTAGTAAATTATTGCTAAATTTTGGGCTATTTAAGTTAAGTTGTTTCTTGCCCTCTTCAGAATTTTTTTGTTTTTGTTTTTGTTTTGTTTTTTTGCAAGTAAGCCCCCAGCAAGTGTGCCAGGCATTGATGCACATTTCACATAGTGGCCTAAAGTAGAAATACACCATCTGAGTCTGTCACACCACAGACATAGTGTTTTTTGTTGGTTTTGTTGCTTCATGTGCTACTGAGCAGCTCTCACTGGAATGAACAAGACCCCACCTCCATGGATACACACAGGTTTTCTTGACTTTCTCCGCCATTGACCAGATTTTCTGTCATTTACAACATCACTTCGCTGCCATTTATGAGATATTCTGTGTGTTTTCACTGTCGTAGTGTAGGAGGCGCTGTTAGGGATGTTGGATTTATAGGACAACATTGTCCCAGAGTAACAGGAAGAAAGGACTACTAACGTGCTGACATTGCTTTTTAGCAACAAAAGAACCATTTAGCGACTTATTCAGATCATCAGGGAAGGCAAAAATATATTGTCATTTATTCACAGTCTTGCTGCTCTGAATTACTGCAGAAAACTGCTGTCAGCCGCTGTCAGGCCAATGTAGATATAAAATCTTTTTTGCTCTTGAAAAAGACTTTCTTCGTTAAAAATGCAATTTTCTCCACTTCTTGTTCCAAATGTTGTTTTTTTTTTTTTTTTTTTGATGTACAAAGTCAGATATTGATTAAAAAAAGAAGAAGAAGAAGCTTGATTAAAACTTTTTTTGTGTATGAAAGCAGGATATTTTCTTTATCCTGACCGATCCATTATTTATATATTCAAAACTCAAAAATATTTCTGGAGTCATGAAAGATTAGTAAATATGACCAATATGGCACTGCCTGGGAACTTAACAAAAATATAATGGTGGGGAAAATGTTAATACATCCATGGTGGGGGGCAGAAATGATCCCATACGGACCCTTCCTTCACTATATATCAGTAGCCTACATTTTTATTTGCAAGAAGCTAGCTTGCAATGTGAAGAAATATATATGTCGACTACAATTTGAAACATAATAAAGTTACTCTATGAATAGGAAGGCTGCGTAAATAGAAAAACAAAGGGTAAATGTGAGCTGCTTTTTTCTTCTGAAAAAAAAAAGTCTACATCTACTCCATCACCCTCCCTTTCTCGTTGTACGGTCAAATGGGGGAGGGGGAGGGACACACACACACACACACACACACACACGCAAACACACACACACACACTGCTGATGTCAGACTCCAGTCATGTCGACCCTCCTCAGCACCATCAGCACCGTCATCTTCATGGCTTTCCTACCGAGACGTAAGTAAACCAATTCCTCTGATCTATTTCTTCTTTTTCTACCTTCCCATTGCGTGGCTGCTGCTGATGATGATACTGCCGTTTAGCATCGTTTCCCGGTGATAACAAGGTTGGAGTGTTACCGAGCGGGTCAGCTGGATGTTTTGGTTGCGCAGCGGCGGATGCCGTCGGGGTAAAGGATGAGCGGTGACGCTGGGCTGCATGTTGGAAGGATGCAGAGATGAGCTAGACTGACATACAGAGAGATGATGCAGAGGAAACATATGACGATAAGGTTGATGTGAACTCTTTTTTTCCCTCCCTATCAGATGCACTATGGGAATTTTGTGTGAAGATGGACGGTGCAGAGTGTTCAGTGGCTTCAGGCTCTCTCTGATTATTTGACTGTAACACACAGAAGGGTAATATTTTTATTCAGGGGCAGCGAGGCTTTAACCACGCTAATATAGAGCATGGATGCGTTCAGGTGTCGTCGGTTTTCTGGAATACATCTACGCAATGTTCAAACAATATAAGGAGAGTAAAGGCAGCTCACATGTAAGCCCCCTGACATACACATACATGCTGCATCAGAGAGAGCATGCACGTCAGCCTCTATGTGTTTGCATATATTTGGGTCACAGAGGTGACCATCGGTTTCGCTAAAGCTGGGGTGTAAAGCTCGCTTTAGTTTCTGGGTACATGCAGTCCAATCTCATCTCAAGTTGGCCAGAGCAGTACAACCATTGCATAATAAGCCTTAGAAACCAGGAGCAACAATATGCCTTTTTTATGTATTTATTTTTTTACAAGTATAAAGAAGTAAAGTATAAAGCATGTGGAAAAGGGCAATGGGTAACTTAATAAGAAATGTTACACAAATTGCAGTAAAATTAATAGATTTGGGAAATTCTGTGTAAAAGCTAGGAAAACATGTCTATGGGAAAAAAACATTTTGGTGAAAAACATATTTATAATGATTATAACAACATATTAAAAATAATCATATATTTGTTTAGGTGATGTCCATTTTAACTTCCAGTTCTCTTTTCCCTTCCTTTTTTTTAAAAAAAAATAATTTTCAGGTAATTTCTTGTATTTGTATTTTTTTTTAACCAATTTCCTGCTATTTTTTTGGGTCATTTCTTCTTTTGATGCTCATTGCATTCTTTTCATGTTTCTGAAAAAAAAATCTAGACAGGTTTCAAAGTGATAAATGACACCTCCAAATGCCCCCCCCCCCTCTTTTAGTATAAAGATACATTCTGAAAACATTCATATATTTACAAAACAGATGATGAACTGCTCAAGATGTCTAAAGAAAAACAAGTGCAGTGTCAATAGGTCTTTCCAAATTCATTCTAATACTCACTGTCACATGTGCGTTTTTTTCCATACATTACAACTCCTGTAGTAATGCTTGCATCGTCACACCAAACTAAAGCGGAAGTTTTACAAACCATTTACAAATTTGAAGTTGTAGCAGTGCCTAATCAACAGACTGTTTCAGGTGTGATGGTTTTCTGTAGGCCGACGCGGAAGTTAGCATCGCCTTTGTTCCCTCGTGAAAAAACAGAAAAAAGCTTTGTTGTGAAAAAACGTTAATGATACTTTCATGTTTTGTCCAGCAAGATAATCTTTACAAGTGAACACCTTTTGTATGATTTTTGAATCCTAAATGCAATCACCAGGAGTAAAAAGCTAATGTTAGCTTTATATGAAATACACCACAGTTGCAAGATTTAAAGTTGCTACCACGTACATAAATATGTCATGTGAGTGCACAACGACCATACATAAATTGCTTAAGGTTACATTAACACGACACTGACATTGGAAAGGCTGCAGGATATAAAAAAAACATAAATAAATAAAATAATTTTTGCAATATCCCTAATACATACCAACTTTTAGCAGTAGATCTTTGGGTCATTTTTTCCTCATGTTTGATTTTTTTAAACTAAAAATAAACTTCACTGCAGTAGCATGATTTAAAGTTACCACCACATAGTGCTATGACCTTAAACAACAAAAGCAACACTGACATTGGTCTACAGGATATTAAAAAAAATAATTTTGCAATATCTCTACTACAGACCAACTATCCACTGCTAACCAGTGGATATTTGGATCATTTTTCCCTCATGTTTGATAACTGAACTACATTACAGTCACATGATTTAAAGTTTCCACCACGTACAAAAATATGTCACGTGAGTGCGCAGCAACCATACATAAATTGCATAACATTATGATAAAACAGCACTGACAATGGTGGGGCTACATGAAATAACCACAGCTCAACTGTTAGCAGTAGATCTTTGGATCATTTTTACATCATATTTTTTATATCCAAAAATTTTTTTAAAAATTGTAAGGGAAGGCAGCCACCTACATTGTCTAAGAAGATCTGCCACTGCCAGTCATTATTCAAGCTGAGAGTAACATTTCCTACCTTACATTTGCCCAAAAAGTTTAACAAGTGTTTGTAACTTTGAACAATGAATTATAAATTGGCACAGAGACAACAGAGGGGAGTTACATAAAGTACTTAGATTAGAAGTTAAATGAGACATTTGGTATTCCGTTCTCTTCAAAAACTTTTGTCTCAGAAAGCAGCATTAAGTAAGTCTGACCTGATCATGGAAACGTTTCCCTCCAGACGAGCGTGGTCCCTGCTGGGTTGGTTTTCAGACTAAGCCAGTGTTACAATCTGCCAGACTGAAACACTGTGTTTCTAACACGTTCCTCCAGGACACTTATCACATTTAATTGTCACATTTTTGTGTGAATCTGCACTCGTATCTTTTTCAGTCTGCACAGTGACTGCAAATACTGCATAGTGAGTGGTATCTTCACTATTCGTTCTGTTTAAATGTCACTGAAGTCAACACGAGAGGCAGAAAATTGGAATTTATTAAAAAAAATATATACAAACCAGGCAGCGCAATCCAACTGACAGAGGGTTTAATTTCTGATTATTGTGTTTTATTGCTGTAAAATTGATCCTCTTTGATACTACACACTCATGTATTATCCAACAGAACTGTATTCATCTTGTATATCATTTTTAGCACCAACAACGCAGAGAAAATTTACATGGAGAGAGGACGGACATGTCCCCCTCACTTTTAAAAAACGGGGACAATGACATGGGCTACCACTGTAGTATTTATAGAATACATTTTCAATGAAACAATTGGACCATTATCAAATTGAATAAGATGTAATTTTAATTTTATCCAAATTGGACTGCAGACCACAAAAAAAGCTTCTTTTTTGTATCCCCTTCTGCTGTGTACCTCCTGTCACTCCATCGCTGACCTGCTCCTCCCCTCTCTGTCCACATCACTGTTTAATGGGATTAGTTGGGAATCAGATAGATGACTTTGTGCAGTGACCTCCTAACCATACTGCTCATGCATTTGTGAACAGGCGTATTAGCACACACACAAACACGCACACACACAAACAAACACACAGGTCGATTAATGGGCTGTCTGTTGGTCACAGGCTCTCAGACATTCTCTAACAGCTGCAAAAGATGGGATCGATTCAGCCGTCTGAGCCACTTCTCAAAGTGTGTGTCTGTGTGTGCACTGTGTGTTGGATGAGGTCAAACTGTTTTACCTAAAACAATTCTGAAATGTTCCACAATTCAGCTACCATCACCTCACCCGTGCTGCCAAAGGAGCTTGAGCTCACTGAGGTGTAATTATGGATCCCAATGTGGATGCATTCTGAAGCGCTTACTTATTTTTAACGTTTGCGTTCATAGGTAACCGTCTTACCACGTGCCTTAGACTCGAGTGTGGGGCGTTGCAAAATTCACTCTCCATCAGGCCCACTGCATGCCTCATTAGTAGTAACTGTTCTTTGTGCTAATGCTTATGGAGAAATAGCAGCCGGTTGCACTGAGCGGATAACCATGTCAACAAACCATCTGAAAAATACTGTGTGAAAGCATTCTGGACTCACAAAACTGTGCATAAAGTTAAAGCTCTTTGCCTACTGTGACATTAGCTTGACACTCAAGCAAATCAGATGAACAAAACATCAGTTATTCAACAGTGTTTTCATGGTTTGCATCTAAAATAATTAGAACAAATGACATCTTGATTCTAATTAAATATTTTTGAAAAACATGCAACCCTGGTATCAGTATAGTGTCACACTGTAGCCTCTTTGTAAGCTGCAGTCTCCATTATGGTCAGATTTTTTTACAGTTTACAAAGTGTAATAAGAAACTGTAATGAGACTTCCTCTTTTTATGAATCAATATCATTTGGAAATTGCATTAAAATTAAGCAAAACATAAGTAGTAGCTTTGAGTTTCAGGGTTGAGTTGCATTCCCCATTTGGCAGTAACCAATTAGTTTCAGTCAGATTCAAGTGGGGTCACATTTGTGGGTTTTTAGGCCTTCACAGTGCAGTAGTAGTTGGCAGAACTGTTGTAACATCAACCACTGTTTAATTGTCATGTATGTATAGAAAAAAAAACTAAAAAACAACAAAATTATTGGCTGAGATACACGTAACTATCACTTACCTGCCATTTCAGAACCATGGACAGCGCTGTTAATTATGTGAGGGATTGATGGCTGTGCCGCGGTGCTGTCCGTGGTACTAATACTGAGCAGAGGAGAACAATGGACAGATACACAGCCCACTAGCTTTTCATGGTATAAAAAAGAACTTTTGTCTTTAATCCATTTCCCCCATTTTGGCAACCCACAGACAGAAAGGAAACAACAGGGAAGTGAAGCTGCTGTTTCAGAGCCATTGACAGTTTCCGTAGTCCTGAAACTGAGCAGAAGAGAACAATGGACAGATACACAGCCATGTTGTCCATCTATATATGGAGTCTATGGGTATGATCTAACAACCTTTAGCAACCTTTGCAGCTAGTGGTAGGTACTTTCATTGGAAAAGTAGCCAGTTAGCAGCCTCTCTGGATGACTGCTTCAGTAAAACACCGATTTGTAACGTGAAACTGCTTTATTCAGTGTTTTTACCGGTTTTAATCGGGGCCTACCGGACTGGGAGTGGTCTCTGGTCCACCATTGGGGGTGCTGTACCGTGGACTGTTTCGGCCCGGGTGGCTAGAGGGCTCGGCATCTTGGTGCGGGCACTCCTGTCCGCCCGGGTTGGGATGGTCTCTGTGGCGGCGCCCCAGCGGTGCTGGACCGTGACCTCTCTCAGTGAGGTTGGCCCCCAAAGGTAGCTTCTCCCTCGCCTCAGGTCTCAGTGCCTAGCCATGTCTCTTTAGTAACAATTGGTGTGTGTTGGTGTATGTGTGCGTGTGTGTGGGTGGTAAGGGTGGATGTTCAGGTGCCTTTGCGAATATGTGTGGGAATATCTACATGATTGTGTGTGTGTTGTTGCGTACGTTTATGTGGGGGTGGGAGGGTCAGGCTGTCTGTATTTTTCTTGATTTTCATTGATGTTTGTCATTTCTGTTATTGTTTTTAATCTCTGTGAGGCACTTTGTGTTACTCTTTGTATGAAAAGTGCCATACAAATAAAGATTTGATTTGATTTGATTTGATTTAATCACAAAGTCTATTCAGAAAAAAGAAGAAAATTCCCCACTTGCAGTCTTTAACAGCCCCCTCAGTCATTTCATCCTGTCACCTGGCCTCAACTATAATAGCAAAAGGTCATATTTGAGACTATGTGTTATATTATTTACTCTACTAAAAACATAGATTACGCATGCAGTTGAACTAGAATAGCTCTGTGAGTGTGACTATGACTCATAGAAATATGTATCAATGAGGAGGGCCTTGCACTTCTAGCTCACACAAGGACGCCCTGGTGACATGTTAATATTAAACACTGGTCATGCTAAGAATTATTTCTGAGGTCAAGAAATCTGATTAAATGCTTCATTGGGAGCAATCACTGGTGAATTTTAGGCCAATTGAGGCACACTTTTCTCCTTGTTTTACTTTGTGTATTGTAGTCAGGTCTTGGGTACACACTTTGTAGTGCTGTAGGTGATCCTCTGCCCTCTCCTCCTACACATGTACACACACACAGCAGCTTTAAATATGCTCTCCAAGCCCCTTTATCTCCCTCTACCTTCTTCAACAAACAGTTCTGCTGTTCAAGCCAAACACATGGAAACAAAGCTCTCCGCTCCTCTCGGCCCTGTTGGACTTTATCCAGCTGCTGTACAGGAGAATGACTGAGCAGACCACCCACCTCCAGCTAGTTTTAGGTTCTCAGATGGAGTAGGAAAGTATAGTGAGGAGAGATGATGACAGGTAACGAAAAAATGAGTTACAGTCGGCTTCTTAAAAACAAAAAGAGCTGCAAATGGATTTGGAGGACAAAAAGTCTTCACATCAGTTGTGCTGATACTTTTTTAATATGATGGAGAGTTTTACAAAACTGAGAGCTGGGGTATTCAATATCAGTTTCACTTATGAAGGGGTTAAGAAAAGGTCAAGAAGTGTCCCAACTACAGCTCAACCTTCTGTAGACTGTCTGAAACCAGCTATTGTGAAAACATAATTCAAGTTTTTTCTTCAATTTGGGTAATAAGGAATTGGATTATGATATGGGTTGAGGAGGAATTTCACTATTTAAAACGATAGCCTACTTGTTAATGTTCTCTGGTGGACACAGGCCTTTCATCCAATTGTCTAAATTTTGCATTCACGTTTCCCTCATTTGCCTATCTCACTCCCTTCTTAGCTCCGCCCTCGTAAAATGCGAGAGAGAGAGATGTTAACTTTTTCCATTAACCCTGAAATTGCACAAATTGAAATTGCAAATAAATCAAAATGCCTAATGGAAACATGTCAGTTTTGAAAACACTTTTATGCCTGCCGTTTAAGGTTTTTTGCAGTTTTGGGGCATGCGGTTAAAGTTAAAGCTGTTTGTGGAAACACAGTCATCTCACAGTTGTGTTTTAATCGTCATTTCGCAAATACTGCTTAAGTTTTGTGCAAATCCGTACTGGTAACCCACCTACAGATATGTCGACAGAGAAAAGAGATGTCCTTTATTATTTAATAACCCAGAACACGATCATGTTTCCTTTTAAACACTGGAAATTATTTGTTAGACTTGATGTTTGAGGTGAAACTAAAATTCTGTAACTCAAACCCGATGATCAGGAGTGATCAGCCTCTCAGGTGACTGAATAGAAATGACAATCATTGATGTAAAAAGTGCCTTTGCAGACTCTCAGACTTTAACTGTCTTCATAATAAAAAGCTAATGGGGGAAATAACAGATTAAGAGAAAAATATTTTTAATAAATGAAGGAAGATGTTTTTCTCTCTTGTTTATATCCTTACCCAGATGGTGAATCAAATTCTATCTATCTTTTCTCCTCCACTGATGTTGTGATGTATCACATCAGCCTGATTAATTGTCTGATTAATATTCCCAATACACGGACAATTTATCAAGAATCCAAACATAAAGATCTTGGCATTTTATTCACTTAAATTTGATTGTTTCTGAAGATGTCCTAATCTTGTTAAGCCTACATGGAAAAAGTGATCTTTTTACTAGGGTTGTCAGAGTTAAGGCATTCACCTTGATTCGATTAAGGTCTATACATAACATGTGTTTGTTTGTTTTTTAATGGTGTTATTTCCTGGCCGCTGTCCGAAATTGCTGTCTTTAAGAGACTTTAAAACTCAGCCTGCTGAGTTTTACAGCTGGAGTGATGATACTGATATCATGTTAAACTAGAGGACTTAATGAATCCAGAGGTACAAACCATGTCCTGCTAACTTCTTGGGAAGAATAATGCTCCAAAGATTTTGGCGAAGGAAAAAACGGCATGGCATTTTGCTGTCATTTGATTATTAATTAGGACAATCTAATAAGAATTGCTTCACCTTGTCAAAATGGACCTCAAAACTGTTTGAAAATGTGAAAAAAGTGATACATCACGATTAACTTTTGATATTCTGTGATTTAAAAAAAAATAATAATTTGACAGCCCAATTTTCTTACATAATAAGGAACTAGAAGAAGCTCACACATCAGTGTGGGCCAGCACAATGACAAGTGGAAGATTGACATCTCCAAGAACAAGTTTTGACACACTTTAAATGTTTTTGACAGATATCCCTATTCTCATAATCACGTGCGTTACATAGAACCAAACCGATACATCAGTCAAGCACATTTCATCAACCGATACCAGTCCACCACAGATTTATTGGTATGAGCTTATATGTGGTCCAATATACATGATATGAAAAGAAAGAAAATAATTTTGCAATGAAGTTCTCAGTTTTGGTGCACAGATGCCATGTTTATATATACATAGTCACACAGTATATATACACATATTTATACACACACAGTAGTATCAGCTGATATATAAATAACAGATTTTTTTTACACTTTAATATGGGTATCTGCATTGGCCCCAAAAATACATTATTGTTCAGGCTCTAGTGTTCGATGTTGAAAAGTTCCCATGACTATTGTGGGACAGACCTCATTTTCATTTCCTGCCTCCCCCTCTTTCCTAAATCTCTCTCTCGCTATGTCCTACTCAGTCCTCCTCTCTCTGCGTCTTTGTCACATCATTTTACGTCTTCTCTCCTTTTCTCTCTCTGCTTTGTAGCCAACCGCTGACTCGGTGTGTGTGCGTGCGCGTGCCCCCCCCCACACACACTGAAATAGCCTTCAGCTGTGCTCAGATATGTTCTCATGTCCTTAAGGACTCTTTGTCTCTCTCATCTTTTTTTTTTTTATCTCCACTTTACTTCTATCATGATTGAAAAATTCTTTCTATCTTGATTCAAAGCAATACTGCCAAAAATGCCTTTTCAAATGTTGATGTTTCTGTTTGATTCGAAATGTAAATACGGTGTTAAGGTTCACCTTCAGATATTGCCATCAAAAGTGAAACTTGAGTTCAAAGCTCTTTACATCAGTTATAAATACTGGAAGCGCTCACTGAAAATATATATTGTGACAGACAGGCTGGATGCTGATTGGTCGATGCTGAGAACCTGGGAAATGTCAGGGCTTTGTACAGTAATAATTGTACAAAAATATTGAGTGAGACCCATGACCACTTCATGTTGCCCTCTTACATTAGACATGTTCTGCAGTGGTTTCTCACAGTGAAATGCTATCAGATTTCGCAGGATCACTCAGACTTGATGGTCCATCTAACAGCTAAATTTGGTAAGAACTGTGTTTTTTATGTAGGCCACATCAAAAAGAATTGGCAAGGAATTAAAGACAAACGGTACAAAACATTTTCACACATTAGAGCTTGTATTTGGTAAGGCTGGATAAATTCTGATGCAAAAATTTTTTGGGAAAAAAAATTAAGTGAAAGTGAAGTGAAAGATCTGAAATTTACATAACACAACAAATGCCATATATTTAACTAGACTGGGGCAACCTCGCAAAGAGGGTGTATGGCCCGTTTCACACAGCGTGCGTCATGAGCGTAAGACGTCAGCCTCGCTGAGCAGCATCATGTTTCATGCATGTGGTGGTTACACATACAGCGTTGTTGGAACGTTGCTGCTGCATTGCTGCTTGCTTCTTTAAGTGCTGTGTTTCTGGATTTAAAAGCACAAATTCCACTAATTTATAAAGTCCTGCAAGCTCCTGCACAGCCAACAACCTGGTCCTGTAAATGTTTCAAAGTAAAATGCATTGTATTAGGAACTGATGGGATTCTGTCCACAGAGACACTGTCAAAGGGCTTTTGTTTTGAAAGGGAACCTGCAAGTCAGCTGCAGCACATCTATAGAAATGGTGGCTCAGGTGGCTCAGGAATAGACAGTAAAAGTTATGTTTTCATGATTATATTGACTCTGTACCACTTTTTACTGCAGTTTAAAAGTCTCTCTCTGTTACAGTGATGAGAAAATACAAGATCAATAAATAAAAGAAATCGATAGATTGATCGATTAACCGATAAAGAAAATAATTGTTAGGTGCATCCCTATATTTAACACTTTAACACCTGGATAGACATCAGTTTTGTTGTGGAAAAAAAACGTAAACAACGTGTCCCATAAACTGAAGAAAAAAAAAACTGAAAATGAATTGAGGAACATTATTGGATATTATTAAAAAACACATTATCAAACAAGGAAAATGTCCAGAAGACTATATGTATAATTCTCTTGAATATATTTAAAATTGTGTCACAGAAAAAGAAAAAAAAAGATTTTTAGCACTCTCTTGAGGTCATTTTCTTACTTTCTGTTTTGTTCTTTACTTTTTTTGTTTTGCCCATGTTCAGTTTTTCTTGTAACTTTTTACTTATTTCTTGCTAACTTTTAGGGCATTACTGTTAAAGTTGCTCATCACCCTCAAACCTATTTTTTTTTTTAAAAAAATCTCAATCCTTTACACTGATCTTACAATACACAGTATTCTTATGATGTCAGCGCTGTTTCTATACGCCAAATAATAGCAAGCTAAGTCAAATGACACAATGACTGTTACATTTCCATGATTTTGAGAGACAAGGCTTCAAAATTTGAGGTGGGTTGGCTGCAAACATATGTGAAAGAACCCACTGGCCTTCTGGGAGTGCATGCTGTACATTAGGGGTTTCCCAAGGTCAAAAATACCAGCCTGTTCTCATTGTGAAGTTGTCAAACTGCTGCTCTGTCAGTAATTTCAGTGCCAGACACTCAGGATTTTCAACCTTTCCTAAATGAATATATTCATAGTTATGTTACATTAATGTACTTCAATTTCCTACACACCACACAGTTCCATGACTTTTCCAAGCCTGAAAAATGTGACAGTGAAAATCTATGAATTTTCCAAGTTTTCCATGAACTTGGGAACCATGGACACTGACGCCAAAAGCTACCTTTCACAGCGATATGACACACCACTGGGCGGCCAGGTGGCACTTGTTGCATCAGTCTGTTATGCTGCTTGATGGCATCAGTTAGAAACACAGCCACTAACAATGTCATGTAAGGATCAGGAAGCCCCTATAGGGCAGGCAGGTGCGGAGGTTCACCCAGGAGCCCGGTGTTCGCTTTACTAAAATGTCTAGCCAAACCATGATGTTTTTTCTAAACCTAACTACAAGCTTTTGTTCACATCTGGGTGTTGGTTGCAGTATCTCCCAATGACAAAAGCAGATGCAGGAGGATACCTAACTTAGACATGAAAGGCCACTGACAATGCTGCGATAAGTGACAGCTTTTACATGTTACGTTGGTACAAGGTACCAAAACTAGCGTACATGAGGAAAAAAGTAACGTCTACAGATTCACGCCATGCCACACAAGTTCAATGAAGATCTTTGAAATGTTTCAATCCTTTTTGGATTTTCGTCAGGTCAAAAGTAGGATTAAAGTAAGATCAAAATTTCTTCAATAACTTGTGCGGCATGAGTAATTCTGCAAGCTTGTCTTTTTTTCCCCTCATAACATGTTGAAAATACGCAGAAAAGATCAACACTTTTTATAGCCAGCAAGGGAACCAAAACAAGCATGCCCAAAAACACAGTTCATGAATCCTAGAATATACTGTAATTTATGGTGGAATTAATGCAGTGCATATGATGAATCATGTTAGCATACAGTTAGCCATGGACTCACACTCACCATACACAACTTGGGTGAATTTTTAAAAAAAAAATGTTTTGATTCTTTTGATTGGTTGATTCTTACAGACAAATGATAAATAAATAAATCAAGAAATGGACACATTCAGATTTTTTTTACAGTTTCAAAGGTAGGAAGTCACCACCTCTTTTTTCATCTGTCTTGTTTACCAAGTCGATCTAAATTATACAGTGCATGGCATGTCCAAGGTATTGTAGCTGCTGTATTTTGCGGGACCCAAGCAAGTGTAGTTTACGAAGGGAAAACACTACTAATACTATTTCTGCCAATATACCCCTTAAATCCTACTCACTAGATCTTAAACACTTTTCATTTTGAAATATCTTTTTAAATTTTTTTCAGTAAATGAAATTAAACACTGGTAGATGCATTATTACTAGAGCTATATGGTCAATATCAACATCCTCACTGCACAGTGCTAACACTATGGTGATGAGACAGTCCACTGGGTTTACTGTTTGACCGCAGGGGCTTGTGGGTAAAGCGGAACGTTAGTCCATTAATAAATGAAACAACCATGTGATGAAGACATATGGTCCTGCTCGGATCTGCCCTTGGCTGGCGCTGTGTGTAAGTTCCAGCGATAAAAAAGTCAATAGAAATGAGAGGGAGGTATAGAGGAAGAGCTGGGGAGATGGAGGAGAGACGCTGGATGTGGGCTGAATGAGAGACCGAGTCTGTGGGCTGGGAGAGTGGGAGTTATCTGCAGAGAGATGCTTTGACCTCCCTCCCTCTCTGCTGCTACTAGTGCTGCCTTTAGGTTACACACACACACACACACACACACACAACACAACACAGAACAGGAGCAATAGTGTATTGAAGGAGAGAAAGGAAGAGTTAGATTTGTGTGTTGCTTCAGTTAAATGATCAGCATAGTGTCAGGTTTATGACTCTATTCCATGGTACTATGCTCTTGCCCTCAACCAAATCACTCACTTCAGATTGAGCACTTTACTGTGGCAGCGAGTAAGGATGCATCAAACAAACAGGGCAGTTTTTTGCCACCATTATGTATGTAAGTATGTATCGGGGGAATGTCTCAATTTCAAACATCAGATCAGAGGCCAATCAGGGAATTTTTTTTGACTGATTGAGAATATTTAGTTGATAGAGTATGCAATCCGTTATGTCAGCTGTCACACAGATGATTTTTCTTTCATGCACAGCAACATAGAGCGCAGCCTTCATCAACTCTTTTAAACTAAGCTGCTCGTCTCTCCTCTCTGCTACGCCACCAAACAACACACTCCATAAACAAAAATGTAGTACGAGACAGTGTATTTACCAAAGTTAGAGGCACTCATTTCGTTTAAGCTTAGTGTGAGAGTCTCATCTTTTGCTTTCAGCTATAACGCATGGTGTTTTTCCGCCATTTGCTTCCCTCAAACCATGCACACCCACACACACACACACACACACACTCACACACACACACACACACACACACACACACACACACACACACACACACACACACCCCTCTGTGTGGTGAGAAACGGATCTGCATACAGGTGCACAGCAAACCCAGTGACCAGCCACGCACGACTTCTAAATAATAAAACACTGGAACAGCATTAAAAAAATCTTTGGCCCTCATTTATGAAACCAACATACGACAGAAAACTGCGTGCACGGTCATTTCAATGCAAAGAGCGGCATTTAGCAATGTGGATATGAGCGGAAGCTACAATCAGATCTCACATCAGGTCTCAGCTCATGTTCAGTGTGCAGCGGTAGTGATGTTGTGTTGCAGTGATATACATGGTTTTAAGGTATACTGGGATAAAGTTGATGATTATCAAACTGTGCACATTTGTATATCTGCCATATTAAGAAAAAAGTGCAATTGGGTGGAGAATCTCACTTTTTTTTGGGTTATTTTCAAACAGGAAACTTTTTGTACAAATACATCCATTAAAAAAAAACAAGGTTAAGTCTTAATTATACAGATTAAATATTTGAGCAACCTAAACCAAACCTTCTGCTCTGACTGATAATAATAATAATAATAATAATAATAATAATAATAATAATAATTTAATAAGAATAATATCATGAAACTGCAATATTTAATAATGTGGAGGAGTTGGAGAATTTTTATGAGACCATATTCTGACTGGCATTTAAGTATTTGCAGCCACATATTATTACTAAAAAAAGTATAGTTAATGTGATAAAATGTTATATTTTGTAAAGGCAGATATTGCAGTGATCTCTGTTATGCCTTGCAGTTGCCTGACTCTGTGGGACTGACTGCAGGATGCTGCCCACCTCTAATCCATCTGAAACTTTTACTTTAAACACTGACAAATCAAAGCATATTTATCATTTAAAGGGAATAACCACGCTCTGTAGTGTAAATATCTAAATACTAGCAGCCAAGGCAGTTATATTTTTCCCCTTGTCCGGCCCAGACACAGGTGGTGTACCCCTGACGCCACCTGTTACAAAAGCAGCCCTGATACGCATGAACATTTGCTCCAAGCTCTGGGTCAGTTATAAGCTTTTAAACTGAAGCTGGGATGTCTGTGTTTCCATGTCTAGCTCAGTAAAGTTCCTTATCTTGGCGGTATTATTTCTCACCAAGTGGTAAACTCTCAGGGTGAGGCCTCTAAACCCAGAATACACTGGGGCGTGGTATGCAAATGATAATGGCTTTCTGCCATCACATTTATCAACAGCTGGTCATTCCTACACTGTGATTGGAGGAATAAGAACGTTTTAGAAATCACACACGAACCCTAACTTAGACACTATACCCTAAGTACCAAATAAGGAACAAGTAACGTAAAAAAAAAGAACAAAAGAAAAGAAAAGAAAACACAGAACAAAGAAAATCAGAACTATAGGCAAAACAGTTAACCTGGCAAAATGAGACGAGGCAGAATCAACCAACGGCCAAAAGTTGTTGTTTTTTTTGTCAAGTAAAATAAGTCTAGGCAAAACAATGAACAAAGTCTTTTTCAGGCAAAGCAAAGCTAAATTCTAAACCATACTGAAGGCAAAGCA
Source organism: Plectropomus leopardus (assembly GCF_026936395.1). Taxonomy (NCBI): domain Eukaryota; kingdom Metazoa; phylum Chordata; class Actinopteri; order Perciformes; family Serranidae; genus Plectropomus; species Plectropomus leopardus. The sequence goes on from NC_142193.1 coordinate 3,843,666, forward strand.
GTTGCAAACTATCCTAACAATAAAAAGAAAAAAAAAGCCAAATCTCCCAGGGGGGGTCTTCAAATTAGTATGTCCATATCCAACCATACCTGCTCCTCTAGTCACACCACTGCTAACTGCAGGTCCACAGGACACCAACATCATAAAGAATATGGTGATTTTAAGGCAGAATATGCGGGAATACCACGCTCAATAAAAACATGCAGCAGCTCCTACCTGTACAGGTGTGTGTCCCCCGTCTCCCGCAGCTCCAAACACCCAACGTGCATCTTCAACTCGGACACCCCATCCGCCACTTTACAAACGCTCAGTGCTGCATGTGGGTAGGTGTAGGCCTACCTGTCGTCATCAGGTGACAGAATTAATACACAAACAAGCAAAGTTTCAGAATGAGATACACATAGACACTACACATACCTGAAATATGAATTCAGACTTTCTGTGACCGCGCGCATTGCATGGGCGCTCCACGGAGTATTTAAAGTGCGGATGTGAAAATTGGCACGTCTGTGTTGCGGTGTCGGCATCTTCCTTAAATGGAGAGGAAGTGATGCGTGAGGTGGGAGGGGACATATCATAGTAATTTTAATAATATATGTACTGTATGTATATGTGTGTGTGTGCAAAGTGCTTTGCAATAAGGGCACTATACAGAGTGCTTCACATGAAAACAGAAAGAATTAACATAAAACAGGTCAGCAAGGCAATTCAGCATACAAGGACATTTAAAAACAGTTTTAAAATGTGAAATAATAAAACTATAAATCTTTCATTTTTCAAATGAATTGCAGCACTCTGAGGCGAGAGTAAATAAATTAGTTTTTAGCTTTTTTTTTTAATAAAAATATTTAGTGAGCTGGCTTCTCTATCGGTAGAGTGTTTCAGAGCTTTGGAGTGTGAGTGACATTTTCTTTTGGCTGTTGCTGGTAACCTCCAATAAACCAGCAGCAGATGATCACAGTGTTCATGAAAGTAAAAAGTTGAAAAGGGAGTTATTGCAACGTAGCTTGCCCATTTAGAGCTTTATAAATATTATATTAAGCTTATAAAAGGAGGAGGACCTAAAAATCAGTTCTAAGTGTCACAGGAGGCCAGCACAGAGAAGCTAGTCCCTCCAGCATTTTGCTGGCAGTTTTTGTGATTAGTTGGTTTTCCATTACAGATTTGCACAAAACTTAAGCGATATTTTCAGTATTTCGATAAAACACAATTGCGAGATGACTGCGTTTCCACTGAGTGATGTTCTGTGACTTCTCTCAAGATTTTACATGACTTTCCTCTGTCGGTAACATTCCAGTAACCATGGTGATGGATGTCAAAAATATTGGCAGGTTTATTTCTATCCAATCTAATATCGCTTCTTTGTCTCATATAAGAGTTAAGAAGATCTTGGTCTCTTCCTCCGTCCACACATGGAGCCATGTCTTGTCGAATGTCATATGACTTGCTACTTTGGGTTTAATGGAGGTTGGCATCCATAGAGTCGCATTACTGCTGCCCGCTGTTGCATCATATGATCTATAAAAGCAAAAAAAAGTGTTTCCATAGCAGTTTTTTTTGCGAAATACAGCTTTCTCGAATCACCTGAAATACCACCTCATGCGAGCGTAAAAACTTTTCTGCGATATTTTGTATTCTCTATTTCAATTTGCGCAATTTGAGGGTTAATGGAAAGTCGCCTTGTGACAGCCCAGCCTGTATCTCGTAGCCTGCCAGGGACTCCAGTCCTCGTAGTGTTCCTCTGGAGCCGTCTCTTTTTCCTCTTGCCTCTGTATGTTTATGCAGTTGAGTCATAAAGCCTTGGGATAAGCAGCAATTTTCTCGCTCAAGTGGAAACATTTTTGACTCTGGTGGACATGTCTTCGCCTCAGTTAGCATCCACCAGGGCAAATTTGCAGCTATTTGTGTCAACACGCGTCTTTGAATTATATACACCCGCACTGCCTCCAAAATTCACTTCACATTCAGTCAGAAGACAGCTTTAGAGGTTTTGTGTTGCACAACTACACAGGCTCTTTTTCTATGGCTGAAGACAGTGTCAAGTTATTCTGCTTTATGAAAAATATGTGCTCCTTTACATTATTAAACACTGTACATGATGACTGGTGCATGCATGCATGTGTGGCTGCTGTAAAGGAAGATGTATGGCTGTTGTGAACTCATGCAGATGTATGAAATATTAATGTACTGCAGAGCTGCATGTTCCATCCTGCTCTTATCAAAGTGCTGCTCAGCAATTGGTGACTGTTCTGCTTGAGGTCTTATGGGCTAAATGCAGTTTAACCATCAACATCAAAATCAGTTTTGTTGTGCTGCGTTCAGGCACCTTTCACAAGCATATAAACCTCTGGAATGCGAGAAAATTGGTTTTATTTCATAAAAATAAATAAATAACAGGAGATAAGAAACTGACTTGAATATAACTGCGTGTAAATTTTAAGATATTATCAAAAAATAGAGAAAAAATATCCAAATGATGTCAATGATGTCAGTGATGTCAATCCAGGTTTCAAAGAGTTTAAAGGGTTAAGATTCTGTTAGGGGGGCCCTTTAAATTTGGGGGGGTTGTTTTCCTCTGTGTTTTCATTCATGGATGCAAACTAAAACTGAATCTTGACTGGTTTACAGAGGCATACAACAGCGAGACGGTGACTGCAGTTCTTGTCGACAAATCCAGTCTGCTGTGACCCTCATGTCACCACACATGCCGACCATATTGGAGGTCCGAGGCTTTTAACAAGCGGTGAAAGGGAGAAGCTCTAATTTCTGAAAACACATGTTGGCTGACCATTTCTTTTGGCATGGTGAATGGCTGGTAAAGCCATGCCCCACAAAACATGGAACCATTAATCCGTTATCTTTGGCAGATTTGTTTTGAAATTAAATTCTTGCGTTTGTGTAGTTGGGGAACAGTTTTTTGCTATAACCATGGAAACGGCAAGTGAGAGACGGGGCAGGGAAGAGAGGAAGTACTTTACGGCAGCAGATGGGAAAAGGCAAACCTGTGAGGCTCAGTGGGCTCCTGGCTGCAATTCAGAAACACACACACACACACACACACACTGCAACTGTCACCTCTGCCAGGACCTGGGGCTTGGCAGACTGATTGCCATTAGTGCCCCTGCTGTGCAAGGTGGAGAGTGCAAAGTGACTTGCTGAGCTGACATGGCTGCTGGCCTTCCTGTCTGTCTACACTAAACTTTTTTTTTTTGTTGTTGTTGTGTTTTTCACACACTACATTTCCCAGAGATAAACTGCAACTCTTGCTCTCCCTCTCCTACAGCTAACTGATGATGGATCTATTCCGCAGAGGAGAGCTAGGGCTTCTGGGAGGAGGAGGAGAGGGGCTGAGAGATGATGTGGGCGTTCCTGGGATCAGCTGGTCGGCAAATCGGCTGCCAGATGACATGTACCCGGCATCGGGATTGGCCCTGGCCGCCGCCTACCATGACATCAAGACACGGCTGGCGAGTCTGGAGAGAGAGAACAGCAGTATCAAGAGGAAGCTCAAACATTACGAGGTCAAGGTAGAGAGCAACACACACAAACACACACACACTCACACACACACACACACACACACACACACACACACACACACACACACAGACACACACATACACACAAAGAAGTTGGATACAATAACAGTTTTGTAATTTGTGAATTCATTCTTTTCTGGAAAGTCTATCTCCTGTTCTCTGCTTCAGTTTCCGATGATCAGTGAATTTGGAGAGGAGAGGATATTGTGCTGCTCCTGTGAACCCATCATCAAGGACACCAGTGTGATCCAATCAGAGACCACCAACCTACAGCAGAGGATCAACTCCCTCACTCAGGAGGTACTCTGCGATTACACAAAGCTGGGAACATGGAGATGGAGATATTGCTAAGTGTAAAAGCAGCATTCTCGAGCATTCTGACAGTCAGACACCAAGCAGACAGTGCACTTTTAAAGAGGCAAAACCAAAAGTTTAAAAACCACAGGTTTGCTAATAATCCCTCATTGCACAGGAAAAGTGTATGAGTAATGCGTATGGGCGGTATGCAATATTGCACACCTTCATACCTTCTTGAAATTTCACCAGGGTATACAGTATATGATGAAGTGTGTGCCCCCCACCACCACAACTTCTACTTACTTTGAGCTTTTCTTACTAATAAATACACAATAGAAACCCACAAAATATTACAAAAACTCATATTCTCACACTAAGTTTCCTTATTAAACAAAGAAGCACAACTTTTGAATTCAACTTTCTCTTGGTCATGGAAGACTGACAAGGCTTGACTGCCTCATTAACTCATTAAAAAACATATCATTCAACATATCATATCAAACGTCATTCAAATGGACAGAAACAAAATAAAACTCATCCAAACCATCTTGGTTACTCTTGCTAGTAATCTAGTGAGTAAGTCCACTGTTCCAACAATCACCAGCTCCGGTTTGGTCAAAATAAATCTTAAATTCACCAAGTTAGATTTAAAAAAACTGTCATTACTTCCTGCTGGTCGCCGACTGTTTACAGTCCTGTAACTTCTCCCTCCACCACTAGGTGTTGTTGTGTCCTTCAGCTTAGCTGTCTGTTTCACCAGTAGAGACAGGAGACTGAGCTCTGGTGGTGCATGCTTCGCACTACAGTGCGTTTAATAGAAAGAGGAGCGCCTGTATATATGACAAAAACATACTTTCAGCATTTCTAAATACTGTGGTATCCCGTAATACTGTGACACTGCTCAAGCCTAACTTATAACCTACACCTTGATGGAGGGTGCTTCATTCTGCTGTAAAGGTGATTATACAAACAGTTACACTCCAGGACGTAGTAGGAGTAGGTAGGGTGCGGTTTGGGAAAGGCTCAGGGACTTTCGATGCAGCGCTATTAGGCTGTTGCGGCTCAAGTGTAGAATTAACAAAGTCTGCACGCCCATATTATTTAATACAGTTACTACAGAGGTGATGTTTCGAGCTACATGCTCAAATAAAATGAGGGATATTAAATTAGACAGTCACACAGTCCTTCTATGGAGCTGTTCTCACTGATCAAGGTCATTTTTGCTCCATTTAACACAACCATTCTTGTTCAGCTATGGTTGGAGCTGTGTGTATAGTATGTCACCAGTCGCCCACTATGACGGCCAAGTTTTGCCGATAACCATAGTTTCATATTGGTCAACCTCCATCACATGTTAGTTTGTGTTTCTCATGGTGACAGCTTGCTACTGAGTGAATGCTGACAGTAATATTTAGTCACACTGTCAGAACAGGAGGAGGGGGGAGGCTCCCAGTGGCTGGAATTCAGCTAAGAGCTGGTACCCAGTCGACTGGCAGCCAAAAGGTCTTTGGTCTGGGGCAGCGTCTAGCTCACCTGCGAGAGTGTGCGCCCCATATCCTGAGGCATCTGCAGCGGCCCGGGCTCGATTCAGCCTGCGGCCCTTTGCTGTGTCATCCTCCCTCTCTCCCCCACATTTCCTGTCATTCTACAGCTGTCCTATCAATAAAGGGAAAATATCCCCGAAAAAATTATCTTTAAAAAAAAAAAAAAAGGCTTTTGGTCGGGGAATGGTAATTTCTGGGTGGCTGCGTCTGTAAGGTTAAGAGCTCAGCAGCATTATTTACAACTGAGTTATCAGATCATGCTGCTTTCAGAACGTACGGTGAGTCACAGCTGAGCTGACGAAGCTCCACTGCTAAAAGCTACTGACTGAGTCAGCGCTGATGGTGATTCAGTACAGTCAGTTCACTTTGAAAATGTCTGATTTGCTTTCTTGTACATGTTTTGAAGGAGATTCTTTTTTTGGTAAAGTGTCCCTAAACTCATCTGGATTATATTTGTATGAGAGATATTAGAAATGATGAGCGTAAATGGGGCCAACAGACATGTCAGTAATTTTGCAGATTTCAGAAAATAAAATCTGAGGTTATCTCCTCCCTCTCTGTCTCAGCTCCAGAAGAGTAAGGAACGAGAGGAGAGGCTAGAGGAGGTCATACAGGCTTATGAGAAGATTCACATGGAGAAAAGTAATGTCCAGAGAGACCTAGACAAGATGGTAAACATGCATACACACACACACACACACACACACACACACACACACACACACACACACACTTACTTGTAATAATACTCTATGTCTTAATCTTCTGAAACCTGGATAGATGTCAGTGTTATATTATTTTAATGATTTGTTTTTGTTTATGTCAGGTCATTTCTTGTTTTATATTGTTTTGTAAAATTTTTCATTTCAATTTTACTTGGGGGGGGGGGCGTCTTTTCTTATATAATAAAGATGTTCAATGAATTTTACTTCTTCTTGAAAAAATATGGCTTAAATTTCAAAGGGTTAAGAAGCAATTTAGGTTTTAGCTCTTGCGCGTGTTTGTGTGTGTGTGCTAGACGACTCTGGCAGAACAGCATGTGGAGCGGATCTGCAGCCTGGAGTCGGCTCTCAGGCAGAGAGAAAGTTCCCTTCAGAAACTCAGCGCTCAACTCCGCAGCAAAGACGCACATCAGTCTCAACTGCACGCCAGCCTGGACGTACCCAGAGGTGGGTGCTGCCGGATCAGCAGCAGACTCTGTTTGATCATGGTGGCATTAGCCGGAATAGAAGAAGCAGTTCTGATAATAATTAATACCACTTGCTCCAAGCATCGGGTCACCCAAATTGCCCTGAATATCTCTTCCTACAGTTCCACGAGACTTAGTTTCAGTCATTTTCAAGAGTCAAGTCCCTATTCTCACCTCTTGATCCATGAAGAAAACACAGACATACAAAAACTGCATTTTCCTTGTGTTATCATGTTAGTTAGCTCTAGTGTTGTAATTATAATAAGAGAGAATGAAAGATCAGACTATTTTATCGCAACATAATATACAGCTGCTTCCCAGCTGGCATCGGACATTAATATGATGTCAGAGAGACTTTGGACTTTGAAAATTCGTCAGGAATGAAAATCTGCTTGATGATACTTTAATTTTCTAACATTGGTAGAATTTCACATTGCATTGACATTAACGCCATTACAATTTGCAGACCCTTTGTTATTTCTACAAACCTTACTACTGCCTTATGCCCGGAACTGTTTCCATTTCAAAATAAAAGCCCTCTGACAACATGTCCATCAACAGAATCCCTTCATTTGTTGACATAAGGCATTTTTTTTTGTGAAACATTTTCAAGACCGTGGTGTTGACAATGCAGGAGCTTGCACAACTTCATAAATGAGTGGATATTTGCTTATAATTGTGGAAATGTAGTACTCAAAGCAGCAGGCAACTCTGTAGAAGCGTCGCACGAACAACACTGCCAGCAGGAACACCGCCAGCGTGCAACACGACAAGGTTGCCATCACATGCTGCTCATGCATTAAGTGTGAGGCAGGCTTATTCTGTCGTCAGTATTCTATGTCAAATTCATGTGGCATTAACGTTATGCTGAAATTGAATTTTGGTCACCCAATGTCACAACTTAAATTCCAATTCAAATTTCAGTTTCTGTTAACTTGACATTCTGTTCACTGACTTGCATCAATATAAAAATGGGGAAAATGCATGCTGAGTTAACAACAAATATTCAATCCGATTAAAGCCAAAACAAATGTGTATTCCTCCACTGATGTCATTGTAGGCTAGTGAAAGAAAAAAATAAAACTGGCAGCAACGAGGAAAGATGAAACAGACTGAAGCTGTTGTGTGTGTGGTTTTTTTTTTTCAGAGGGCCGCGGGCCGACGCTGCAGAGTTCCCGCAGTCTGGATGCCCTGTCAGACCTGAAGCTGCAGCGCCTGGAGGCCGAGCTGGAGGGGGCCCGGCAGCAGGCCGAAGGAGCCTGTCAGAGGGAGAAGGAGCTGAGGGCCGAGTTTCAGAGGCTCCAGCAGGAGGTGGCACAGCTACAGGAGGCACAGAGACAGGTAGGCCTGATGCTGACTGGAGATCACACCTGTTACACTATCACACTCATTATCTCTACATTATTCAGAGTGTGACCACTTTGTCACACTTGATGGCCAAGATAGAGACATTTAGGGGCTGCCCTTTGACAGGTGGTGACTCCATTCATCAGTGAGAGACCCCTCAGCTGACTGAGATTAATTCAAGTCAAGCTTATTTTTCTGTGCAGTGTACTTCTAGAGATGTTTTGGTCCCCAGATTTTGCTGTGGAGTGAATGCTCTTGCATCTCATGCAACTCTTTGAAGTTGCGGACATGCATGCAGCAGCATGCCTTCATCAACCATTCTTAAAAGGAAATTTCTTCTTAAACCAAAGATTCTGAAATTCATCAGTGGTTTCTTATTTGGGCCTTCTTGCACTGCGTGTAAGAGGACTCTAACACACAGTTTGTGCATGTTAGAATAATACACTACAGAATAAACAATACAAAATAAATACACTATATCTGGGCCACATGTAGAAAAACAAATCAGCCAGGTTTTTCAGTGCTACAGTCCAAACCACAGCTGTGTGTCTCTGTCAGTCCCAGGAGCTGTCCTCACACTGTGAGCACTGTAACGTGGAGTGGATAAAGAAAGCTGGGGACGAACAGTGAGTCTTATTTCGAAGCCAGTCTATGTCAGTTTGTTATTTGTACAAACGTATGTATTTATTTATTTAGTGACTGTCTTTGTGTTGCAGGGTGAACCTGGCATTAGCCTACACTGAGCTGACTGAGGAGTTGGGTCGTGTTCGCAATCTGGCTGTGAAACAGAGTGACCTTCTGCGACAAGTCTCGCAGGAGCCTGGTAGGAACATGAGTGGCTTTGTAATTTAAGGACTTCATGGTATCACATGATATTTTAAAGGTCCAGTGTGTAGTATTTAGTGGCATCTAGTAATGATTTTGCAGATTGCAATCAACTAAAACTTCTCCTGTGTGCCACGCGTGTAAGAGAACTATGGTGGCCAAAGCAAAAACACAGCCAGTGTTTGAGTTATCTGTCTGGGCTACTGTAAAAAACATGGATGAGTCCCACTCATATATTAACGTCTCATTCTAAAGTAGTGAAAGCACAACAATTCTTATATTCAGGTGACTATTCTCACACAAAAACAGATTATACACCACTTCTGCCATTATGTCCACCCAAATCCTACACATTAGACCAGCAATACTGAACATACAGCTCCCGGGCCAATCCGACAGACTGTCTGGTAGTCCCTCAACCATTTTCTAGCTCACAATGAAAATAAATTGAACTGTAATGGGAAGTTATTTTGTATTTTTAGTGTACATGAGGTGCCAGAGTGCATAAAACAAAATATTTCTTCTAGCAGGACCTACATCCTTTTAACATTCTCTCTCTTTCTCCTCCAGTCTCTCGTCCTACTCCTGCACCTCAGCGTCTCTCCCCCACCTCCCCCCAGCACCCCTCACTCTCTCCTGACAGGCTTCTCCCCACCCCCTCTCCTCCTCTGTCTCCAAGCGACGGCCCCGCTTCCTACTCCCATCAGCCAACCTGCAGCCGTCTACGAGCAAAGTTCCAGGGTCGCCGAAGTTACTCAGAGGTGAGGCTGGAAAGTTTTGGTGTTCAGTGAAAAGTAGATGTCTTACAATGACTATTCCTTTGACCTTTTGACCTCCATGCCTTGTCTCAGGTATCTGACCCTTCAGGCCTCCACAGGCCTCCGGCTCGGCTGATGAGAGATTCAGTATCCACCCTCCCTAAGCCCAGGCCTCTCCTGGGGGAGATGCAGGGTTACGGCCAAACCAAACCTCAGCTCCGTACCTCCTTGGTGGGCCTGGTCAGACCGGCCTCGGCTCATGGAGCTGGAGGGGAGAGAGGAGGAGGTGGGGGAGGAGAGAGAGGTGGTGGGAGCAGTCTGAGCAGCAGTCCGCATCAGTCGGCTCTGGATCTGGGCTTCCCTCTGACCCCTGAGGTGAGATCGAGAGCTTTAATTTACTTTTATTAAGTCAGGGACGTCCAACACATTCTCGTCCCATGTCATCATTTATTGCCGCTTTGCAGCCACCTCCTTCATCTACATCTACATTACGTTTAAGGTATCCTTCTGCATCTGCTCTTTACATTCTGTGATGCTGCCACCGTCATGTCAACACAAGCACATGGTGGGATGACGCTGCACGTGGTTATGTTTTGGCAACAGCAGCACATGGCAACCAACACAGAGACGTCAAGAAAACGCACATGCTGGCATAGATGGTTGGGGTTAGGGGAAGAAGGTACATGGTAAGGTGTAAAAAAAAATCGCATTCAAACAGGAAACCGGTGTTAAACAGGGTGTTGTGCTTCCATTACTTACGAGCGGAGCCAGAGCTGATAAATACCCAAGACTACTGCAGAGTCATGTGACTGGGTCTGGATACTGATTACAACCATTTCCATTTCATTAAAAATATGTTAGCAGGGGTTTATAGGGGGGACCATTTACATCTGACCACAACAGGACCCAACATGTGCAGAAACACACACTGCATTCAATATGTCATACATACTATTCTATAATCCTTTGAACCATTATCACTATTCTTTCCCCTGCCCCTCCTCTCATTCAGGTACATCACTTCCGTCGCCTTGACAACCCACCTGAGCCCACCCCACTGGTGACGCCACCACAGTCCTCTGATGACGAAGAGGTGATGATGGTGATGATGATGATGACAATGATGATAATAACAATGTGCTTGGCTTTTTTCATGGCTGTAACACTGGGTTTATTCAAAATGAAGAGGTTTTTGTTGTAAATTTACAGGATGTATGTACATATCTGTCGCCGGCTGCCAGCCCGCCTCGGACGCTTGGCGCAGTTGGGATTGGCTCATCGTCGCCAAGGGAACAGCCCCTGCACCCCTCTTTCCCGTCTCCTAGGAAACAGCCCCACCATCCCTCTTTCTCATCCCCCGAGGGCCCAACCACCCTCTCCTGCCATCTGCCTCCCTACATGAACACTGAGCATGCTCAGTCATGGCCCTCCATTAACGTGAGTAAAAAAAAAAACAATGATGATAATTATATAAAGCAGCTTATAGATTCACAATATATGTAAAAAAGTTTAGAGTGCCAAAAAGACAATTCATACCAGAGGACCAAACACTATTGCTCTGCAAGCAGAAATGTATAATTAAAAGTTTTTAAAAAAATCAATTTAAGATTAAAGAAGGTATATAGCATACTACCATAAGTAGAGAAAAAAACTTATTTTGTGTCAGTAAAAATAAGAAATAAATGTGTAAAATATCCATGTCAAACTAAATACATAAATTAGAGTGGGCAGTTTAAAAAAAAAGGAAGTGAATTCCTTTAGCTGGGGCTGACCCATGTGTTCACACAACACTGACATACTGTATTATCACCTTATGATGTCAAAACAAACATCGCCACCTTAAGCTAATAGCAATAGCTTACATAATATGAACCTTTTAGTTTTCTCAATAAAAATTCCAAAAAGGCATATAACTCAAAAAAAACCTCACATCATGTTAATAACTGTTCACAGCATTAGAATAAATGAATAACTTATATTATATAGAACCATATAATTCTAAGCTGACAACAAATTATCAAATAACTGTTTACATATGCACTTGACAACATAGCTTTTATTTATAGTTGTTTTTCTGATCACTGACAGATGAATGTTAAGAATTGTAATTCAATATACACCTACTGGCCATCTTGCTAGTACCAGGTTGGACCCCCTTTTGCCCTCAGAACTGCCTTAATTCTTTGTGCCATAGATTCAACAAGGTGCTGGAAACTTTCCTCTGAGATTTTGGTCCATATTGACATGATAGCATCACACAGTTGCTTCAGATATGTTGGCTGCACATCCATGAGGCGAATCTTCCACCACATCCCAAGGGTGCTCTATTGGATTGAGATCTGGTGACTGTGGAGTCCACTGGAGTCCAGTGAACTCATTGTCATGTTCATGAAACCAGTTTGAGATGATATGAGCTTTGTGACATGGCACGCGATCCTGCTGGAAGTAGCCATCAGAAGAGAGGTACACCGTGGTCATAAAGGGATGGACATGGTCAGCAACAATACGCAGGTAGACTGTGGTGTTTAAACAATGTTCAATTGGTATTAAGGGGCCCAAAAAGTGCCAAGAAAATATCCCCCATACTACTACACCACCACCAGCCTGAATTGTTGATACAAGGCAGGATGGATCCATGCTTTCATGTTGTTTATCCCAAATTCTGACGCTACCATCTGAATGTCGCAGCAGAAATCGAGACTCATCAGACCAGGCAACGTTTTTTCCAGTCTTCTGTTGTCCAATTTTGGTGAGCCTGTGTGAATTGTAGCTTCAGTTTCCCGTTCTTAGCTGACAGGAGTGGCACCCGGTGTGGTCTTCTGCTGCCCATCAGTTTCAAGGTTCGACGTGCTGTGCGGTCAGAGAGGGTCTTCTACATACCTTGTTTGTAACGAATGTTTATTTGAGTTACTCTTACCCTTCAATCATCTTGACCGAGTCTGGCCATTCTCCTCTGACCTCTGGCATCAACAAGGCATTTTTGCCTTGAAAACTGCTGCTCACTGGATATTTTCTCTTTTTTGGACCATTCTCTGTAAACCCTAGAGATGGTTGTGTGTGAAAATCCCAGTAGTTTAGCAGTTTCTGAAATACTCAGACCAGCCCATCTGGCACCAACAACCATGCCATATTCAAAGTCACTTAAATCACCTTTCTTCCCCATTCTGATGCTAGGTTTGAACTTCAGCATGTCTACATGCCTAAATGCACTGAGTTTTTAGCTTTTTGTGTTAACAAGCAGTTGAACAGGTGTACCTAATAAAGTGGCTGGTGAGTGTATTTATATGGTAAATGTATGGTGTATGTCAGTAACCTGAAACCATGAAAAAAACTAGAAAAGATAGTGGCATCATGACAAAAAACTGGCACTTAAAGGGTTAAAATTCAGAAAATGAATGAATATTTGATATTTATGATTAGGGCTGATGTTCGTTAAAAACTGAACCCAATGACAGTGGACAATAATATTATTGTATGTGATTTTTTAAAGCTTGATTTTGAAAAGCGCATTTTGTGCACAGAGTGATGCAAGTGTGTGTAATATTATAGTTGGCCCTAAGGGTTAATACAGCTGTAAAAGAATCGGTTTTGAAAAATAGGATCAGATTCTCTTATTTTGTCATAACTTGAGGTTCAGTATTTTGACGCCTGTGCCTTTCTCTGTCGGTAGTTATGGATGGAGTCAGAAGAGAGCGCTGTTCGGAGCTGCCCTCTGTGTCAGCTGACCTTCCCGACCGGTTACCCCGACGACGCCCTTATCAAACATATCGACTCCCACTTGGAGAACAGCAAGATCTGACTATTTTATCAAGCACTTTACACCCATCACCTGAGACAGACACCAGATCGTCTCAATTCTTTTCTGTTTAGGCTTTGTCCAGGAATGATTTGATGAGCCCGCATGCTTCTTTCTATGGAACCTGCCCATTACAGCCACAGTCTTCTGGTACAGGAGGTACAGGCCTTGCTCAAGGGGCACTTCCCTCTGCCCTTCCATCCGGATTGTGGAATCTAACCAGCGACATTTCTGTTAAAGAACAAGATTGCTTTTTTTAGACTCAATGCTAAGAGTTCAACATTCCATTTCCAGGTTGTATATTTCTTAATTTATGTTCACTATGGGCATATGTACATTTCCTAACATCACAAAGCTCCATATCTGAATTTCTTTTTTCCTTCCACAACAAAACTATACAAAGAGACCTGAGTGCTAAAGGAAAAGCAGGTTACAGATAGGATACATGTCATTTTTAACATCATGTATGCTGGTCTGAGAACAGCCCTGGACGTCAGAAGCAGTATTCAAAAACATCTGACACATGCAATGTCAGGAGCATCTATTTTTCATTGTCCCTTCAAGCAACAAACCACCTAGATGTAATTGCTCTCATGTGGGATTCTGAAGGATCAAAGTGATTATTTTCAAGTATTTCCAGACCTGCAATAAACTATAGTGAGGTAAAATGATTCAGAAGTTTGATAACAGTCAGAATAATCTGCAGAGGCAGCCTGATTTAGTTTTGTTTGGATGTGATGATAAGATGAACACTATATGGTCTAATAGCTAGTTCCTAAATATATGACACAGGCACCATATATGGTTGAAAGGATCATTTAAAGGATACAGCAAACAAGTCAGGACAGTGATGAGAGTGAAACAGTGAGAGTCTACAGGCTACTGGAGTTCCAAACCAAACTACATGTAAACTCAAGTGTGAAATGCTCCCACAGTTATTATTTAAAAAAATAAGAGCTACAGCAAAAACGCACCTACTGCCATCTCTTGGTGTGGTAATGAAAGTGCCTTGGTTACATCACAACCTTTATTTTGAAATTGCAGGCATCCATGGAATCCCGTTTCCATTGGGTTTTTTTTAAATTGTGAAAGGTTTCACACCTCATAATTGTTACTAATTATCTCACAATAATTAATGATTTAGTATCTCATAATCATGGGAAAGTTTCTTATAATTGTACAATTTTTGAAAATTGTAATAATGACACAGTATCCCAGTCAAGCCCACACACAATCTCTGACCTCAGCATTCTGACGCAGTTTTTCCATAGATTTGAAAAGAAAATTAAGAAAAAATGATGACATTACAAGTAACAAACATTCATCAGATTTTCTTTATGAATAACTGCTGAAAACTAAATAATAATAATAATAATAATAAGAAGAAGAATAATAATAATAATAATAATAATAATAATTTGCAGATTCCTTTTGGGTCTATGGGAAATTTTATTTCTTAACTTGTAATTTATGACTTATCCAGTAATTATGACATAGTATTTTTAATCGTGTGGCAATATTTAATAATTGTTGTGATGTAATGTCTTAAAGTTATCACTTAGTACCTCATAAATATGGATAACAAAATGTGACCTACAAGAAAAAAAAATATTTTATCACATATAGAACAGTTGATGTAACTTATAATTTTGACTTAATATTTCATAACGCTACTGGCATTTTATCACATGTAATTTATAAATGAGTCCGAAATTCTAAAATCCAGCCTTTTGACTTGTGTGGATCTTTAAGGACATTTGCAGGAAATGACAACATAAGGCATACAATGTTTTACATTCCAGTCTGACCTGACATCTTACCCCTGAAACATTCCACACTCATGAGTTTATGTATTTTATTTTATTTAAGAAATGCAGCTCCACAGGTTTCCCATGGTACTAACATGACAGCAAAACCACGAGAAGTATGACACTCGTCATAACTTAGCACTTCTGTTGCATCTGAGCTACCTTGCTTAAAAAAACCTGGATCATCTTGAGAAACTAGGGGACAGATCTTTAACTGACTGAAACTGATTTTCTGAGCTGTCACTGTTACAAGGATGAAAGCCAAACTATTGAAGCAAAAAAATGGATTTACAGGTGAAGGGATCGCTGTCTTGCTCAAGGACACTTCACCGGAACACTTGGCTGGATGCACACTGGCTGTTGGAAAATCAAGCCGAGGCACTTTTTTCCATGAAGCCAATAGAAAGCTACGGGAGAGCAAAGCTGACTCCAGAAAAATATATATAAATATTAAATGGTTTAATTTTTAGCTCTCTCCAGAGCTTTCAACCATATCAGATTCCAGATTGCGTCATACGATGGATGGATTTTGCTAACTCGATCTGCAGATGAAGACCATGTGATATGTATTAAAGACCCATAATAACATTGTAAGTGGATGATTTAATTTGTTTGAGGATTTTTGTCTCCGAGATTGTGGCCTCCACCTTAGTAATCATTCAAAGGCAGCATGTAAACCCGTCGTAACTGTCAGGCTGCCTTGAGTTAAATGCTAACAAGCCCTTTCACCAGAAGAAAATGTTGGCATCATACGTTTTTGCAAACCACAAATACCTTGCATTTGGATATTCCATGCATAGCATATCAACATTTCATAGTGGCATAGCATATGAGCTGATTTTATCTTTGGGGGGTGGAGAGGGTGATGGGGATGGACACCTAAGCGAGACAGCTGCTGAGCTGCAGATCACTGAGACCAGTTAACAATGTGTTTGTGTCAACCTGGGCGATTTTTACCGAGCGATCATAAGGTTTCCCAGTGATGTCTAAATCACCAAACTGATGATTTTGATGACGATTTTCATCGACAGATCGTGGCACTTTCCAGCACCTCTCCAGTCACTGAACCTGGGTCTTTAACAACAGCTCGTAACATTCCACGGCGTCATTTGAGTCACTGAACCCAGGCAATTTTAATCAACAGATCTCTGCAAGTCACTGAACCTGGGCAAGTTTAACTGACTTATTACTGTGTTTTCCAGCAGCATTTGAGCCACCAAATCTGGGCTCTTTTAGCCGACACATGGTGACATTTCCCAGTATTGTTTGAGCCACCAAACCTGTGCATTATTCACCAACACACTGCGACCTCTACCAGTACCATTATGACACCAGACTTGGGCAATTTTGACTGACAGATCATGGCGTTTCCCGATAATCTTAGCCACCAAACCTGAGCATCACCAACACAGCATATTTTTCAGCTGCATGTTAGCCACTAAACTTGGGTGCTTTTTACCAACACAGCGCAACGTCTCTGCAGCATTTGCGTCAATGAACCTGGGCGATTTTTAACCTTCAAATCGCAGCATTTCCTAACGTTGTTTGAGTCATTAAACCTGGACAATTTTAACTGTCACATCATGGCATTTCCCAGGATTGGCAATGAAGTGGGTGTTATTCCCCGACACAGTGCAACATTTTCCAGCAGCATTCTTTTTTAACAATACATTATGGTGTCCCAGCAGCGTTTGAGTCATCAACCTGGGTGCTTTTAAACAACACATTTCAGCACTATTCAAGCCACTGAATCTGGGTGTTTTACATCAACCAGTCCATGTTTTTCCATGGACTTTTGTGCCATCAAACATGGGTATTCCTCGCCAAAATATGAACTTTTCATAACCATAACCAAGCAGGGTGTTGTGCCTAAATATAACCACATATGCACCAAGCATTGCTGAAAAGCACCCACTACAAAATAATGTATAAATGTAATGTATCCATGGTTTGCAGAAACATACAACTAACATTTTTTTCCGTTCATAACAACAAGCCGCCCGAAAACAAGACGGAGTGTTCTGCTGATTATTCAGAGCAACAAGGACATGCTTTTTTGGTGGGGAAATTGTTGATGTGTTTTTCCTGTCATTTTCACTGTATCGGGGTGGAGGCAGAAATCTCTGAGACAGCTATTACAAAATATTTACCTAGAATATTGAGCTTATTCTAGGTCGTAAGCTAACATGACTGTGTGAATAAAGCCACACAAACTTCTTCAAAAACAAAACCTTGTCACAGATGTTCGGTGGCTGTTTGGATGCTTTGCACTTCATGAGCCTCAGTGTGGTGATCTGTGTCTGGTGGAGGGATTAAAACATCTGCAGAGACAAACACAGCTGGATGTGCTGCTGCATCGGATTTTCTCTCAACGTGTCTCTCTGTGTTAAACAGATCACATTTGCTGTTCTGCGTATTGATGAGAACTCATACTCACATTATTTTAAGTTTTCAGTAACACAGTGGAGTTACTCTACTGATAAGTGTTGTCCCAAACTGAAAATGTGGACATTTTGATTTGAAGTGTAGGAGCACTGGTGTACAAAGTAACATGTATGTACAATATTACACTGCTACATTGTACATACAGTACAAATACTAGGTTAGGGCTATAACTTGAGGAATTATTTCAGGAGACCTTTTTATTGATGTGTTTCTCCAAAATGTTTGACTCTTTGTCACTTTAAACTCTCTGAAAAACCTCTTTTTTTCTAGTAGGCTAATGTTAAAGAGTCAGCAGTTGGCTCGGTTATTTTGTGTGTTATGTAGCTGCCTCTCTTTTAACGAAATGAGTGAATGTGAAGTGAATGACTTAGAATCTGCATTAAAACATACCTGATTTATTTCGACATGTTTTTTGTTGCTGTTGTTGTTTTTGGAGCTTCAGCCATTGTTTTTTTTTTTTCCGTTTTCATACTATTGTACTCACTGACGTGATTTCCCCGTTGAACTGTTTTTGCAATGTTCCCAGATCTCAGAATCTAGTTTGGGGGCTACAGTTTTATTATTAACCCTTTTAAACCTGTTGTGCTGAAGCTTAGTAAGAAATGTTCCACAAACGCAAGAAAATAGTAGATGTTAAAAAGAAAATTAAGAAAAATATCAAAATTATATATTTTAAATTATTTTATAGAATTATTATCATTTTTACGCACTTTCTTAAAAGTATTGTCTGCCTTGTTTGTTTTTTATCTTTTTTTGGACACATTTTCAATGAAGAAAGTAATTTTCTTCTACTTTTTTCTAATTTCTTGCTAATTGATCACGGAAAGCATCAAAATCCAAAGTGTATGCATCATATTGGACTGCATGGGATGCTAGCCGAACAAACCTATACAACACTGTCTTCACAAACAGAGCAATATTTATATAGATTTATTAATCAGAGTATTTGTTCACTCAAAATCAGCAGGATGAGACGCATGCTGACAGTTTGCCGCTTTCTCTCATAACTTCTTTTTACTTCTAATTTAGGAATAAGGGCCGAATTTTCGATTTAGAACAGCGTGCAGGCTAAATGTCGTCTGTCCATCTATAGCGCCATACTGTTTCAGAGCCGTGGACAGCGCCGCACCAACACTCCACCTTTAATATGGCAACAGCTGAACGTCGTCATTTCAACATCTAGCAGCAAAAACGCCCACATGCCTGTGGGGGTTACAGTAATCCCTCGCCAAAAATATGTAGACACTAAAAAATAAAAATAAAAATTCACTTAAGAGCATACATTGCATTAATTACACTATCACCACACAAATCAATAATCAACACAGACACACTGCTTGTTCGTCACAACATCAGCTCACATGACATACAAAATTCCAGAGGTCCACAGTAAAACCAGCCATGTGGGAAACTGGCATGGGGCCATTTTGGAACCTATGGACAATCCCATTTAGGGCCCATTTTTCAGCTCATTTACTTCCTTTATGGGCCCCACATACAAATGTTGGCTCAGCCCTAAAGGCACCTGTAAGTGTCTAAAACCCAATCCCCAAAACCTATCTGATGTTGGGTGGGCTGCATCCAACGTTTTTTATAACAGCTTTTATAACCTAATGCAATAATTGTCCAGATGTGTGAAGGCCATGTCAACAACTGAGTGAAACATCATGAATGCTGTTACCCACATTTGTTTAATTCATTGCGCCTTGCCCTTCGGTTATTGAGAAATGTTTTTATGGTCACTGTTTTGTTTTGTCTTGCAACACAGTCCTGCTGACAGTTTTAGTCTTCTACTGATTCTATTAGTAGTTGTTGGCGACAGCGCACCAAGAAACATGGCCAACATGGGCAGCACAAGAAGAGGAGAAGGAGAGGTTGCCAGCAAGTACAGTACATGTACATTAATAATGTAGGAAAAATCTGCTTTGCAAATATTTATGAGGAGGGACATGCATTCAGCATGTTAGTTCTTTCCAGGATACACACTATGTGTAATGGTAAGAAACAGCAGGCCTTATATGGAGCGTCTAAGATATAATCCTAAAGAATTTAGTTCTGGTGACTTGGTGGTAACAGGAAGTCATACTTTAGCAAGCAGTAGGCACATTTCCATTAAAGACTTGAGCAAAAGTTAAGCAATATTTTTTTATTATCGATAAAACACAACTGTGAGATGACTGCATTTCCACTGAGGGATGTTATGCAACTTCATGGTGATGGATGTTCAAAACTTCATCAGCTTTATTTCTATTGCAGCCACTGCACAAGCTGTCATTATTTCCAATCCAAGGCCACGTAGGCGTGTTATGGAGCCATAATGGAAAGGCAAGCCCCTTATACTCGGGAGCGGCCACATATGAGGGATTTCTGGGAGGTGATAGTCCTCGATTTTCCAATCACCTGAAACACCAGCTCATTGCAAGCGTAAGATCTTTGTTGCAATAAATGGGAGTTTTTTCAAAACTGAGGCGTTTCCATTAACATTTTCAATTTGCGCAATTTGAGGGTTAATGGAAACCCACCTGAAGTGTACCTTGGTCAGGTGGTCATGGTGAGAAATACAACAGAGGAGCAGCTGGAGTATCAGTTTACAGTGCAGCCAAACAAACTAAGGTTGCTTTAGTTAAAAAAAAAAAAGTTGGCAGACGTGGGACCAAGTCATTGTTTCAAGTCTTTGCGCTCGAGTCCAAAGTCAAGTCTCAAGTCTTAAAGTTGAAGTGATAGTTTGGGAATTTTGAAGTCGGGCTGTATGAGATTTATTATGTACAGTCGGTGTATTACATACAGTAGCTGGCAGTCAGCACACTCCCGCTTTGCAGAAACAGTCACAGCTCAGCATTACTCTGCTCTACAGAGGCCTTCATATCAAAACGTATTTTAGTCACTTTAGAAAGGCTTAACTAAAAAATACAATATCAGTCTACGTGGACGCTGTATTGAGTGTTTTCAACATGACGTTTCATTTCAAGTGGATCGTATAACAGTCACAAACAGCACATTCTGACCCAAACAGCTGCCCAGCGGCTGAGGAAAAATGTCAGGTCAAAGGAAAAGGCTGTGTGACCTGTGTGTTAACCCACTGAAACCTAGATCACATTCACTGCTTGCATTCACAAGTATTTAAACCTTTGATTATGGAGCAAATCAGTTTGATTTAAAAAAAAAAAAAAAAAAAGTCAATGAGCAACTCGGAGAGAAATTTCCAGCAAACTGCAAGAAATTAGTAAATTTAGAAAATTATTTTTTTAAAAAAGCAAGGGAAAAAATTCTAGAAAGCCACTGTATATTTCCAGTTATCATAATTATATATTTAAAATTATTTCACAGAAAAATATTATTCTTATGATTTTTTCTGGTTATTTTGTTTTGGTTGTTTGTTTTTTATTTAACAATTTCTTGTTTATTTCCGGGTCATTTCCTCTTCTTGCTCATCGCCTTCATCCCATGCATTAACAAATCAGGCCAATTTGTCCAGGTAGGGTTGCACTGAGCTCCTTGCACTCAACACCAAAAAACTCCTTAAACCTGCCCAGCACGTGGAGTTTGGCGTCTCCACTGTAGCGGTAACAACAACGAACATGCTTTACAGAACCTTGCAGCTGTGTATCACCACCACAGCCAAAAGCTGTTACTTTGTTTGCCAAAACACAGCGTGAGCTGACAGAAACACTCACTCGGTCATCGTCTTCCTTCTCGGCCTGATGCTTGTTGATTCCAGTCTGGTTGGTCCAGTGTTCTCATCACTGTGGCTCCTCTCATCCATCAACTACTGACCTGTTTCACACTGATCCACTGACAACAAAACGACCAAAAATGACCACTGACTCGTTTTCATGACACATTT
The DNA here is from genome assembly GCF_026936395.1 of Plectropomus leopardus. Taxonomy (NCBI): domain Eukaryota; kingdom Metazoa; phylum Chordata; class Actinopteri; order Perciformes; family Serranidae; genus Plectropomus; species Plectropomus leopardus. The sequence goes on from NC_142193.1 coordinate 3,865,058, forward strand.
TGAATAATCCACTGCTGCCACTGCTAACACATGTGTTTCCTGTGATTGCTTCACAATAAAAGTCGCCGTTCTGTTTTGCTGCTTACGTGCTTTTAATGTGAAGGAGCAGTTGTAACTATTAGGTTAACACTGGTTAACCCAACTGAATGACTAACTTAATCCACCCAGGATAAGGATAAAGTTTGTTTATTTATTAAAGTTAAATTACAAACAGTAATACTGGGTTATATTTCCTGTCAATCCTGAGGGCAATTTAAATCCAGCACGCACCAACAATGAGCTTTACTTTATAGAGAGATCATCATAATGGAAATGCATTGATTGGCTATTGCTGAAAAGACTGCTGACCGTAAATCAATAACCACTTCTAAATTATAGGCTGTCATTGGCGGTAGACCCCATGAAGTCATCTGCTGGTTTTGCTGACTTCCGTTTTGAAGCATCGGTCATCGCGGACTTGGATTTTTGCAGCAGTGAAAGTATGCAAATCCATTACTAACGTAAAAGTACTAATACCACCCGTGAAAATACTCCGTAAACAGAAAAATATTCTTAAAGTGTTAAAATTAAATTTACCCAATGCAGAAAGATTATTTAAAAAAAAAAAAAACAAACGAACAAGAAACCCCCCAAAATTAACCAACAAATAACAAAAACACCCCCAAACCTATAAAATACTTTTAAGAAAAAACAAACACCAAAACTTAAAACATTTTTTTAAAAAGACAAAAAATAAAATTTAGACAAAACAAAAACTGATTAAAAGTAGAAAAGACCTAAAAAGTCCTAAAAAAAAATAGAAAATGAAAAAAAGAATTCTCCCAAAGCTCTACAGTATATATATATATATATATATATATATATATATATATATATATATATATATATATCACCCCCCAAAAAATCATAAAAAGTAGCAGGAAAAAACATCCAAAACACTGAATTATTTTATTATTTTACAAAAAACACACCCAAAAAACTCAACAAAAAATGGAGAGAAAAAAACCTAGTTTTTTCTGTGAACTGAGAGATTAATCAATTAATCATTGGAGCTGTGATTGTATAAACTGTTGATTTAATGTATTACAAAACATATTATATGAACTCGTTTTTTTTGCAAAAATCCAAATTGTAAAGTAAATAAAGCATTCAGACAAATGTTGTGAAGTAACAAGTACAATATTTTCTTCTGAAACGGGGTGATGTAAGAGGACAACGTGGCACGAAAAGGAAATACTTAAGTACAGTTACCTGCAATTAAGTACAGTATTTTAATAAATGCACTTATTTTCCACAACTGGATTTTTGGAGCCAAATGAGACCATATTTGGACAAGAGGGTGGAGCCAGTGCTAGCTGCAAGCCTGGATAGGATGGTGGTTTTTAAACCACAGAATCCAGCTAAGCGCCTACACAATGACATTTAACCTCTTTAAACAAATAAAACAAGCTACTGAACATCGTGCATTGTAAAATGGTGAGAATTTTAAATTCTTTTTATGGGTTTCAAGTGTTTTTTGTCCAAGATTCAATGGTTTTTAAGACCCTATATACACCCTGAATATATAAAAGGAAAAAACAAAAAAAAACTTCCTTATATAAAGTGTCACTAGCTAATGTCTAACAGTGCCAGCGGTGTGTCAACATCCAAAGAGACAAAGGTCTTGTTAGGGACTGTAAGGAATTGTCTAGATGGGACTAGTGCACAGTGCATTTAAGATGAATGTATTCCAGTTCAAGTTTGGATAAATTATTTTTCATTAGGACACTAAATTGCCAAATACGAGTGAAAAAGTTACTGCCAAAAGAATGTTAAACAAATATGAGGAAATTGTCAGTGTGTTACAGTGTACTCTGAGCGATCTTTTCCTGTACAGTAGTTTACACTGAAACCACCTCAACTTGTAAATGGTCAGGCAGGAACATTATGAGCAGAAATCCATTGCTCTGCTAAGCTTTTACAGAATCTCTCTGTTGAAAAGGAGGAAAAACATAAATGATTATAGAACCTTTTATTTGAAACAAAACCATTAAGAAAAAAAAACATTTCACAGGGTTTTAACAGTTGTCTCTTTTCCTTATTAAAATCCATTGTTGAAACATCAATAAAAATACTTCATTGCATCAACTGATAGAGTAAAGGTCCAGGAGGCACAATCCTCGCCTGTCAGCTCATTTTAAGCATCAACAAATCATACCGGCGAGAGTTGGAGAAGGTTACGCTTACATGACAGCAAAAGGATACTTTAGAAAAACTATTTACCACCAATGTGTCAAGACTAACAAAAGAAAGAAAACAAAATACCACCAGCTTTACAAATGAACACAAGTTTATACAGTAAGACCCACTGAGAAAGAAAGCAGGACAGCACCAGTTCACCTGTAATACACCCCACAAGGACTAGAGTAGCCCTCTGTGTGTTCTGGATCCCTCTGCAGGAAGCAAGCTTCTGAACTTATCATAACTGTCATAAAAAGTTACTAAAAATATTAATATCGACATGTTAAAACTAACAAAAGTATAACAGATTATATAACATTTATCCCGCCAATATGATACAAAACACTACATACAGAGAGCCCTCAGTCCTGAAAAACTCTTCTCAAGGGCTGCGATAAAGAGTTTAAAAAAGTGGATTTCAAGTTCAGATTTGCTTTTGAATCATGATTGATTATATTTAAGGTCTCTGTCACGGTTCAGAGGTAGGCCGAAGGCTGAAAGGACATCCGGCTTCATCAGATTCAGTCTTCATTTGTTCCATAGTGGCACCTCACCTCTGCATGGCACAAAAAAACCAGTAAGAGGTTCATGTGTGCCTTCAAACGCTCCTCGACATGCTCGCAGTAATGAAAGCAGTAAACTAGATCTCCTTTGGCGAGTTACTACAGTATATCTATGCACAGGTTATTGGACTAACATGGGAACAATTCATCATTTTTACTAACTGAGGGGTGTATTATTTCCCTTTATGATATACTAAGTGTTTAGCACCTTGCTGGTTTCACTCCTCAGTGCAGAGCTTGGTGCTGTGTTCTACCACAGGTCCAGGTTCTCAGTGTTGGCGAAGCCTGGGTCTTTGCGGAGCTTCCAGTAGGTGCCATTGCTCAGCCACACCTCTCTGCCCGCCTCATCCACAGATTTCCTGAAGAAATGAACAAAAGAAAACTGTTACTATTGAGCGGGGGGGAGGGGGGGGCGCTGTTATTGATATTGTTCAAATAACAACATTTCCCTGTCCAAAAAATGCACTAGATGATCCCAGGGTAACAGAAAGAGATGATTACTAACTTTCTGACTTTATTGCTATTTATACAACAGTTAGTTCTGACCAAGCAATTTGATTGGTCGAGAGGCATTCCACAAGTGCTATAGGAGTACAACATCACTGGGACTGTTAACTTTTAACTCTGCATGTATCACTCCTTTTCGTAGCCATTCAAAATCTGTTAATTAGTGTAAATTATTATTAAAGTGTGGTTTGAGCTGACTGTACATGCACTGGAGTTACTAAAAGTTATGAGGAGGCCCAGGAGGGGGCAGCTGTGACAGACGGGTTTCGGTAAACTGGTCACTGGGAGTAAACCAGCTGTTACAGATGTTACAAGGATGTGCAGTGAGACAGGGACACACTCGTCTGACACTATCCACAGCCTGAGAGACACTGACACACACACACACGCTGTCTGATACGGGACTCGAGGTGACGGAGATCACGGCAGTGAGTGGACACACACTGGAGCAACGAACTGTCTGATCAAACCATCTCATCTGAACCTCACAAAGTGTCTGTTAACAGATTGTGATTTCACTGAAAACACAGAGATAAATGCTCATGATACTAAACATCTGCTCTGTGCAGAACATGAAGACCGAGCTAACAGATTAGCAAGCAGCGTGCAGGAAAATGTTTATGCGCTGCTAGGCAACAGCTGTCACATCCAGCGATTGCAGAACTATTTGTGTCGGCGGAGCCATAAAAAACATAATCTGTTGTCGCTTGTTAATATTAACAAATTAAAGGCGCTTGTAGAACTGTTGTATTAAAGCAATATCACACCCGAGGTTGTGTGCTGTGCTGTATATCATCACAGCTGTGGTTATTTTCTAAGACCGAATCACAGCCGTGATGATATACAGCAAAACATCACTCCCTCTCGTGTGATATTGCTTAATTAGCGGCTTTTCACGGCCTCACAGCGATGTTATTTTACAAAGCAACAAAAGACACATTTAGCGACTTATTCAGATCATCAGGGAACTAGGGACAAATATATCGTCATTTATTCTCATGCTCGCTGCTCACAGTAACTGCAGAACACCACTGTCAGCAACTGTCAGCTTAACCTCCCTAAAGAATATACCGATATCTAAATAATTGATTCCTGCCAACTCCCAACAAGCTAGACAATATGTAAATATGCAGAGTTTTGGTAAAGTTCCACTACTTAAACTGAATATTATTTTCAGTATTCATTTTTGTGCAGTTCAAGTTGACATGAGAAAAAAAGAGGATAAAATAAATTGATTTCGCTCTTGAAAGTGACGTTCTTTCAAAAAAATGCAATTTTCTCCACTCTTTGTCCGAAATGTTATTTTGATGAAAGTGCACAAATTCAGGTGTTGATAAAAAAGGAATGTTAGAAGCTAGAATAGAATGAATTTTCATATATGAAACAGATGATCTGTTCTTTATTTTAATGTATTTATTGATTACATAATCAAAACATAAAAATATTATGGGTTTTATTAAATATGAGCAAAAATACTGGCTGAGTGTCCTCAGTTCCCAAAACTGAGTTTTAAAAGAAAAAAATGTCACACGGTGGTAAACATGGCCCTGATTTTTTTTTTTTTTGGCCCAGCTTTTTTGGAATCACATTAAAAATCACAAATAAAAATCTAAGTTCAATTTTGGAATGTCTCTGACAAGTTTCAAACAACAAAATATTTCTTAAAATGTACTACGTCTTTTGTGTTTTTTTTCCAAGATCTTTCTAAACTGTCTGCATCTTAAATCGTATCAGGCATTAAAGGTCAGGATATCTCTGTTTTTATTGTGATTAGTTTTTTATCTGTCTCTTGAGAGTCCCTTATCACTTGAGTTATCCTGTAAAATGTCACTGATAAGGGATGAGGCAACATTTGGTTGCATTTAAATGTTAAATCTTCCTTTCCAACGCTTCTTAAGTAGAGCTCCTCACCTGAAGAACCTTGGGATGTGCTCCTCCCCTCTCTTGGCCATCTCCTTTCTTCTCTCCCTTTGCTTCTCCTCCACCTCATCCTTCCTTTTATCTGCTTCTGCTACCTTCCCCTCTTCCAGGAGCCTGATGGAGAGAAGACAGGCAGAAAATTAAACAACTGATCGCCACAGAAACTGGGCTGAAACATTACTATTATAGATAAATGTAACGAAATATTAAATATTGTAACAAATATGTCAGTCTCAGCAAATAAAAATAAGGTTTGTACCTCTGGTCTGGTCTGAAGCGTGTATCTGTAGGTGGAAGGACTGCCTGCAGCTCAGGCGTCAGCTCGTTTAGCTCTCTGGCATAACTGGAGAAGCCGTAGAACTGAGCGTGGTCATCAGGCTGCACATCTAAACAGGAAATTACATCATGCATGTCAGCGGTGGATTCAAAAAATTGGGGAGGACAAGAGGACGACAAACCCAGGGAGCCATGTTTTTACACTTTTTTAGCTACTTATGTTACCTTTCTTGCGTTAAAAATAATTAAGCAGTAAATCAGCTGCTTGCATGATCTCGCAAAAACAGTCACTGCAGGCTCTGGATGGATCTTGTGTTCGCAAAATGTGCAGCTACAGCCTGTGTGGCAGTCTGTTGCCAAAACTGGGATCTAGTCCCGGGTGCAGCAGCATGTTGGGCCACCACATGCACATGCTACCATAATCCCTAACACAAGGCGCTAGTTAAAAATATTGGAAATGTAAATCTGAAAGAAAAAAAAAAGAAATTTGTTCTCTGTTGAAAAGGCCTACGATTGTTTGTGTGGCATGAAAAGGAGTTTGCAAATTGTATAATTTCTGTTATAACTGTTAGAACTTCTGTTCTATGCTACGGTATGAATCTATTGCTTTTATTGTGCTCGTGTACAATACAGTGGTGGAACTGTAAATGTAATCTGAAAATGATCATTGGACCAATGTAATGTCAATGTTTATTCTATTCACTTCACACAGGCTTCTCCCTCTTGTCTGCTCTGTAGGGGTTGCTGTTGAAACATTTGAATCAGGAATTCAATCATGTTTTCTCTCCAGTGCTGAGACTGGGGGGGATGTTACTCACTGGGCTTCCAGATACACTTTGGTGTGGACAAGGTATCACAGAAAATGCCCTCGTGCCAGAGGCCTCCGAAACGATGAACCACCTCTCCAGCCTGGTCCAGAACCACACCCTGCACCTCGTTCTTACTGTTGTCTGAGCTCCAGTAGCGAGACTGGAATAGAGAGGGAAAGGTCCTAGTGGTTAATGGGAGAAGAGGGCAAGAAAAGTCCATATGCATTACTCTGACTTTAACTGAACTAGCAGTAACAGATACAATCAGGACTGGAGAACTGCTTAAATGAGGGTGTGAGTATGTGTGTGTGCGTGCATGTGTGCGTGTGCACTGACCTTGACAAAGGTGATCTTGCAGGTGCAGGCATCATTGTTTGTGTTTTTGATGACCACCTCACCATAGTGCTCCAACCAGCGGTCCTGACTCAGCACGTTGTGGATACATGTCACTGCCTTGTTCCATTCGTAATGATCCCCGTACCTACAAACACAATTGACACAAGAAAATTTAACTTCACTTATATATTTTGTATATTTCCACATGTTTTTAGGCTTTACAGAGTTTAAACTGTTGTTAAATGAAGTTGGGTCTCACTTGGGCAGCATGACATTGACCATTCCAGAGGAGATAATCTCCACCGACTTCCCCCAAAACTTGTTCTTCCATCTCTGATCTGAGAGCAGACAGAACAGCAGACCATTAGCTGACTCCACTCATATAGTGCAGATGGATATAGCACGCCTCTCTGAGGACACAGCTCCTACCTTGCCAGAAAGTGAAGTTTTCGGACTCTGCATGGCAGGCAGAGATGGGTGGGTGATGGCTGACCTGAAAGCACAAATTATTACACAGTATTCCAGTATATTATGTGATATTATGAAAAATCAAGGGATAAATGTGAAGAAAATTTCATTCGGAAATCTGATCATTGTACTTCTAGAATTATTCTACAAAAGCAAACATATTTTCCGCATAATTTCAACATTTTTCTTTTTTTAATCACGTTCTTTAGGTCATTTTCTTGCGTCTTTTTTTTTAAACTTTTCTTTTTTGTTGCTTATTTTCAGTTAATTTTCTCATAACTTTTTGTAAATTTCCTGATTATTTTTGGGCCATTTTTTGCCAAGTTGCTCATTGCCTTCTTCTGTTAATGCCTTTGACAGAAATCAAGCCAATTTGCTCTTGTGTTAAGGGGTTAAGATTTGGTTGTGATGTCTGTATATCCGTGTGCTGGTTACCTGCTCACTGACGTAATGGAAGCCTCGCTCCTCTCTGTGATTCTCGTATGTTTCTCCCAGAACAGGGTTGAAGGGTTTGTAGCGATACCTCCAAGATGCCCAGGCATATCCAGAGATGGAGAACACTGCCACGTAAACCTGGGAACACAGATAGTTTCTTATTGGTGACCTTGCCACTGAAGTCAACTGTATCTCAGCTCCAGCTGGCTGAGAATTTAAGTAAACCAACTCACCATTCTCTCAAATGGATCATCAATGTGGTTTGCGATGTCCAGCAGCTCAGAGTACTCCAGCTCTTCACTGAGTCTCTGCAGCAAACACACTGGCTCATTGAGAGCGACTGGCATGGAGACTCTGGACAGGTCCTTACCGATGTTGTTGTACAGGATGGTCATGATGCCAATGTGGCTGTTGTCTGTTCCTGGGGCGGGGAGGGTAGTGCGACGACCTGGATCGCAGCAAGACAAATCAGATTAATGAAAGGACATCGGAACATCCCGAAAGGCTTTGCATAGGTCAACAATGCATAGAGGAAGCTCAACGTAAAATCACATAAACAGAAACAATATGGGAATATAACATGTCATGCCTAAGATTTATTAACTGAGCTGCTTTTTTTAGAAGCATAGTCTATGGTAACAGTTCCCCAATGTTTCTGAACCAGGAGAGCCTTACATTTAAATTTGTACTTGAACAGCACTGCACTTGATAGTTTACAGTCATTCTTGCAAACTTTATATCATCGCTATTCTGTATTTCCATGCTTTCTTTGGGCAGACTGATACTCATAAAAACTTTTTCTATTCAACTCTGTGTCTCACTTTGTAATGCTGTTTTAATGAAGTTGCTATTCAGCTTTCTAATTATTCAGATCAGATCTGGCACATGAAGTGTATGAAGTTTATTTATTATTTACCACATGCAACCGATAATATTAGAAGACTCCTACATTATACTGTTGTGCGTGTTTATGATTATTATTTATTTATTTGGATCCCAAATACTCTTACTGGGGTCCATACTAAAATGAAATACATAAATTCATAGTCAACAATATTTTCTCTAACACTTCAAACAGTGAATAGAATTACAAAATTAGCACTGAATCAAAACTCATATGCAAAAGAGATTAAAGCAGTTTAATGACATGCATTTGGCTACTGCAAATACTATATACCTGTTGGAAATCAGTGATACCTACCCTGATATTCCTTAGCATCAGATAGAAACAAAAATATGCAGAAATCAGCAATTATTTGAGCCCTGTTTGCAACCTGAATGACAAAGACTTGATTGTGTTTAAATTAATTACAATCAAAAGCTTGCCTAAAACTGAAAGTGACACCAAATAGCTTAATAGCCTAAATTATTTTGCTTGTACAACAAAAGTGTTAACTGTTTATAAATGTCAACCATTAGCACTGCTGAGCGTGTCCTCTCACTGTGCCATCAGGAAGCAGCATTCTGCATCTATGATCTAAAATCACAACTGAGGAGGCCAGACCAAACTGGTGGCCTGGATACACAGCAGACATTACTGCACTCATTCAACATATGATGGGAGACAACACAAAGATGGTGTTACCAGTATTTGCGGGCACAGGGCTGGGTCTGTCAGGAGCGTTGTTCAGACTGGCCCGGTAATTGAGGGTCGCAGTGGCTGAGGAGGAGAGAGGAGAAAGTCAGTTCATCTTGGGACTGGTGTTTGGGTGATGTGGTCTCAGTGCTACTGGATGGTAGGCACAAACTCACTGTGTCCCTCCTCGGGCTCTGAGTTGCTGGTGGTGGTGATGTCACTGAGGCCTGACTCATCCGATGCCTCAGCCTCTGATGAGCTCTCGCACACAATCACCTCACTGGCATCAAAATACTCTGCCATGGAATCTGCCACTGAGGGTGCGCGGTGGCTGTGACGACCCATAGATGGTGTCCTCTGTCGGGGAGCGCGGGGAGGAATTTGTGGTTCAAATGATATATTTGTTTTTCAAGTGAACAGTTTGTATATAGTAAGAGTATGATGAGGAGTATCAGCCACAAAGAAACATGCTACTTTTGTTACCTGCACGAAATGTCTACATGCGCTGTTTCGCTCTTACAGATGTGTGAAGAGCGTAAAGTGACTAGCCAGAGCCACACTAACCACAAGATGCTGTCATTCATTTGGATTTTTAACAGAGTGAGGGAAGAGTCACTTTGTCAACATTGTCAACATTTTCCCCACCGTTTTTACTGAATTTCATGTATAACACAAAAATGAATGCAAATGAGAGACAGCGAGATAATGAAGTCGACAAGCACAAAAATACAAACTGTCTGTCACACACAACGCAGTACACACCTGGTCAGGACGGACGGTGCAGAAGGATTCTTCAGAAGAGTCAGAGGACAGGGAAAGCGAGTGGACTTTGGTCAGACGTGACTGTATGTCAAGCTAAACATGCACATGCACATGCACATGCACACATTCACAGACCAGCCATGCAAGACACAGGAAATGGAAAACACAGAAGATAAAAATAAACAGTCAGAATGTTATGCAGACTCCCGAGCATTCACACAGCACGTCGCGTTGATCAATGCGTTACTTGATTGTCCAACTGCTAGCAGGGCCGGATGACCAAACTGCATCTATGTTGCCACTATTACTATTATCTACCCCTACTATTGTATCTAAATGTGTTACTGACTAAGAATAAATGCACAAAATTGTCCCTTTTGTATCCTCATTCCAAAAAAAGCAATAGTTCCACTAAGCTATTTACATGGCTACTGAAAATGAATATTTCACTAATATTACTGTTTGCATGCAGCCGTGCATACTGAAATTAACCCACCCTAATGTGTCACTTATTGTATCAAAATATGGAAAAATGGAACGTCTGGAGGTGCTTGTGCTATTTTGTTTCTTTGCATCAAAATAAGGTTTTTTCAAAATGTTGCACAGCGGACTCGTTCAACCGTGCAAACACAGCCTCCCTCTTACATTCCTTCTACCACCTTCTTAAAAAGGTCGCCATGACTTTCGGGCAGGCATCTTGACACCAGCCTTGCAAACTGTTAACTAGCGCTCCTTTAAAAAAAAATTTTTTTCTGTTGTCATGTAAAAGCTATTCCTTCCTTCTCTTCTAAATACAGGAATTGTAAGGGATTACATGTTTCCTGTGTTGCTCACTGTGAGAATGTGGAGTGACAGCCACCTGCTAGGCAACCAACAACAAAATTAAAAAAAACAGTCACAGCAACTGATGTCCCAATGGCTGAAAAAGACAGTCACATGCAGCATGGACAGACACCAAGCAGGCACCTAAGAAGACACCTCATGCCACACCAAACAAGAAGGGTTAAAGGGTGTCGTCAATTTGACAGCAGGAATTAACCACCCCCTTAACTGACAAGTCTGCACTGTTTCACTGGGTGATCATGTCATTTGTGTTTTTGTGTGTGTGGAAATAGGGAGAGCTAGATTTGAGGTGTGTTTCTTCAGGAAGCACCTGTGGTAACTTGTGCCTGTCTTACCTAGAAACAGCCTAAACCTGCTCAACAGTTTCACACAGCACCTCACCAACAGACAGCGAGGGCTTGGCCTCCATTGTGTTTTTGCAGGCCGATACTTATGTTTTGTACCAATAATCAGTGTTTTAACTCTGGGAGCCTCAGTAAAAGAAAGAGTTAAGCATAAACACTACTGCATGGTTGTCTTTTCTCATCGGATTTATAACTTTAAGAAGAACAACAGTCCTTTTCAGTTTTGTTTCTATGTTGCCCATCTCCCCTCCGTGTGTGTGTGTGTGTGTGTGTGTGTGTGTGTGTGTGTGTGTGTTTGTGTGTGTGTGTGTGCGTGTGCGTGTGTGTGTGTTACCTCAGACAGTGTACTGCAGAGTGAAGCGAGCTGCTGTGAGGTGTTGTGCCTCAGGTCTGGGCTGGTCCAGGCCTGCCTCAGTCTCTCTCTCTCCAAGGTCAAAACCTCATGAATGGACTTGAGAGAAGCGTGAACTGTAACACAACAATCAGAAACTTGATGAATTACAAAGACAAAGTCCAGCTGATGATGCAACCAAACATGAAAGCTGCAGAGTAGTGGGTATTAGGGTAGGATTTTTTTTTTTTTTTTTTACTTTCAAATTTGTTTGATTTAGTAAAATGTAAAAGAAAAAAAACTGATCTTAATTTAAGCCTTTGAAACCAGAGCAATTTTGTTTGATTTCTTATAAAAAACATGGGGAGAATGCAGCAAGCAGCAAGCAACTTATCAAGACATGGCCCAAAAATGAGCAAGAAAATGATTCAAAAAGATACTAGCTGAAGATCAGCAAAAAATAAAATAAATGAAAGTAAAAAACAAAAACAAGCAAGAAAATGACCTGAAAACATGAAAAAAGGGGGGTTTTACTCATATATTTTATTGTAATTCTTCTATGATCATTTTAAATATAACATTATTAACTTTTAATTAATACTTTTACTAATACAGTTTTCAGGACATTTTCCCCTACTTATGGTAGTTTTCTAATAAGCTCTGCTCTTTTTAAAAGCTAATTTGTAGGTAAACATTTTACTTTTTTTGCAGTCTATGGGACATTTCTTGCCAAGTTAGACATTGCCTTTTCCCCCCATGTATTCAAAAGAAATCTAACCTATTTTCTCAGGTCACAAAGGGTCAAAAATCTTGTAAAAGGCATCTGAATGCAGCACAATACAACTGATGTTGATCCAGGTTTCAAAGGGTTAAAGTATCTAGAACCTAAAGACATTTAGAAATGGCCGATTTTGACAGTTTCTTTAGCTTACTTTCATAATTTATATAACTGACAATTTAAGAAATTTATTCGGACAAATGTCATGGTATCGAGCCCCGTCTTGAAAACAGCCAACTGTCATTTAAAACTAACTCAACTGAACCTATTGAGAGAAGGACAGCTGTGAGGTGGGAGGGCCGTACCCCTCTGAGAAGCAGCGCAGATGTCCTGGTGAAGCTTCTTAGCTTCAGGTGAGGTGACCTGAGGGTTGGACAGCTGAGAGTAGACATAGTCAGGGATGGACTGAACAGACGCTGATGAATTGCAGTTGCCACTCAGGTGACTGGAAGTGAACTATAAATGACAAAACAGAGAGAAGAGGAATGGTATAATATCTGCCTGAAAGATTTCATTTGTTGCACATAGGATGCAACAAAATGCAATTAATAGCATCAGTGCATATGAAGTTAAAGTCAGTCTTACCACCCCCCCCATGGCTTCAACACGGGACAAAGTCCTGGAGTGACCAAACCCTTTCCCCACCCTCCTCTTGGGTTTCTCCAGGGAGAGATTCTAAAACAGAGACCAACAGGATCAGAGCTCATCTACAAAACTAGGAGGTAAAAATAAATATATCATCTGCCTTTGATGCCATCAATACATTTTATCTGGGGATGTCAGTTTGCATTAATGTTGCTTTGAAAAGTGATTGAGTCCTGCAAGATTTCATGTTCCATGCTTAAAGTAATCTTTTTACTCAAACTATTATCTTTCCCTATCCCTAATCAAGTTCTTCTTGTGCCTGAGGATCTACTGAGTATTATATTATCTTATTTTAATCAACATTGTCAGTTAATTTTAAAAAGCCTTAAAATTAATTAGATTACATTTAACAAAGACTCAACCTACTATTATTGTCCCAGTGAAATAATATTTGAAGAATTACACACATTGACAGATGTTACCAGACTACTGACCTGCATGCTGATTCGCATCTCCAGGTCTGTGTTTGTGATTGGCAGGCCACCTTCCAGCCAATTGAGGCGCTGGATGAGCTGAGCAAGTTCTGTCAGCTCTGTCTGACAACGTACCAGCTCTGAGGGTCAAACATCAAAATTTAGTGAATAAGTAAATTTAAAAATAAAGTTTGTATCTGTTTCATCAACAGCTAAAAAAAAAAAATCAAGTCAACACATATTTCTGTTTTTTAATATCTAGTATGTATGGAGTCTGACACTGTTAAATCTGATTAAATAGGGCTCTCAGCCAGGATTCACTCTGTGGCTCAGTGCTAAAGATGCTTCTCACCATTGGAGGTTGCATCGATGTCGTGGGTCTGCTGCAGCCAGGCTGACACCTTGCTCGTCACTGCTGGGTTGGTGCTGAAGGCAGGGGCGGGGCTTCCCATCTCTGGGTGGTACACTGAAGCTGAGCTTGCATAGTGAGCAGGCTGAGCAATCAAACAGGCTACAGTTAGTCATATTTAAACCAATGACAGAAAAATCAATTCTCATTTACGTCTGTTTTTCTTCTAAACAGCGATCACACAACTATCATTGTGGGTAATACAATAAATAATGCTGGAATGGTTCCTCACTCACTAACCAATCAAAAAATATTTCGTCAGAGTTAGGTGATATTCAATTTAAGCCTAACATATAATGGTGTTAAAGAGCTATTGCCATTAAACAATCGAGCATATTACACTATGATTTGTGCTAAGTGGTTGTTACCATTTTTAATAATGTGCGACATTAACTTGAGTGGGATTCTTTACTGACCATAGCTCTGTTGGTCTGGGCGAGAGTGGCCATGGCTGGCATGGTGCTCGGGCCCATGGAGAGAGCGTGAAGAACACCATGATGGACACTCATTGCCTCATTTTTCCTAAATACACGGTGGGCACACAGCTTGGTCAACCATATGTAGAAGATGTCATGGCTCTTTGCCTAACAGGGAGGAGAAGAGAGAGAAAACAACAAAATAAATTAAAAAGAGGACAATACAATCGAGAATGAAGAAAAGGGGGAAAGCAATAAATATGAAGTTTACTGCTGGCTGAAGAATACCCAGATGTCTGCTTGTTAACCTCATTGGGACACTCTAGATTTTACTGAAAGTGAAGCATGAGTAACTATATTCTTCTGAAGTTTAGTTGTGCGTATGACAACCTGCTGCAGCATGCCTTGAATGTTGTTAACATTTTAAAACCTGGGCAAATTGGCTTGATTCCTTTAAAAAACATAGGAAGAAGACAATGAGTAATAATAATAATAATAATAACAATAAAATACATTTTAAAAAATGCAAGAAAACTACCTACAAATGAGCAAGATACCAAAACAAACAAAAATGGGAAAGTTGAAAAAAAAAATTTAAATTTAAAAAAAAGAAAATGACCTGAAATCTCCTTAAAGTTATAACAATTCTGTACAATATGTTTAAATATCTTATTCTAAAAAATATAAATATAGGTCTCTGGACAATTTTCCATTGCTTTGAATATATATATATAACTATACTACTACGATTAATAAATTTGCTCAGATTAAAAATGTTTAATTACTTACAAAAGACATCTGAGAGCAGCACAAGAAAAGTGATGACGACCAAGGTTTTAAAGGGTTAATCACCTCAGAGGTCCTGAAACTGCTCTGAACAATGTTGTGTAGGGTACCTTGAGGTGGTAAAGGTTGTCTCCAGCATCCAGGTCTATGCCTTTGGACTTCTTGTTGATGGACATTACAGCCAAGCTGACGTCCAGGGAGCCATGGAGCTTCCCTCTCTGAATCTGAAACACAACCACAAAGCATGTTTCAAACAGAATTTTATTACCTATTTAATCAATTCAAACAGACCACACTAGAATCAACAGAACACAGCAGACGGCTCCGTCACTGCACTATGTGGCAGCTACATTTTTGTTTATGACTTACATCTTGCTGCGTCTTTGAGTACTTCAGAATTCCTTTCTCCAACAGGAAGTATCTCTGAAAAGGAACAATAACAGTGAGATGTCAGAAAGTAAACAAAGGGGTGCCCCGTTAGGGTACGAGTGGGGTACAAACTGGGCCCCTTTGCTTCCAGTCATCCCCTCACCCTCTCTTGCCTTTCCTGTCTGTCTCTAACTGTCACAAACAAAAGCAGCAATGCCCAAACTATTGTAAATCCAAAATCATGGCCTTGTGGTTGTTTGCCGCACCAGCTAGTAAAATTGCAGTTTACATCCACGTCTGTTCAGACTCGTGTAATACATGTAGTTAGACTTTAAAAATGTATTGAACCCAAATCCCTCTTATTTTTACCTCCACCCTTGTTTTTGAATGATCCTTTACCCCTTTAAACCAACTAACAAGTTGAAATCTTCTCCTATGAAATGGGACAACCCGTCATGTCAGTAGACATCGATGGCGTTTACATAAGGACACATCTATGGTATCAGTGGTATTACCACAATGATATTTACCAGTTATCTGATGGAGACAGAAAAGCATGGACACTTGTGATTTGTTCACATCTCAAGTTGCATGCTATCCATCAATCAAACAGGTCATCAGATAAAATGAACACTGCACCATTACCGGGCTCCCACCCTGCCGCTGTCAGATTTTAGAGGAGCAGAAACAAGTGCAGCAACTTCACTGCTCGACATCATTTAGGTCATTTCACATTTCAGGCATCACATGTCAACAAATGGAGGTGGTGGAGAGTGACAAGAAAATATGTCAAAATATTGGAGTGTCAGCAGAAACAAGTTAATATTAGCGTGCTAGCTAGTTAACTACTGGGACATCAATGTACTAATAGTATATTTTTGTTACTTGTTATAAAAAAAGGGTCATAATACTTTGTACACTATTCAACTAAGAAAACATGGTGAATGTCGCAATTTCAAAGTTGTTAATCAAGAAACAATACATTTTCAGTTGTTTTTGTTGCTTCTGCAGCCATCTTGCTGATGATTTTTTCATAACCCTCTGTTCAGAGTGAGCCCCTGAAAAACTTTAGTCAAAGGTCCATGTAGCCCCAACAGTTGGGCGTACCCCTCTATACCAACAAGGTTCAGAAAACCCCGCAGACCCACAGTTTCAAGGTGGATGCCCCAGATTAGCTTGTTACTGAGATGTGACAGTAAATAATAAATATAAAGGTTTTGGAGAACAATATGTCACAGTGAAGTTGACCTTTGACCTTTTGGATTAAAAAAAAAGTCATCACCTCATATTTTTACTCTATTAGACATTTGTATGAAATTTGTCATTAATGGTGTAATTCGTGGGAAAATGTGTTTTGTGAGGTGGAAATGACCTTTGACCACCAAAATCTAATCAGTTCATCCTGAAGTCCAAATGTTTGCCAAATTTGAAGAAGCACCCTGAAAGCGTTTCCCAGATAGTGTGTTGATGAAAATGGGATGGACAGACAGCCTGAAAGCATATTGCTCTGGCCTCACCAGCAACAGTCGGTGCTGAGGAATTTAAAAAATTAAAAAAAAGATGCAGTGTA
This sequence comes from Plectropomus leopardus, assembly GCF_026936395.1. Classification (NCBI taxonomy): domain Eukaryota; kingdom Metazoa; phylum Chordata; class Actinopteri; order Perciformes; family Serranidae; genus Plectropomus; species Plectropomus leopardus. The sequence goes on from NC_142193.1 coordinate 3,881,834, forward strand.
GACTGGAATTGCATAACGCTGATTGGTTAAAGAGGTAAAACATCTCCGCTACAGTTTAACTTAGGTTAAACAGAAATTATTTACATGTTGAATAACCATGATTTCCTGTAATAACACTAGAATCCAGAGTAAACAGAGCAGAAAAGATAAAATGTTCATTTTGAGCTGTGCTCACCTTGTGCCAGCCTTTGAGCGGGTACTTCCTCTTCTTCATCAAGTAGCCCTCACAGATCCCAGGGATACTGAGGTCCAGAGTGGAGCCCGGAACCGAATACATGTCCAGCTGCTGCAAGTCATCCATCACCTCCCAGTTACGAGACTGACAAAGACAATGAGGAAACACTTTAATTTTTAAGAAATTTAGCGATGAGCAGTTGGAGATTCTACTTCCAATGTATGTGAATTTGGCATCAAAAGAAAATGAATATCCATTTTTGTGATGTTTAACAGCATTTCATGCTAGGCTGAAGTTAAGACAAAGAAAGTATATACAGTGTCCCTTTTTTCTCATTGTGTGAACATGTGGAGTTGACATATGGCAAAGCTCTATTTAAACATTATCAAAACTTTAGCAGGCAGACTGAAAGGAAACATTTTTCTAATGGGAATGGACCTAAAAAACTGAGGAATCACTGGTGACAGAATAGATCTGTCACCAGTGTACTGTAGAATGTCACTGTAGAATGATACAAAACACAATAGATCAAATAGAGATTAACCCTTTGAAAGCTGAGCCTATTAGTGGGATTTTTCTCAAAAACATGAAAAATAAAGGCAATAAGCAACTTGTGAAGACACGATCGACAAAATGAAAGAATGGGGGGAGCTAGATATAACAATTACATTTTTTAAATTATGTTACAGAATTATTAGAACATTATTTTTTAAAGTTTTGTTTGCCTCTTTTTATAAACCTCGTTTTGTTTTTTTTTTACTTATTTTCAGGCAATTTTCTTGTACTTTTTACTAATTTCTTGCAAACTTTTTAGGTCATTTTTTCGTAGGTTGTTCATTGCTTTCTTCTCATGTATTTGAATGAAATCAAGCCAGTTTGCTCAGGTTTTAGCACCCAGTAGATTGTTAATCATGAACTTAATTTTAGAAACCACCACAGTCCAGTCAGGCTGTGCAACTGTGGGTCTACCTGTTTTGAATGTTTGGAGGAGCCGGTACTGCTGCTCCGTGAGTGGCCAGGTTTGAATGTGCTAGCTGGGGATTTGTCGAGACCGCTGATCACTGATTGGCTGCTGCTTAGAGGTGGCGGACACACCTGAGGGTCCATTGGTACAATGGGATAAGGATAGCGTTGCATGGAGTGAGAGGACCTTCAGGACAGGTTGTCTCTCATCTCAAAGTACAAAGCACTGAGGACAGAGTCAACAAAAAGGGTCAGGACAACGATAATCATAAAGACATTGAGAATTAAAAACAACAGTCTAGGGTATTTTGACACCTTGCTGATGATGTTATCAGCTATCTTACGATAAATAAAGCAAGTAAATAAATACATTTTTAAAACCATTTTCTTACTCAGCTGTTTGCATCATATGAGATGTGCCTTGATGGATGCACTCAACAAATGATAAGGCCTTTATTAAGGCACTTTATTTGTCTTAAGTTCTAAAGCTTGGTCATTGTATATTGGCTTCAGTTGGTAACCTTCCGGAAAGTAACTTTTCATCATAACTGATGAAACTGTCACTACATTAATGAAACAGATAGTCCTCCTATTGCTTCTAATGGCATTTACTAGCATCTACCGCGGCTCACAGTTAAAAAACAATCTGAGCCGATCCGTCTCCAACGCAGCTGTCAATCATAGAAAGTAAACCACAGTCAAACTATCAAATACAAATATAAATCAACATTCTGCTACTGCATTGCTTTTTCCTCAACTCAAATGTTTTCAGAAACATATTTTAGTGTAATGTTCAGCTGTCAAATGAGAAAGTTTGTGACTCCGGCTGCCATGTTGAAAACAGACAAGCAAAGTTCCAAGCAAGGCCAGACCCACATTGTCATTTTACAGCTAAACAATGCACTTAAAGTTTGACTGTCTACCTGCAGTTCCTGACATGATTGACAACTGTGTTGGAGAGCCCTCAGCTCTGATTGGTTGTTTTTGTTCATGTGCGGGTATGCCATTAGAAGCAATACAATGGGGCTGAGGAGTGATTTTTTTCCCAAACAGTCCATCTCATTTAGTGCTGTGTGGCTATAGTTTCAGAAAAGATGGAGAAAGAAAGGTATTTTCATAAAAGTTAACAACTACACAAAAACTCAATTTTAACTTTAGTCAGTGCTGATATAGGAAGGTAGAAATTCAGACTTCCTACAAGCAAACAGACAGACAATGAAATGCATCATTAGCAAAAGAAACCAAAGTCAACAGATCAACAGATGGCCCATTGAAAATCTAGTGGCTTTTCCTGCTCCTCTGGAACAATAAAGTAACCCCCCCCCCCCCTTGCTGGCCTTTCCTTTTCTCATTCAGCAGGTGGAAAGAGTCGGTAAGGGGAAGTATTTAATGGTAAAGTGCAGTGGAACATCTCAAGAAGTCTGACCAGATTCTCGTGTCGTGGCAGCATACTGTTGATGGCTGGCAGCCATGATCACATGATACTGACCTGCTGCCCTTAACTAGATATGGACATTATGATAACATAAATGTGAATTTGCCAACTGTACTTCACCATTTACACTGCAATATCTCTAAGTTAATTAGGGAATTGCAGTCAATGTTGCTCAAATTTACAATATCACTACACACTCACATACATATATTTATAGATCTAACTTGAGGTTAAATTTCATAGAGAAGATTATATATCTGTATGGCCTACTCCAACACTTAACATAAAACAGAGTGCACAACTACAGAAAGTGGTATTATTGATGACCATAGCATAATCATAATAAGCCACCTGATGGCAGAAGTTTAAATTATAAAAGTTTTGGTGACACAATAACAAAGAAAACACACCTGTGTTGGCCTGGTGTCTAACAAGCTGCTCCCTCAGTAGTCCAGAGGAAACTGCTTTTAAATTTCCCTTGAGAACAATTGTAGAGCCACAAAAATTCCCCTCACAGTTACCGTTCAACAGAAAAAACACACTGCAAAAAGAAAAGTTCCAGGTAACATTTCCTCAGCATCAAAATCCTCAGAGAAACTGTGTTACACTGAGAGCAAAGTCACACCTGACTGTTGATGCACTTGTCAGACTGGTGCATATCAAAGCCAGCGGGTATCTGGGCGGGGCTGGAGGAGCAGCACTCTCTCTACCTGACCAAACAGGCCTGCCAGCTCTGTCATCACAAGGACGGCAAGATCTGGTTCAGATCTGTTTTCAGCAGATGACAAGATCTCAAACAGATGTGTTTTCAGCAGATGCTGGCTGCATTTGAAAAATAAGAGCCCCACAAAAGGCAAAAAGTAGCAAATTTAGCTGTGAGGGTGCTTTAAAAAGGTCAAAGACTAAATCACACTATTTTAAATACCATCAACAATAAACATTTTATATTACAGTAAAACTACTTTTGTTAGGAAAGTTACAAAGAAACAAAGGTTTAGGCATAAGTCTAGTGATATTCAACATATATTTTCATTGCAGACTACTAACAAGTATTGTGTGTATACAAAGTCTAAAATATCTTTTTCCTCCATTTCATAGTGTCATTAACACACAGTTTATTTGGATTCAATCCAACAAGAGTCCCCAAGAGTGGATTAAACTGCTGCTGAAAAAAAGTCCCCAACAAATTCACCAGTACCTGTTTGATCTGAACTGTAGTTTGTGGTTTCATTTTTTAAAAAATGAAACATTTTTTAAAAAATGAAACTACACATTTGTTTATGAGCATGTAGGCTATAGCTTGGGATCTAACACAGGGCAGGAAAATTAGAAAATATTGACAGACCGAACAACTTTTGGTTTGGGGCTTTTCACGGGCTTTGGTAGCCAGAAAACAAAAACATGCAAATTTGTAAAATCCCAATCATGCCAGGTATTCCCATTGTCATGGTGCAGGTAGAAGGAGAAAGTGTGCTCTGCAAGCTGTCTGGAGGGGTTTGTTTCAAAATACCATGAATTCATTGAAAAAAAAACAACAGCTTCCCTTCCATCTATGTGTTAATTATTTCACTGATATGAAAACAATCCTTAAATAGTTACTGTGACCTGACCATTGATATCTTTGCTACTTCTAATGCTGGTGATTCAGCAATTTGTTTGACCTCTACATCTTTGGACAGTAGCACTTTAGAGAGTTGGGCTGTGTTTGAACACAACCCAACTCTCTTACTCTCAGTAACCGCAGGCTCTTCTGAGATCTGCATGTGGTCTGACCCAACTAAATGCAACAAGACAGAACACACAAAGCTGTGACCAGAGCTCCCACTTTCTTCCTCCTAACTCTACCTCAGCGTTACTTATTTTATCCAACAGTTAGTTATTTGAACCCTCTTCGTCACAGTCCACCATTGGGCAGATTGAGGAGCCACAATGCATTTTGGGGTGGGTGAGTTTGTCCAGTAAGCTCATGTCTTATACTCAGAAATTCTTGCTTTTCTAGTTTACATCCGGGCATTTCCTGCCCGCATATTATGCAGCTGGAACGCACCAAGTGCTTAATTTTACGTCACACTTAGTATGAAAGGAATGATGGTATGCGCTTTCAATCAGAGCCACGGTTATGAAACATCTGGAATTAATTCCTAGTTGCCAAACATCCAGAAAACTGGTTGGTTCTTGGAGGGAGTTCTCCTTACTGTTAGAGCCGAAAAAGGAAGAGGAGCAGAGAGAGGGCCAAAACATTCGCTAGATGCTTTGCACTGCACATCACCATGTGATTACATCGTAGTTACTCACGCACTAAAACATTCCTAACATGGAATGATGAGCATTGTTGTATTGTTGATGTACACCCGTACGAAGATCACTGACATGCTCCGTTTGCTCAAATATTTGATCTGTTTTGTTATGTAAATTAAAGACACAACGGCTCCTTTCAATAATACTGTAAAGTTCCTGTAAAGTTATGGCTCAAAATTTGGTTTAGCTAAATAATCTTTCTTTTTTTTTTTTCTTTTTTTTTTTTTTTAAATTTACCCTTGTTGGTATCACACCTTGCACATATTTTGGGTCCTTAGATACAGTATCTGTTTGTAGGGTGTAACAATGCATGTATTTGTTTTGAATCATTCGGTGCGATGCTTTTGGCTCGGTACGCATTACAAACAAAAAAATAAGATGAGCTATCATTTTGCAATCGAACAAAAAAAACATAGAGCTTAAATCGTGTTGAATATAATGCTCTGTGTGCCACTGTGCTGTGCCTGAAGGCAGCATACATGATGTCACAGAAAACATGGGGGTGTACCACCGAGCAAGAGTAGTGCCTCAGCGAGGTGTGTTGAGTCTAAAGCCAGGGTTTCTTCTACTATGAAGGTGGCTCTCCTTTAACCTGGCTGGTTCACCACAGTAACTTATGTGGCATTAACCCGGTCAGGAGCAGGTTATATTCTGAGTTTCAGCATCTTTGAGGAGCGTCACTCGATAATCAGTGTCAGCACATGAGCCGAAAGCATTATAACTACACTTGATACAACTTTTTGTGCTGTAATGTTACATCAACGCCTCCTAACAACATCAAGCATTTACAGTATATTTCTAAGGAGCCCACAGTTTATCAGTGATGCAGAAACTCTGAGACAGAATATTTTTTAACTTATTCGCCTGGTTGTGGCTCTCACTGAACTACCCAATGTGTCTGTGGTGTTTTGTGGTCAATTTTTCCACAGTGGCTTTAAAAGAAGCTTCTATAAAACCACAGATCACCATATAAATGAACAGGTTACTATATATGTTTCATCAGGATGATGTTAATTTCACATTAAATGGCCTATAACTACTTCCAATCATACCATACAGTCACCACTTATGTCTGTTTTTACACTGCTGTTATATCACAGCTGATTGATAAGTGTGTTGGTAATTATCCCAGATAATATTCAATCTGTAAAATTCAGTTGTTCAATATGTTTAAATAATTTTGCTTAGTCTTTTATTTCAGTTTGTATTCAACATAATACATACATATAATATCCAAATGGAACATACTGAAACAAAGGTGTATGAGAAACAAAAACGACAATTCATCATTTAGGTCAGGAAAAAAAAAAAAAAAAAAAGCATGCTTGGCCGGTGGATTTTTTAAAATCTACCAGCCACAGTGACCAGTGAGTCAAAACAATTTCAGACACTGCAAGCAATGTGCCCTAACTGACCTCCATTTGAAGTCATAGCACAAGACACTTCTGTTGAGTCATTATTAAGGACCGGGGAAGAAGTTTGGAACAACCATGAGAGGTATGTGGTCTGACCAGTAGACCAGAATGATGGCAGGGACTGAGATAAGCGTTGAGAGCACAATTTAACAAGCACCTCCAAAGCTGTATGCCTGGAGCACAAAACAAGGCCATGTGTCAGCTAAAGAATTTACCGTTTGAATTCTGGGAACTCATTCAACAATAGGTTTCCTATAGCTCACTGCCGGTTTCAAGATGTTGTCAGGAACAAGATGCTCCACTTCAAATCCTTCAGTTTGAAACACTGTCAAACAATGGTGTCCTCAAAAGGACGGTCTCATGTATAGAATGACTTGCTTACGACTCCTCCAGGAGCCCTGCAGAAACCAGCTGAAACATCCTGCATGATGGCAGACCAGACTAGGTCACCAAAGGAACCATGACACAAGGCAAAAAAAACAAGAGGAACGCCAGATCTACAGCAACACTCGCAGAAAGTCACCAAACATAGCAGATAAAGAATGGTACAACCTGACTAAACCAAATATCAGATTTAAAACAGAGGCAGATGGTATCATGGTATGTTCTTTAAGGGAATTGCTGTCACGAACAATCTGTTCTTTCACATTCATGTCTAGGTGATGTCACCTCTAAAACCTGATCAGACCGGTTCTCTTTCGCTCTCCATCTCCAGCTTCACTCCCTCCCTTCTCCCAGGAATGTGCCAGAGCAACATGCTCAGGCTGTGCGGCCACATGTGACTGATTTTCTTTACTTTTCCAAAACTGTGCTTACACCCACATGCAAAAAGGTGAGTTCTACTACTTCCATTATCAATTAATTTGACAGATTTTCTTTTTTCAAATTAGTTAAGTAAAATCATTTAGTGTATAATTTGTCTTAAACAGTAAAAATGCTTATGACAACAAGAGCCCAAGGTCATGGGTTCAAATGCTTTGTTTTGTCTGACCAACAATTTCACCACAAAAATACAATAATACACAACAGAAAAAAAGACTAAATGCTCACATCTGAGAAGCTGGAATCAAATGTTGAGATTTTTGCTTGATAACTGCCCTTAACCAATTAGTTGACTACCCAAATTCTCGTATATTTATTTTCTGTCAATTGACTAATTCACAAATTTTTTCACAACCAAATTGGATAGTCCTGATATAAATAAAAATGTGGAAAATTTTGACTATTTAATTTAGACCACTGAGTAAACATAAGAGAACTTCTTTTGATACATTTCTTACAATGTTTTGGGTTTTTTTTTCCATGATGGCTGTCATTTTTAAAATAAGTACTGAAAAAGGTATTGTATTGGTGATGAACACAAGTATTTTATTTGCACTAGTAATAAAACTTAAACAACACCCAGCCCTACCAGGCATCAAGACCTCCTTCTCCACAAAATAAACCTCTAGAAGCCTATAATATAATTAATATCTAAATGTAGGGCGCCAGACTGCGAGTATTTAGCAGCAATATGCAATCATTTTTGGAGACAGTGTGACCAAATATCCTAACTCAAAGACCAAGTACAACTTGCAAATATGCTCTTTTTTAGGGAGAGTGTGTGTTGCAGGGTTGGAAATCAGCACCAGCCACTAGCCAGTTACTGGTAAAACATGCAAGTGGCTGCCAAATTTGCTAAACTCACCAGCCAAAAACAATAATGGTAATCTATTAAGTAGGTGGTAGATTTTGGAATCCACCACTCACAGTGGCAAGTGGATAAAAAAAACTTAAAAATAAAAAAATCAGAACCCTGCCTCTGACCGTCCTGAGGAAAATGTATTCCATCTGTTGCACAGTAAAAAGAGTTTCTCAGCTCAAGCTGCACCTCTTTTTCTATATCCAAACAAACATGGCAAATGACATATGTCCTTTCTGAAATTGTACAATGTGAACAATGTTGTTTATTGGGCTGGGGCGACGTGTTGACGCAATCGATTACCGAAAAACTGCAGTTCACGTAATGTGCGGCGACACGTCGCAAGGAGGATGTAAGGTCCGTTTCACTCAGCGCATGAGCGCAAGATGTCAGCCTCGCCGTTGCTGCCTGCTGATATGACTGCTGTATTTCTGTATTTAAAAGCACATATTCCACTCATTTATGAAGTCGTGCCAGCTCCTGCACAGCCAACAATCTGGTCCTGTAAATGTTTCAAAATAAAATGCATTGTATCAGCAACTGATGGGATTCTGTCCACAGAGGTGCTGTCAGATGGCTTTTGCTTTAAAAGGGAAGCGGGACATTGGAGTAAAACAGCCGTCTTTGTATTTCCTCATCTCTGTGACAGAACGATTTTTAAACTGCAGTAAAAAGTGGTAAAGAGTCAATATAATCATCAAAACATCATCTTCTCAGTCTATTTCTGCTGCCAAATGTGCACGTCATGTGCAAAAAATTGACAAGTCACCGTTTCTGTAGATGTCCTGCAGCTGACAAGCGCTGCTCAAGCAGTCAGTGTGCACGCTCTCATTTGATAACATGGGCGCCAAAACAAAAAACAACACGCTCAACCTGCTCACGTTCTCATGATGCACGCTGTGTGAAACAGGCCTAAGGCCCAGTTAGGCTGGTCTATTTTGATGCAGAAAGAATGAACTAGTTATAATTATCTCTGAAAAGTTATAGTGTTTTGAAAATTGCACTAATCTGACTGTTAGATGTTTTGTTGAACTGCTAGATTTGAGGTTTGTTACTTCAACAAAGAGTAACTGTTTTGTTACTCCTCCTAAAAGTGACTTGTATTTTACATTGTTTTATTTATTTTGCTGTTGGATTGCTAAATGTAGATTTCACTGCATTCCTTTTACTTGAATGGAACAAGTTTTTATTTTAGAGAGACTTTATATCAGACTGTAAAACAGATTACCAGTTAAGACTGGGCTATTTTTTGTTGGAGAATAATGCCCTGCAGTGCATACTCTGTCATGACTGAACATGATTGAATAAAATACTGAAAAATAAATGACAAGTTTTAAATGTAATTTTCGGTAAATTTGTTGTTATATTAATCGAGTAATAAGAAAATAATAGATAGATCAACTGAAATTTAAAAAAATCAAAGATGAATTGATTAATCCAAAAAATAATTGATAGATTATTCAATAAAAAAATAAAATTCAGGTGCAGTCCTAGTTGTGTATAAGGCTACACTGAGGTCTTGAGCCAATTTTATACATTTTGCCTTAAAAAAAAACATGTACCGTTAAACTGAAAAAAATAAGCCTCTCACAATTAAATGCCCAGGCACTTCTACTGGTCATATTACCATGCAGTTCACTTTTATACAGTTAAAGTTTATAAAGTATATAAAACCAGATTGTTGGCTACTTGAGTTAACATTAGTTAGCTGCTTAGATCACACATACAATGTGTATGTTGAACTTTTGTCAATATGGACATGCTGAATCATTTAATGCTTTAATGTAATTTTTTTAGCCTCATCATTTGTTTGTGTGTTTTTCTGGGCAAATTTTCTTGTACTTTCTTATGGATTTCTTGGTAACCTCTGAGTCATTTCATCTTCTGTTGCTCATGTTCTTGAATTGTAAAAAACCCAGGTCTTTAAAGGCTAAATAAGTAATTTGATAGTATTTCCATCTTTCCATCTTCATCTTCAAGTTGTGCATGAAAGGAATTAAAAGCCCTTCATATATAGACCTCTGTCCCAAATATATAAGAGTTCAGCGATATAAGTATAATCGCCTGGAAGTCTTATGGTAGTCTACTTAGCTTAAGTTTTACAAAAAAATGTCCAATTTCAAACCAGCTGGATTAGAAATTAATTTAATTCTGTACAAGAGACGGACCATGTCTTCATTTTAATAGCAAAAGGTTTTGAGGTTTCTGGAAATTAAAGTAGCCGGAGTGAACCGCAATCTGGGTTTTTGAAAAATCACCAAGTATTGTTTGTGAAAAGAGATGCTTAGCTTTGTGATTCTAATGTAACTGAGGTACATATGTTAAGCAGAACAAATTAATAAAACGTTTTAATAACAGAGCACTTTTCAGTGTGAGTTAAGCAGCAAACACAGTGTAGAAATCCACCAAAAAAGACAACACACCCAAATTACTCCTGAAGAGCACACAGGCAGTCAGACAGGAGGGAGGGTGTGTGTGTGTGTGTGTGTGTGTGAGTGATGGGAACAGGTAGGAGACTTAGAAACAGGTTTGGTTCACGTGAACAACACCCCAAGAACCGCCACAAGAACTGTGTGAGAAAACTCTATAACGCAGTTAATTTGAGCGACAAAAAAACAAAAACATTTTAGATTTTTCTTACCTTTAGATATTTTGTATTGTTGAATTTCATACAGAAAAACAACGAAAACAGGACAAGCCTAAATGTCTTAATACGTCGTTTATGTGACAGCTTGTCATTTTTAAAAAGATAAATATAAAGTTAAAAAAACATGCGCCATCTTACTTTCCCTTGCAGCCGAAAAGAAGCGTCACAACGCGCGTGAACACAAAAGCCCCAGTCCAATCAAACACAATTTAAAAGTTTCTTCCGCTTAAAAAGACAGTTTGCTATCAAACATTTAGATACAATTTTTTAGCATTTTTCTAAACTCACCGGTGTTAATTGTGAAGTGGCGTCCGGACTGCAAACCACCGGCTGAACTGATGAAACACCTCCTCAAACCTGCGTGGAGCCGCGCGCGCTCTGCTCTGATGTCTCTGAGCGCGCGTGGCACAAATTACAGTTTTGCAGGTGCAGCGGCAGCACAGGTGCATCACGGGAAAACTTTTTTTTTTCTTTTTTTCTGGATTAAACCTTCAGTTTGTGTTGTCAGAAACCTTTTAGTAGGATTGGGATATTTTTGATCAAATAATTATACTTTCATTTATATTTTGCATATGATTTATTTGACCATTACAATGATAAAGTTGATAAAGTAGATATTTCACTACACTTTCAGAAAGGTACATTTAAATAAAAGAAAATCCTATTTTATCCCCGTAAAAATGCCCTAATAGGCTAGTTGTTAATATTAAATAAAAATGTTTAAAATGACAATAACAAAGGTTTGGGGTCACCTATGGCAATAAACTATAATTACTGTGTATGTTGGAAGACTGAGTCTTGAAAGCCTTTATGACTATAAAGTGATAAAAGTTCAAATCAAAGCAGATATCAAAGATTTTCATAGATATGAAGGTCACCATCTCTCACTGAATGAGGTGAACGTAATGCTAACTGAGCCTGTGGTCCACCAATGAAAGCCCGCGCAGTTGCAGTATTAGGAGCTGGATGTCTGATAAACCACAAACTAAATTCACTAGCCTGGTTTCAAAACTTAGTCTGCAGTACACACACTGCAGGTACTGCTTATCATCACAGGAGCCACTAAACAGAGAGCTTTCACAGAGGAGTAACTTCAAAAAAACAACGATTTTGTGTTATATTTGCTGAAACTGTAACTACACAGACACAGTATCATATAAGCCAGATGGTCCGTGAAAAAAAAAAAAATGAAATCATGTTCACTTTCCTCTTCACATCTGTCCGAAACCATCAGCTTAATCGACAGAGTGACCCGGCAAGAAATTAAATTCAAAAATACATTCCTAAAAGTTAATGTGTCAAAAAAAGATTTTTTTTTAAATCCAGTGATTTAAGAAGGTCTCTTTCCCAATGTTTAGCAAATGAGGAAAAGTCTTTCTGGGCCAGTGTGCATCACGTGACGGTGTAATTCTACTTTCAGCCATGATGTAAATTTTGCATCAGAATGTGGCACACTTCTTGGGGGCCTGGGTTGTGACATGGAAGTGATGCATCAATAATTTTCATTCAATAATAGGAATTATTTTAAAGGGCCATTCCACATAATAAGCATTTTTACCATGAAAGTATTTTTGATACTGATACTTTTGTACTTTTATTCGAATAAAATTTTGCATGCATGATATCTAACCTACCTTTTCATAAGTAAACAATTTTAATAACTTCTTCCACCACTAAGGCTACATTACATAAACTAACACATCAGCAAAGACAAAACTTTAAAACAAAAACATATTATGTAATAGCCTACAATATTCTTTTTATTTAATTTCTTATTTCCAATGGTGTCATTCTGCTGTGGCTCCATGCTTTGCGGATGTGCAGCAAAATGACTACATAGGACATAAGAAATCTAATAAATAACAAATAAAGAACAACGTAAATTTTACTTGTTATTTTGTGTTTGCTTATGTATTTCATTTTTCCTGTCAAGTATTTTTTTTTTGGTATTTGGTTTATACAGAAAAACAAACCAAATTCTCAAGAGGCACCTGAAATTCTCATTAATTTTGTTGTTTTTTTTAGTTTTTTAGATAGAATAAAATAATTAAATGAAGTGATGCTACACCAACCAACTTTGCTCCATTGTGCTAAAAGTTTTTTTCAGTTTTTTTTTTTTTTAAACTAATATCCTCACAAAATAATTTAATTTTAGAAGGTAAACTCACTTTCAGGCGATAAGAATGCCAGACTCAAGACATATTAAAATGTTTATTTTATTTTATTTCATTTCATTGTATTATAATGTTTTTTAGTTTTCCAGATGGAATTGAATAATTCAATGAACTGATGATACACAGACCAACTTTGCTCCATCTCCAACGTTTTTTAAATCTACTTATTTATTTATTTATAAATATCCTCAGAAAGTAACGATTTACTTTTACATGGTAAACTCACTCACTTCCACTCAATAAGAATGATTCGGGACAAATTGAAATGTTTATTGTCTCGTCTCGTCTCGTCTCGTCTCGTCTTGCATTGTATTTTATTTTATTTTATTTTATTGTTGCTAGCAGAGAAGAAATATGAGTTCTTCACAAACTTCAAGTTTTGACCAAAGTATTTCTTGTTCTCAGCAGGAAAAATAAACCCTTCCTGCTTGGGTTATGTGTCTTTGATATTTGAATGGCTGAATTGTTGACTTGTCTGGACGAATACAATGTGTTTGTTTCTTTTCCCGCAGAGACAGCGTGTCCGTGCAACTTCCAATAAGTTTCATAGTTATTAAAATAAATCCGGCCAGACAAAAACATCTGAGCACAATCGGAAACGGTTTCCTCCCCTCAATCAGCGACTGTTAATGTTTATGTTTATGTTTATGTTAATGTGTTTACTGTTAATTGCCGGTACAATACGCCCCCTAGAGGCCTCATGGGATATTACCATTAAACAAAAAATAAATATAAGGCTTCTAGACATTACACCACGTTAATTATACCATTTATTTATTTAAATATGCTTTAACCCTTTATCGGTCACACTAAGAAATGCCTATAATATATATATATTTTAGACCACAAAATACATCAATTTATTGTTTTTTTTTCTCTCTCAGTGTAAAGCATTGTAAGAAGTGCAAAAGACATTTTAATGTAATAGAAATCTGAAAATCAAAGTAACCTCATACAATAAATGTACACAATAAATTAGAATAAAAATAAAATAAATATATATAATAAAAAATAATCTAGTAAAAAACTGTTTAAAGTGTATGGTTAAAAAAAGTTTTCAATGTTATATAATAAAAATCTGAAAATAGATTTCACCTCATAAAATAAACAAAAAAAAAAAACAAGTTTTTAGAATAGTCATTTGATCATTTATTCCACCACCACGAGGAGCTGACCCCAAGTCCACCACCAGTGATGAAAGGAAAGCTACATGCACATTTAGAAAATATTTAGAAAAAGCTCTCCATCTAGAGGACAAAAAGTAAAACTAAAAAACTAAAACTTTATCGTGGGTGCTATTCTCTGCCTGAGCTCAGCCTCTCAGGCGATGTTCCTCTCTGTGCTTCCAGCAAAATAATAATAGTAAACCGTGATAAATAGTAATGAAATATTTAATATAGCAGATGGTTAAGTTCAGGCTTTAACTCATTAGTGTTAGAATGCCTGCCAGTCATACTGAACGGCAGGTTTACAAGGCAAGACTTGCAATCAGCGAGCAAGGAAATACTGCCTGGAAGGTTTTACTCAGGGCAGAAATATGTTCAAACATTTCCCACCTCAGATTTGCAGTTTGTCACACATTCCTATTTGGGTTTGAAGCGGAGAGCTTTGAGGATATGACAGCCGAATCACATAAAATTAATACAGACGACTGAGACACAATCAACCGAATTTCCTCTACAGATGAAGAATAAAATCTCTCCATGGGGATGTGAGTTGTTCATGTTAAGTGCACAAATTATTGCCATTTACTCTAAAATTATGTATAAGGATGGCCGCAAGGACAGTTGTATATCTGAATATTCACTTGAGTTGTGATTTGGGGGACTTTTTTGAATGCCTTTTGCATGTTGTTATTGTAATTCAATTGTTACAACATCTATTGCACGTCTGTCCGTCGTGGAAGAGGGATCTCTCATCATCCTATGCCACTCTTCATGGGGTTTATTATTGGGGTTTTCTTTTTGGGGAGTTTTTCCTTGGGTGATGTGAGGGTCTAAGGGCAGAGGGGTGTTGTATGTTGTAAAGCTCTCTGAGGCAAACCCTGTTTTGTGATAATGGGCTTTATAAATAAAACTGACTTGACTTGAGTTGACTTACAAAAATGCGGTCGACAATTTGGGAATGTTAAGGTGTGGCAACAGCAAGAATGTGGTGATTGTTTGAAAGTGTATGTTATCTTGAACATTGCCTCAAAACCTGTTTAAACCTATGTGAGACAGTGTGAAATCTACTGACGGAAATGTTTTAGTCCAAATACTGTAATAGTGACTTCAGTTCCCTATGTTCTATTTCCCCAAATGTAACCTCTGACAGAACTGAAACTTAAAAGGAGAAGTACCGGAGATTTTGTTTTTCATTTATTAGAAATTACGTATTACGTACTTATAAGTACTTTACAAAACTAGAGACCTGTTCAAGCATTTCATATGTTCTGAGTGTGGGGAAAAGAAAAAGCTATGGATTATCTTATCAGGACAATTTGGCGGTATCGCAGAATACCAGGGTATTTGGAAATCCTAAAATATATCTAACTTGGTGAATTATTGATTGCTTTTGACCAAACTGGAGCTGGAAAAAATTTTTACAACAGTGGACTTCCTTACTAGATTACTAGTAAGGGTAACCAAGATAGTTTGGGTGAGTTTTGTTTTGTTTCTGCTTAAATAAATGAAGTTTGTTTTATGATGAGTTAACGAGGCAGTTAAGTCTTCTGTGAACAAAAGTGAAAGTTGAATTCAAAAGGTTTATAATTGTATTTCTGCGTATAGTATGAAAAATGGGTGTGACAATATTACTTTTCTTAACAGTTTGGGGGTTTCTATTGTGTATTTATTAGCCTGAAAAGACTGGGGGGAGTAGTTCCGCACACTTATACCATCATTATGTGTATGCCCCGCTGAAATTTCAGGAAGGAATGAAGGTGTGAAATATTACATAACCCCCAATGCCTGGAGCAATGCCTGCTTATATCGAGAACCCCAGGAATAAGTCTTAAAACCCAGAAATAAGTTAACATTTTAGCACTCCCGGTTTCCTTGTCTTGAACTCAGTAGGTTTTTAGGTGGGTTTTTGGTTAGAAGCCTGAAATAAGGTCTGTGTTTAACACAAACATAAGAGACTTTCATGTTTGGTCCTACAACATAAAAAACACCAGTAAATATACCACTCACAAACTTTGAAGCTTCTATGTGTCTTAAAAAGGTGGTTGCTGAACACCGCTTTACGACCTTGTTTTGGTAAGGATATTAAGTCATGTGATCATGGTGTCGTTTGTTAATTGCCTTACATTAGGTTTTGTCTTGTGCTGATTGAAGTTAGGCTTCAAAAGTCATACAAGATGTGTTCATTTGTGAAGATTACCTTGCTGAACAAAACATATAAGTATCATAAACAGAAGGAGGGAACCAGGACAATGCCGAATTCAGTGTCGGCTTATAGAAAAACATACTTTCTGGAGCACTCTATGCAGATTATATGTAAATTGCACTCTCCTCACACCCTGCCCCTCCTCTCCACCCCAAAATGATGACGGAAAGTTGAGACTGAAAACCACTGTCACTTCTTTGGCTGAAGCTAAGAGAGGAAAGTCTTAATCTTCACTTCACCCTACAATAACAATCAGCAGGTCCAATCCCTGCAAGTCCTTCATAGCGTACCTTTGGCCTTCCAGTGTGAAACATGACCTTTGCAAACATCCTTTGTTTTACCAGGAACCAATGATGGCAGCAGTTACACAGCTGCTTTTGGATACACTGGATGATCTGG
Source organism: Plectropomus leopardus (assembly GCF_026936395.1). Lineage (NCBI taxonomy): Eukaryota > Metazoa > Chordata > Actinopteri > Perciformes > Serranidae > Plectropomus > Plectropomus leopardus. Next base: position 3,898,390 of record NC_142193.1, read on the forward strand.
GAGAGGATGAACTTAAAACTTTCAAGTGGGTCCTACAGCATGCTGATATCCTGGAGGATTTCCCTGCCATCCCAAAGAGCCGTGTGGAAAAGGCTGACAAGCTGGACACACTGGACCTGATAGTGCAGACCTACAATGACCAGTCTGTGGAGGTGACCAAAAAGGTGCTGACAAAGATCAACAGGTATGATCTGGTGCAGAGTTTGTCCCACATCAGTTCGGGACCCAAACGTAAGTCATCACATCTACTATGTCAAAAATGAAAGTTTTGGCTTGTACAATATGAATCTTTTATGTCTCTCAGAGATTTTGCAGGACGTTGGAGGAATTTCAGGAAGCAGTGAAGCATCTTATGCTTCTCCCCCTCCCCCTCCTATCCACGGCAGTCAGACTAAAGGTAAAGTCTCTCTTAGTTTCTCTTCCTGTCTGTCTTTTTACCAAGCCTGCTAATTTAATTAATCTAAAACATATACACCTCTGATTAATAAAACTTGGGAGATTTTGTGAAAACTTTTTTCAAATAAACTTGAATGAAATACAATTAAAGGACAGGATATTAGTTCAAACTGATAAACTTGATTGTAGTTTTTTAAATTTTATTAAATATATGTATAAATTTTAATATTTTATTGTGTCAGTATTTAACAAATCATAAGTATATTTACAGTTATCTATAGATTCTCACACAAACTTTCCTTTTTTTAAAACTTTTTTCCTCATGCATAAAAACACAGTGCTTCAATGTAACATTATATTTAACAGATGAAAGAAAGTTTAAAAAATAAATTTAAAAATATATATAGATAGATAGATAGATTTAAAAAAAGCTGAAAATTTGATATTTCATCCCATACACATAATTAATATTTACATAATTTAAGTTACCTCTTCCATTCTATATGTTCTCTACCATTTCTAACCACTTATTTACTTTGGGAGGTTTTGGAAGTTCCAATTTCTCGTTATGTGAGTGCTGTAAGCCTGAGAATACAAAATAAATACTGTCCTTCTTTTTGTAGACTTTTAGGACATATTCCCAGCAATAAATTATGTTTCTCAAATATCCCCACTTTCCCAAATATCCTTTCTAGAAGACTTCAGATATTTGACCAATATGCTTTATTTTTCTACATGTAAAGAAAACGTGAGTATGGTATGCTTTGCCTTCTCCGCATTCCTTCCAACAACTGGATGTTTCCTGTGCATAGTTAGATATGATCAGTGGTGTTTTAAAATACCTTATATTTATCTTCCAAGCATTTTCCTGCCAAAGAGGTGATTTAACACAAAGAAAAATATCTCTGAAACTCTCACTCCACTCATCTTCTGATAAAATTATTTTCAATTCCCTCTCCCATTTATCTTTGATATGATAGGTTTCCTCATTACTGTTTTCCTGGAATAATTTATAGATTTGTTTTTGAGGCTATGACTTAATTGTGTTTTTACTATGAATTTCAAAAGGGGATGGGGGTCTCCAAGATTTCTAATTTTGAACTTTTCTCTCAGGTAGCTTCTCACTTGCAGATATCGATGGAAATGACTACTAGGAAGGCCAGATTTATTTGCTATATTTGAAAAGAGTCTTCTCCTTCATCATCGTAAAGTTGACAAAATCTTGTGAGCCCCTTACATTTCCATGTCTTAAAGACATTGTCAATACTGTTGGAAGTAAAGTCAGGGTCCTGGGCTATTTCTGTGAGGGAGATGATTTCTTGTTGTATGACTTAAGCTTCTTTACACATTCTTCTCCAGATTTTAAGTATGTTATGTGCTGAGTAATTGGATATTTTAGTCTGTGTTTTGTTATGGCTTGAGAAAAATATTTTATTAGATATAAACTTGCTCTGAATTTGATGCTTGCAACATATTCCAAAGAAGTTGGAACAGGGTCATGTTTACCACTGTGTGACATCACCTTTTCTTTTGTTTGATATACAATTTCAGTAACTCAATAGTCTGAATTCTCAGTTGTCATATTTTATCCTTCATCATGCAACATGCATTTTCAATGGGACAAAGGTTTGGACTGCAGGAAGGGCGGTCTAGTAACTGCTCTCTTGGACAGTAAAGCCACACTCTTGTAATACAAGCAGAGTTTGGATTGCCATTGTCTAGCTAGAATAATCAGAATCATCTTTGAAAAGGACGTTGTCTGGATGGCAGCATATGTTGCTCCAAAACCTGTATGAACCTTCAGCATTCATGGTGCCTTCACAGATGTGCAAGTTGGCAATGCCATGGGCACTCACATCCCCCCATACCATACTGATAAGACTCTGGATGGTCCTTTTTCTCTTCAGTACAAAGGACATAATGTCCTTGATTTCCCCCCAAAATTTGAAATTTGGACTTGTCAGACCACAGCACACTTTTCCACTTTGTGTCAGATCATCTCAGATAAGCTCAGGCCCAGAGAAGTTGGTGGTGTTTCTGGATGTTGTTGATATATGGTTTTCACTTCGCATGGTAGAGTCTTAACATGCATTTGCAGCAGCAAACCTGTATACAATCATGTCAGTTTTTAATACAGTGCGGCCTAAGAATTGCTTGAGAGTGTTTAGAATCTGGCCTGCTAACATTAGCTTGCCTGGCTAATTATCTTATCAAAAGTAGTAACCTAGCATTATTTCCAAGGCAAGTAAGAAAGACACCTGTCCAGACTGGAACATTATCATGTGAGAGCCAAGATGCTAAATCAGCTTGTTTTGGCCTCTGTTACTTGTTAACTGATGCCTGCCTGATACCCACCTATCTTGCCTACCACCTAATTTAGACTCTTGCTTTTGTCTGCCCGTATGTCAGTCCATACCTTGAGTACAATAAACCACTGAATTCATCCTGCTGCCTTGACTGTTTGCATTGGGGTCCTTCTCTTGTTGTCACACTGCCTCATGTACACAACAGAATCTGTTTACAAACTGATGCCTTGTTTTTAATGCATGTTTATTTGTTTTGCATAGATTTGCTGGAACCACAACCTCACCCTCCAGAACTCATTGCAATTAACCGTTGCACACTCCAATCACACCTCCAGAACAGGTTTATGTGTGCACAAGAAGGGTGGACGGAAAGGATGGATAAAAAACTCCTAGATGACGTCTACGTAGAGCTCTACATCACCAGTGGGAGTTGTGTGAATATCAACAGGCAGCATGAGGTCAGGCAGATTGAGATGGCATCAAGAGAACTAAGGGAAATAGAGCAACCAGTCCATCCCAGTGATATCTTCACACACCCTTCTGGAAAAAACACACCTGTAAGAACAGTGCTGACGAGTGGGATCGCAGGAATTGGCAAAACGTTCCTTGTACACAAATTCATTCTGGATTGGGCTGAAGGAAGAGCCAATCAAGATGTGCATCTTGCATTCCCCTTCACCTTTCGCCAGCTGAATTTACTGAAGGGCAGAAGTTTTCGTTTCGCTGAGCTCATTCACAGATGTATCAGGGAAACCAAAGACATCAAAGAGGAGGATCTTAATGACATCTTCAAAAAACTACAGGCTTCGGGAAACACCAACTATGACAAGAGTAAATTCAAACTTCTTTTTGTGCTCGATGGGCTGGATGAAAGCCGCCTTCAACTTGACTTCACTCCTGACAATTATCCCACCATTGATTTGACACAGGCAGTTGGAATAGATGTCCTGTTGACTAGCCTCATCAAGGGGGATCTTCTGCCCTCTGCTCGCCTCTGGATAACCACACGACCAGCAGCGGCCAATCAGATCCCTCTTAACGTTGTTGACATTATGACAGAAGTCAGAGGGTTCACTGATGCACACAAGGAAGAGTACTTCAGGAAGAGATTCAGAGATAAGAGCCTTTGTGACAGAATCCTCTCTCATGTCAAGATATCCCAAAGCCTCCACATCATGTGCCACATCCCGGTCTTCTGCTGGATAACTGCTACAGTTCTGGAGGACGTGTTGACAACCAGTGACAAAGAAGAGCTGCCGAAAACCCTAACAGAGTTATACACAGAATTCTTGTTGTTTCAGATCAGACAGACAAAAGAGAAGTACGGCACAGAGAGGAGCATTCAGTACATTCAGTCACTTGCAAAACTTGCTTTTCACCAACTGAAAAAGGGGAACCTGATCTTCTATGAGAAAGATCTCAAAGAGAGTGGAATTGATTTCCACGAAGCCTCGGTGTACTCGGGTGTGTTCACGCAGATCTTTAAAAAGGAACACCGCTGGAAGAAGGACATGGATGAGGATAAAATGTTCAGCTTTGTCCATCTGAGTATTCAAGAGTTCTTGGCTGCTGTTTATGTGGTACAGTCACTCATTAACAAAAACAAAAATGTACTGGCGCAACAACTCATGTTCCAAAGTGTTCAAACACTTTTCAAAAAAGCATCCATGGCAGAGGTCCAAAGAATGGCTATTGACAGGGCCTTAAAGAGTCCAGATGGACACCTGGATGTGTTCCTCCGCTTCCTCCTAGGTCTCTCCCTAGAGACCAGTCAGGATAGCTTACAAGGCCTGCTGAGACAGACGATTAGTACTTCAGAGGCCAATCAGGAAACAGCGCTGTACATCAAAAAAAAGATCCGTGAGAATCCTTCTCCAGAAAGATGCATCAACCTATTTCACTGTCTGAATGAGCTCAATGATCATTCCCTAGTGGATGAGATCCAGCAGTACTTGAGTTCAGGAAGCCTGTCCTCATTCAAACTCTCTCCTGCTCAGTGGTCAGCTCTGGTCTTCATCTTACAGTCATCGGGAAAAGACCTGGATGTGTTTGACCTCAGGAAGTACTCTGCTTCAGAGAAAGGTCTCCTGAGGCTGCTGCCAGTGGTGAAGAACTCAGATGTCTTCATGTAGGTGTAAAGGCATAATATATAACTTTATGAAATGAGTTTCTGACAGAAGATGGTGATTTTACAAATTCATTTGATCTCTTTTTAAGCCTGTAATGTTTAAATACAATACTAATGGGCCATCACAATACTAATATCATCACAGATCACAGACAGCTCATAGAACTTTCTCAGAAAGGTGAGACATATTTCATTAAAAACGGCTCAGTTCCATCTGGTGTCTCAATAAGGGACTGTGTCCACCAAAGCGTTTTTTTTTTTGTGTACCTCATGAAGGTACACAGACCAGAAGGTCAGTCCTCTATCCCTGCATGGCTTCAGCCTTCCCCTCATCCAAAATAAGTACTCTACTGTGTTTTGATCAAAGAAAATATAATATAATCTATGTTTTCCTTGGTGCCGACATATTCATATATGCAGATATTCCGTACCATAGCAACCAGGCTCAGCCAAAGTGTCTCTGTTGAAAAAATGCTGTGCCTCAAATGCGCTCTTACATGCTGCCAGCTGAGCATTTCCTTTGCTTTCTTTGGTGGACACAGCCCCCAAGATATTCTCATGCAACCCTGCACCCTCATATGAGGACATTACATTATGCGATTGCTGTGCCTTAGTTAATAGCTTAACTTACATCTGTTGTTATTGCAGCCATCTCTGCCAGGTCAGTCTATAGAGTTCCCGACACAAAAGGTTACAAGGCACAAAACTTGATCAAATTGTAGAGTTGTTTCTTGGTGCTTGGCAACATTTGTAGCCTGATATGTCATATGAATTTGAACAATTCTGTCAATAGTAACGAGCTAAGATACTGTTAAATAGGAAGTACTCATTTGAGGACATGGGGACTTTATGATTGATATTGCAGCAATTCACACAGGCAAATTAGGTGCAGACTGTTTCTACAAATCAAGAGGACATTCCTAGCTTGGAATATGGAACACAGAAAATTCATATGAAGTTACAAAATAATCAAATCACAAGGCTTGTAGATGCTGCATTATTTTTAAATTTGCTTTTGCACAGCCACAAGCAGGTATCAAAACGAACAGACTTAAGCAGTTTTAGAGTCTAACAGTAACCCAAAACCAATAGAATTACAAAACACTGAACAAATTGCTGTTCTTTGCAATTTTGTTTTTTGCACAAGTTGTAGGCATCAAAATAAAGTTTTATACCTTATTTAACACTTGTGCCTATTGAAAATAATTTATTTTAAAATAGACCTAATATCCCCATATGAGGACTTTTTTTTCAAAAACTACTGATTCCAAATAGCTGGGAGTAAAATAAAAATGTGCCCCAAACAAAAGCTCTGGTCTTAGTTAGCTATGGAAAAAAAACAGATTTTATTTTTTAGACGTAATTTTTAAAAATGACTTATCTACCTACCTTAAATCTACCTTGTACCTATGACTAAAAGCCAGTATGCACAATAGAACCTTCATTTACACCTGTGCTCTTCCTGCAATGATATGGTGAGATGTCTGCTGTGAAAGCAGGTCTGTTGTGTTTTAGTGCTTATGTTAACTTTGTCATAATTCTTGTTTAGACTGAACGGCTGTAACCTGTCAGAGAGGAGCTGTGAAGCTCTGGCCTCACAGCTCAGCACCCAGTGCTCCAGTCTGAGAGAGCTGGACCTGAGTAACAACAACCTGCACGATTCAGGAGTGAAGCTACTCTCTGTGGGACTGCAGAGTCCACACTGCAGGCTGGAAACTCTCAGGTCAGCTCAGCTCAGTTTCCAGTTGTCAATACAATAACCATTTGCTATTTGTAATTCACTTTTACATGTTTCATCTTCATGATCTGCTTTAGTCTCTTTTGTAGCAATACCTTAAAGTGGGCATACACTGTACGATTTTAGAAACGTTGCTGTTGCTGTATTAATGTTGCTGAGTTAATTCCAACTCATACTAGTACATAATCTGTGATGTAAAGCCAAAACTCACAATTAATGTGCTCACACTATGCGGTCTCATTGTGAAGCAAGGCCTGAAAGTTCACACTGTATGTGTAAAAATGGCCCGTCGGTCCCTGTGACCCATCCTGGCTATTGACAATTGTCAATAAAGATTAGTTCAGCTCTTAGGCAGGTATTAGCAACAGGCAGAAGCATGATAATCTGTGCCAAAACCTCCAAGAAAAAGAGCCGCCGGCACATATGGACTTGCAGATGGCTTGCACAATGTGCACGTCTTGTCTATTTTACAGAAAGAACTGGAGGTAAGCTATTTTTACTGTTGTTAACTTGACAGCTGATGCTTCTTGTTGTGCAGTTGCTACCAGCCATAAATGGTATGATTACTTGTTGCTAACATTAGTTTTATCAGGGAACATCCAGCATCGTATTGCCATGGCGTTTTCAGATGCTCTGTTTGCCACTTGGCGCAGTGAGAAAAAAAGGCATTGACGTTGGGGGAAATGACTCGTGCCTCTGCTTCAGCTGTTCTGAGAGGCTGCATTGGCAAACCAAAATTTCTGATGTCAGAAATTTATCCTTACATCCAACGGCTGTTCCAGAGCAGATGATTGGTCCTCGCTCTCCCCAGTACACTGCACAGCAAACAACGCCCCACAAAGCTAAAATTTGTCCTGACTCTACAAATGAGGTTAAAAAATCGGGTCAAAGCAGGCTAAAATCATATAGTGTTTTACTACATCAAAGACACATAATGTATTTGTGTGTTTGCTGTTATGGAGGTAGAGTTTTAAAGATAAGTTTATTGTGAGCCAATTGAGTTTCTGATTTCTTTGCAGACTGAGCGGCTGCATACTGACCCCGAGAAGCTGTGAAACTCTGGCGTCAGTTCTCAGCTCCCAGTTCTCCAGTCTGAGAAAACTGGACCTGAGTAACAATGACCTGCAGGATCCAGGAGTGGAGCTGGTCTGTACTGGACTGAAGAGTCCCTGCTGTAAACTGGAAACAATCAGGTTAACATTCATGACATTGTGCAGTTTAATTGTGAGTTCTGAATGAGTTTTAATTGTTAAAATACTATAAGGCAAGAGGGTAGAGGAGGAATGTTAGGGCACTGAATAGAAGGTGATTAAAATTCAGTTTCACATTAGGATGTTAACATGAACTAATAAATATGATAATTCTGGGGTCTTTGTAGGATTTTTTTTTGTTTTCAGGACCTGGCAACACGTGCCAAAGTGTTTATAGCAAGTATAACTTAACCATTTCATTTTTTCTATTGACACCACCAAACCCTTTATTTATCTGATACAGAAAAACACATAGTATGAGTGAACTTTACATTTTGGGAATATCTAATATGCACTAACAGCCTTTATCATGCAGGAGAAAATAATACTCATATGCTAGTTTATAAAGGTTTTCTGCCACAGAGGCATATATGTCACCTGAGCAGAAGTTAGCATGTTTCTGACAATCCACAAGAATTGTCTTGACACATTATTTGCATTAACGTAACATCAACCAACACTGACTAAAAGGACATGAACTGAAGCTTGGTAAATACTGGATCCAAAACTATTTCAGCCATGTGTTAGTACAAGTAGGGGACAACAAGCAAGGATGAATAAAAATGTCTTTCAATTAGAAGAAAAACTAAACAAACAACCACATAATGTGAAACTCTAACATTCTTAACTGATGTAAATAGGCATGTTCATGTTTTCAGTGAGACACCACCAGGTTTTTAACCTCTAGATTTTGTAAATCCCAGTTATAGAAATGAGTGCTAAATGCAAGCGGGAACACCTATGTACGATGCAATACAGTTCAACAAATGTAAATTTAAATGTAAAACTTCTGGAAATAGTACATAACTGCTACTATGTGGGCTTGTTTAAAAAAGGGGGGAAACCTTTTCGTGTCATGTTTGTAGGCTATAGGTCAGTAATACTCAACTTACGGCCCGCGGGCCAAATCTGGCCCCTGATAGGATGCCTGATACCCCCCAACCATTTCCCCTACGCCCCCTGACAGAGGTTCTAGCTAAGCCCCTAGTGTCCTTAAACCTCAGAAACTCCCTAAAAACTTAGAATCACCCCAAAATCCTAGAAATGTCCTAAAATCCCAGAAACGTCCTAAAATTCTAAAAACGTCCTGAAATGGGAGAAATGTTCTAAAATCCTAAAAACGTCCTAAAAACCTAGAAACGGCCAACTTTACATGGTTTTCTATGAGTTGAAACATGAATAGAGGTCTGATCAAGTGATTTTTTTAATAAAGCAAAAAATAGTTGTTTTTAGATGGGTTTAACACTTCTAATGACATCTAAGTGACATCAAATGAGTTTTACTGTTATCTGGGAGCCAAGTAGAGTGCACAAATGTACTTTAAAATTCCAATTTCAAGATCTCACCTAAACATTTCTTTACTTAATATGCTCACATTGTATCCTGCTTCACTTTATAAGCATCTATTACTGCATAAGTCACTGTTAAGTGTTGTTTTATGGTTTCAGATGTGTCATATTAGCCTTGTTTATTCTACATTTTTCAGGTTGAATTTGTGCAATCTGTCAGAGAGAAGCTGTGAAGCTCTGGCCTCAGATCTCAGCTGCCAGTCCTCCAGTCTGAGAGAGCTGGACCTGAGTAACAATGACCTGCAGGATTCAGGAGTGAAGCTTCTCTCCACTGGACTAGAGAGCCCACTCTGTCGACTTGAAAGTCTCAAGTCAGGAATCTTCACTTTGTCTATTTATATCTTGCTTTATGTAAAGCTTTGTGGCAGGGAATTAATCTAAACAGCAATCTACTGTCTGAATTACATTCTGCATATTATCAGTATAGTTTTTATTAATTAGAGAGCACTGCCTTCAGTGACAGAAACCATCCTTGGGAAAAATGTATGTTGCCTTTACTTTGAGGTTTAGATTGGCTTATATCTATTCACTATCGTGGAGGGGCAAGCTTTATGACCTATACTGCAGTCAGATACCAGGGGGCAATCCAAATTAAAAAGCTACAATTAGGGGAAGCTGTCATGTCCATCTTTCTATACAGTCCATGGTTGAGACCTAAATTACATTTTAAAATGATTAGGCTATCCAACAAGCTTATTCAAGAACTACCAAATGGAGCAAATACAGGCAGAAGAAAAATTATACAGCAGAGATTGCAATTTGATTTTGTCTAAAACATAACAACACCACACATACAACAACAGTTTGGAGTGAGACTGTGGCCCTGTCTCGTGTGTGTAGGCTGTCAGGCTGCCTGGTCACAGAGGAAGGCTGTGCGTCTTTGGCCTCAGCTCTGAGCTCCAACCCGTCCCATCTGAGAGAGCTGGACCTGAGCTACAACCATCCAGGAGACTCAGGGGTGAAGCTGCTCTCTGCTGGACTCAAGGATCCACAGTGGAGACTGGAAACTCTCAGGTACAGCTTCAAACTTAACACATTTTCTAAGTCACACTGACAAGCTGAGAGGTATTTTCTCATATTGACAAAGTTAGGACTGATATTGCTACTGAAAAGAAAATATGTCTTCTTTATATCTCCAGTTTGGACCATATTGGAATGTGCTGGTTGAAATCTGGTCTCAGGAAGTGTAAGTATGTGTTCAGTTTGACTCAAAAAATGACAGAATCTTCCTGTGCATTCGATGATGGATGGAGATTCTGTTTGAATTCAACCCTATGATACCTTTGGGACATAGGGTTTGGGCCTGTCAGGGCTGTCACTTTTTATTCAAGTTTGAATGTGGAAAAAAATGGAAATCTTTTATCTGCTAGCGGGAATAAGACCCTATACAGACCATTTAACACTTGTCATATAACACAGAATTTAGTTAAATAAACAATGACAATTTTAGAATGAGATGAACCTCATGTACAATGGTATATGAGTACATTGACAGCAAATTTTCATCTAGTCTTTTTTTCTTTTAATGTGTGTTTGTCCCCCTAATGTCCTTCTCTGTCAGCTCTCTAATATGTGAGTTTTTTAATGGTCAGTGAATGCAGTTCTTTCCCTTAACAGACTCAAGGGGTGTGTAATTGATCTGTCGAGCCATTAAGATCTGATCACATCAGATTATTATACGAGAGAAGCAGCTGCCGCAAGTTAATGCAAACTTTTAGACCCAGCAGAATGAAAGGTTAAGTTTCACTTTTAAAGCACTTGGTATTCTGCTGCTCTATCTGTGTGGTGCTACAAATAACCATATAACAGTGATAACGGTAAACATATTTCATAAGAAAAATGACAATAAACTTACCTTGTACCTTGTAATAAACAGCTCAGCTCCAAAAACAGAAAATCTATTTGAGGCAGCAGATGTTTTAATCGTGGCAGGCCGCCACAAATAAAGGAAGGTGTGGGAAACCCTCATATGAAACCAAAAGCCAGTGTCGTTTTATCATAAAATCAATGTTGTTTTAACAGAATCTTATGTAACTTATGTCTATCCTAAGTTACATTAGTGACATGTTATTTAACCCAAAACATTGCTTTTTTTCCTAAGGCTGTACCTGACTCAGAATTATGTAGGGCTGCACCTAACAATTATCTTTTTATCCATTAATCTATCGATTATTTTTTCAATTAATTGATTAATCTATCAAATTTTTTAAAAAATGATCTAACTATTTTTTTATTACTCGATTAATATAACAACAAATTTACAGAAAATAACATTTTAAAACTTGTCATACTCTGCAGGGCATTATTCTCCAACAAAAATAGCCCAGTCTTAACCGGTAATCTGTGTTTTACAGTCTGATATAAAGTCTCTCCAAAAATAAAATTAATGCAAGAGCTTGTTCCATTCAAGTAAAAGGAATGCAGTGTAATCTACATTTAGCAATCCCACAGCAAAATAAATAAAACAATGTAAAACTCAAGTCACTTACCAAAACAGTTTTGTTACAACTCTTTGTTGAAGTAACAAACCTCAAATCTAGCACTCCAACAAAACATCTTACAGTAAAATTAGTGCAATTTGAATAACACTCTATTTTTTCTCAGAAAACAGAAATAATTATAACTTGTCCATTCTTTCTGCATCAAAATAGACCAGCCTAACTTGGCCTGCTGATATGAGTGCTGTATTTTCATATTTATAAGCACATATTCCACTCATTTATGAAGTTATTAGAGCTCCTGCACAGCTGACAACCCCGTCCTGTAAATGTTTCAAAATAAAATGCATTGTATCGGCAACTGATAGCATTCTGTCCACAGAGACACAGTCAGATAGCTTTTGTTTTGAAAGGGAAGCAAGGAAGTTGAGGTAAAACAAACATCTTTGTATTAGACTGAAGTATAAAGTGGTATAGAGTCAACAAACGCGAGCATCACATGTTAAAAAACGGCAAGCCACCGTTTCTCTAGTTGTGCTGCAGTGCCTGAGGAGCACTGCTCAGGCGAGCAGTGTGCACGCTGTAACCAGATACACCAGCGCCGAACCAAAAAAACAACATGCCCGGCGCTGCTCACGCTCTTATTACGCGTGCTGTGTGAAACGCAGCGACGCGTCGACACACATTACGTGAATCGACGTATTCACGTAATCGATTACGTCGATTACATCGACACGTTGCACAAGCCCTAGAATTATGTCAGTCGCATCAGCCTTGGCTATTCAATATGAATATTCAAGTATTTGTTCCAGTTTGTGAGACTGATCAGCCAGAGACTGATTGCTTACCTGTCTATGTCTGTCCCTCAGCTATCCATCCATTCATCATTTATCTATGTATCAAACAAAGGAAAGCAGTTTGGTCTCAACATGCAATAAATCACGGTTAATGATAAGGCCGTTGGATACCTTTAAAACTGTGTCTTGTTCTCTCCATCAGATGCCTGTCAAGTCACCTTGGACCCAAACACAGCAAACAGATACCTCTCTTTGTCAGAGGAAAACAGAACAGTGACACTGGTGAGAGCAGAGCAGCCACATCCTCATCACCCAGAGAGATTCGACCACTGGAAGCAGGTTCTGTGTACCAATGGTCTGACTGGCCGCTGTTACTGGGAGGTGGAGAAGATAGGGTGGGTGTCTATAGGAGTGACTTACAGAGGAATCGGAAGAAAAGGCAAAGGTGCTGACTGCTGCCTCGGGTTTAGTGACACATCCTGGAGCATGTGCTGCTCTCGGAGCCCTTACTCTTCCTTACACAACAACAGAATTGCAGCCATATGCACGACCAGCCGTATATGTGACAGAGTAGCAGTGTATCTGGACTGGCCTGCCGGCACTCTGTCCTTCTACAGAGTCTCCTCTGATACACTGATCCACCTCTACACCTTCCACTGCACATTCACCGAACCCCTCTATCCTGCATTTGGGTTTGAGTATGTCGTTAGGTTTAACTCTAGAGTTATTCTGTGAAAGATGCAGGAGAAAGAGTTGCCTCCTGTAGACGATCGCTATTGCTGAAACAAGACTGTACAAGACCACACACACAAAAATGGTGTGCAGTTTGTGTATTTTCATGTCACAATGCAATGATGACAGCCAATGTAGCTCTCGCCTAAGACCTCTCACCTAAGGCATTTTTTCCAATAGACCTCATCAAGCCATCTGGCTCAGCCACTTCCACCTTAACCACAATTTGGTCAAAATTTGTGTCTGGTCACATAAAACTGCTAGAGCATTTGTAACTGACACTTCTTTGCCTTTCTCAGTCCATGGAAACATGGCGTCTAGAGGTATACATGGGTTTAAATGGCTGGAAGAAGAAACAATGGGGCAGTTACATCCTGGAAATTTGTCGAGAAATTCTGTGTTTTTCCCTATAGTTTTTCCATGGTCTATATCACCATCTGCTAGCTGAATGAGTCAGTACCACAAAAAAGATATGTATCAGCATATTATGGCCTACTGACCCAATTAAAGGCCCATTCAGTGCATTTACTGTGGTCTCCTATGAACTGAAACATAAAGAGGTCTGATTTTTCAAAATAAAGCCCCAAACTGTTGTTTTTAGATGGGTTTAATAAGTTGAAGTGACATCAAATGAGTTTTGATGTGATCTTTGAGCCGAATAGGGTGAACAAATGTATCTAAAAATGCCAGTATCAAGAGCTCATCTATTGTGTCATACATCATTTTATAAGTGTCTATCTCTGTACCAGTGACTTTCAGATGTTGTTTTATGGTTCAGTGGAGCTTTTGGGCAAATGCTTTATTATTTCAAAGATGTATTCACTCTAAAACTGCAATGTCTTTTTAGGCAAGGACAAAAAATGTCCTTTTATTCTGTCATGTTCCTTCATTAAATCTGACCCAGTAGCATCTACACCGATACTTATAGCTCTCCAGTTCATCTCCCATTTATGTTTAGTTAAAGACTTTGATTATTCATATGGGCCTTGTAGTTGCTGGAATGTACCCTAAATAAAGGAAATTTTCAAGCAGAGACTTGAGAAAGGGGAGTAGGCAAGAACAGTGTTTATTAATGTACTGTACATGGGGGGAACTTAACAGGGTTATAAAATAACCAGGCTGTGCTCATACACTAATTTTCCTACAAAAAGTAATAGTTTGTATATATCCTATGTAATTATGGACAAGTAAATTGTGCCTGATCCATGTATTTTGGAAAGCTGCGATCACATTACCAATATGCTGATGGGAGTAAAGAATAAAGAGGGAAGTGGGAATACAAGGGAAGTGTGCAGTTTTGTTTGGAGATAGGTTGGAGTGTTTAGTGGATCACAAAACACAGGACTTTCACCCTGAACTTTTGCCAGTGTTTGGAACTGTTTGAACTTTTGGTGAATTATGAGTCATTTTAAGGTATGTCACCACCATATTTCTTTTCCTACACATAACCACAGTAACTTTACTAGCCTAAACCTAAAATCCATAACTTTGCGTTAAGTGTTTAACTTTGTGTTAGTACTTAATATAATTTGTGTGGCGCTGATTCGTAGGATATGATGCAAAACGTTATTTAAGCATACGTTGAAAATAAAACGACTCAAGTCGTATGTCTGAATATGATTGACAGATTTGAATATCTTTCTCATGAACCATTTCTTTGGTGTCTTTTTTTCAATGTCAAACTCTCAACCTACGGAATTTTGGTTTTCAAATGTCTAATTGCCAGTTGGAGAATTCTCACCAAATCTCCCGAAAAGATTGAAACCAACAGTATGTCAGTCTGTGTCTCAGACCACATATACACTGATAAATCTTTAAAAAAAATACCTATGAAAATCATCACCGTACACACAAGCATTTTACCACAGTAATAATCCACAACATGGAAAAATACAAAAAAATACATGGCACATGGCCATTCATGTACATGGGACATGAACATACTGGCAAACAGGAAGCAAATCGTCTACTCTGCGATTGGTTGCTTAGTTACAGAAGATAGTACAGAGATGGCAAAAAAGTAAGACAAGTTATTTCTTTGATTTGACCAACAATGAGAAGGTCAAGTAGCGGTAAACAGATTGAGACTCATTCATGAATATAGTGACAAATCAGACAGAAGAAGTCATGGCGATGGGAAAGACGTAACGTTGCCAACAAAAGAAGGATCAAAGTACGTAGGTCAAGCTATGTTTTCGCTTAACAAGTTGTGTTCGATAAAACCATGGATGGCTGTGTCATTATTTTAAAAAGTCTGTGTTTGCACGCCAACACTATGAGGCCACACAGAAGTTTTCTAACTGAAATGTGGTCAGCAGAGTTGTCAAAGTTCTCAGTTTTAGTAGCTTGAAAATGCTGGACACTAGGCATAAATGTAGCAATAGTTTTAAAATGAATTTGTGGATATTGCCTTAAAACAAAAACATGGCTCAGTCATTTCTTAAAACTGCTGGACACTGTAGTTTTAACAACAGTTACTCAAACAGTACAGACACAATAATTCTGTAACACGATTTTAAATATGGAATTGTGATTATTATAGTTTTTTCTGCACCAGGTTTTCAGGTTTAAATACTTGTGAAGGCATCTGAAAGTGGCTTAAGCAAAATGATGCTGCTATTTCCTTTTGCTAAAGAAAATGTTTAATTTTGTTTGAAATAAAAAGATGTTAGATGATATTGATGTCCTGCAAAGTTTTAAAAGCTGAGTGCAATAAAGTCACTGGGGGTAAAACACAGTGAAACAGCTAACGTCCATATAGTTGCACGTTCTATCTGAATTTACCGCTCAAAGCAATCATCAGTCTGTTCGCATTGACAGGAGAGGTACATTTACAAAATAATGCAAAAATAAAAGACTTGTCATGTGTTTCAGGACTGAACAACATTTTATTCCAGATCTTCTGTACAATACCAACATTTTGTGGACCAGGAAATGATCACTTGAGTCAGTGATCCGGTCTTTATAGAGCCACAGAAGAACCCTGCTTTAAGCACAACACAACACAGCTGAACAGGGATATGATCTCTTTACTTCCACCTCAAGAAGTGCTGCAATCAACATTTTGGCAATCACATTTAATCTGCAAGGAGCTGATTCTCATATAACCATTCTATAACATAATAAAAAGGAATGCCCTGTATAAGTAATCCCGTTTCAATCTTTAGGGACCTTGCTTCTGCTCTCCTCTCCATCAACATGGCTGTAGAGACACTGGAGGACAGTGGAAGGCAGAAAGGAAATATTACAAGCACACCATTGTTGAAAAGCTTCTTAAAACAGGATTTAAAAAGGGTGGTATGCTGAATTTTAAGAGTTCGTATTTGGATTGAAGGTGTAATTCAATATTTTTGAAAAAAATACTTGTTCCATGTCTAGCAGAGAGTCTGATGTTAAGATTGATACCGCTCTCATATGAGGTAAATATGTGGCTGCAGCCAGAACACGTATAGCTGGGGCACTCAGTAACTCAGTGAGTGGAGCAGGCTTCCAATGTACAGAGGCTAGGACCCCCCCTTTACCTGATTAAGGCAAAAGCCCAAAAATAATCTAAAAAAAACCAAAAACAAAATATGTATAGTTCAAAGCCTACATGACATGCCCACTGCAAACCGTGACCACTGCTGGTACAAGACAAACACACAAACTCCACGGTTAGCTGAACTCTGCTACAATGCTGCTTGTACGGACTAAACATAGGACCAATTGTAGCAATAATCGATCCATTTACTTTGATTTACCTCAACCCCCTCACTTTTCACGCCACATTTCATAGCTATCTAAATGCTAACATAGATTTTTTGGGGGGTTTTTCTCATCTGGACCAAGAGGCAAAGGGAGCTGACGGTGGACTGCTGGTGGGTAAGTCATGCAGCTTGCTTGTGCGCAGCATGTTTCGTGCTTGTGGTGTTCTCACTGGCAGCAGTGCTCATTTGAGGAGATCATCTTGCTGAATAGAACATTAAAGTATCATAAATTTTTGTACCCAAGATCCAATGGAATACACCCCTAAGCTTTTTGACGTGGAAACTAGGGTGATGCCTCGGGGTCAGCCTACACAAAAAAAAAAAACAAAAACATCATCCCTGGGGCACTCTATACCCACATGCTACAGCCAGCAGCTATATTAGCTCAGCACAAAGAAAACAGCTGGCTTGCCTCTTTGCAAAAGTAACAAAACAAAACCCATTGTACCATCAGGCCTGATGCTCACAATAAAATGTTATTTCTTGTTTATTTTGTACAAAAACCAAAGTCTACAAATAAAGTTTATACTTGATTATATACAGGATTATTTCCGGGCACATAATCCCCCTGTATAATGCCAAATTGTCATTTGTACAGCTGGTTTAGCACAGATTCAGCTAATGATGTATGTGTATGAGTGAGCTTTGGAGAAGGGATGCACACTATTGGATTTTTTTTCCGATATCCGATATGCTGATATATTACAACTCAATGGACCCATGACCAATACTGATAAATATATGCACCTAATTTTAGTGATCATCAAGCCTCTTCTGTGAGATTAACATTATATTATGTGTACTATAATCGTGATGGCACACCAGCTGATGGAGACATGAA
Source organism: Plectropomus leopardus (assembly GCF_026936395.1). Taxonomy (NCBI): domain Eukaryota; kingdom Metazoa; phylum Chordata; class Actinopteri; order Perciformes; family Serranidae; genus Plectropomus; species Plectropomus leopardus. The sequence goes on from NC_142193.1 coordinate 3,916,111, forward strand.
ATACTTCAACTTAGGCTTGATGTTTTGTACAAATTCACTTTATCAGGAAAAAATAAATAAATAAAAAAAAACTAATAAGCTAACTGGCTGCAGCTTCATATTTATCGGACAGACATGAGAATGGCATCAATCTAATTAGCCTCTCTGCAAAGCTCACATCCTGTATGTACTTTGGAAGAGTTACTGAACAGGTGGAGTAACAGGTGCAACATGGGTAAGGCATGTGAGTATGGTTTTAAGATGGACTTGGATGGAAGTCTTTCTGAACCCTTTTCTCTTTGAGTAATCTTTGAGTAATTTCATCACTCTTAACACCCTACAAATTCTGCTCCCCTCTCTTCTTCTCCCTGCAGAACACCTTTCACTATGATCACACTGCAAGTGATGTCATCAACAAGTCCATTCATTTCCTGCGCAGCTAATGAGTGAAACTTAAGGTGCACTCTGACAAAGCAAACTAAAGAAAAAGGGTAGGCTAATCAGATTTCTTCACTCCCTTACTTCCCATTATAATGTGATTTTGTAACATCAAACCCAACAAGCTACTTAGGCAATATCTCAAAGTATTACATCAAATCTTAGTAACTGATTCCAAAGCAGTAAAGTTCCCTCTGTGTATACCTCTGCTCAGATTCAACCAAATCCTTTGATTGGGCCCCTCATATAGACACAACAGGGTGACTGAGATACTTGCAGTGTGAACACATGGAAAGGTACCTTTGCTTGCATCCATTAGTTCCCCTGAGCCCCTGGTGGACCTAGCTGGATCTAAATTACAGGTCAGTTTAATCTTGAAAGGTTAATCGAAAGAGCTAGCAACCCAAAGAACAGCAGGGTTTCCAAATAAACACCCTACACACTGCAAATTAGCGTTAGTTTCCGCACGACAATGAGAAAACAGCTTAACAAAAGGGTAGAAAGGTGGATGTCAGTGAAAGTGACATATCTCTAACGGCTTATTTTCTGGTAAACAGATTTACTGTCATTTCCCACAGCACTAGTAGAACTGAAAGCTAAGCAGAACTTTTTGTACAATACACAGGAATCACTACTCAGGCTCGAGAGTTGCTGATGTTTTATGTGGCCTGGTCACAGAGGCGGCTGACGTTCAGTCTGAAAGAGCTGCGGCTTGGCCTCACCAGGGCCGGAGGAGACTTGTAAAGCCTCGGCAATTCTCCATTTGTTAAAGGTCCGTCATTGCTTCTTACCTCGTATCCAAAGACAACAGAGCTACTTTGAAGGAGTACCATCACCTTCCACTGCTCCAGCTGACTCCAGTCAATCACCCCAACTATCACAGTATCAGGTCCCTTCGCCTGGCCCAAACCTGCCCCGACTTCCAAGCCAGTGAGCTTCAAGCCTTCTCCTTGTCGATTCCCTAGGACAGTCTCTCCTAGGTTAAGAGTATAAAAAATTGACTGGCCGTCTGTTTGGGCTTGTGAGTCAAAGTGGAACTACCACCTTAGAGTGCTGCATTATCTGCATATATACTTTCAAAGGTTTGAGCCATGAAACTAGCCTTTTGTATCCGCAAGCAACAGCGGCTGGTTAATCTCATCATCTACCGGGCATTTAGGCAGCCGACAAATTCTAGAATCAAACAGGATATCAAAATGACAGCTGGTTAGCTACAGTAGTAGCACAATACACTGGGCCAGATTTGCCTGCTTTTGACTAGCGGATGGTGTTCACTTTTTAATGTGAGGAGAGCACAACCAACTCCTCTCTCTCTCTCTGAATCATCTATTCAACAGACGCTTGACTCAAACCCTGAACCCTGGACTCACTAAACGTTGACGTAGGCGTGGCATTCTCTTCTGTGATTTTGTTCCTCCACTGCAAACAAAAACAAAAAAGGTGTCCCTTTGTCTTTAGTTCTCAGCCTGGTTTTGAGTCCAGCACTGTCCAGGGAGTCAGGGCTGGGAGCTGCCCTGGCTGTCGGGGTCTGTCCCTGAGGAGCTGGTGTCTGAGTCTGAATCGTCGTCGTTGTGGTCGTCCTCCGCCAAGCTTTTCTCGCGTATTCGCCTGTGGGTGGCGCTGAGGCGAGCCAGCAGGCCCTGGTAGTCGAAGCGCCCACGCTTCTCACCAAATGGGTCCTGGGTAAAGCAACAGACAGCTAAATTCAGGCATGTTAAGTATGTCACTTAAATAAAGCTTGTAATGGTGTGTGTATTTGTCCTAATGAGTCCTCACTAGTGGAGGCGTAACATCTGTATCCGCTTTTATCAAGAAAAGATCTGTATATTCATTTTCAGCGTTTAAAATAACTTCTGCGTTTTTCAACCTGGGCCCTATTTTCCAATGTGTTCCTTTCTAAGAGTCTTATGGGAACAACTATTTTCGAAATTGGTTCAGTACTGAGTGAGACCGACCGCTGAAGCCAACAGCAGCAAAACTGCTGGGCTAACAGTGACAACTCTGGTTTGGTTGAAATAAACCCTTTACTGACGCAGTCAGATGTGGACATACGCTGGCTCTAGACACGGTTTATGTTATTAGATATGCAAGGAATAGCAATTTAGTGCGTTTCGACCTTTTGTTGAACAGAGAGTGCCGTCTGGTGGCATGAAGCCCATGAAGCACAACATTTTTCCAAAGGTTATAAACCAGCCTGTTTCACTGCTGACCTTATCTGTTTCAAAAAAGCAGCCTTCCATATTACTTCACCCTTTAGGTAGCTCTTAGTCTCAAAGAGGTTGATGACCCCTGCTCTGGTGGTTTATTTAACTTCATCACAATGCTACATTTGTGTTATTGGGATTCTAAAAAGATTTTTTTTGTTCTTAATATGTTAGAATATACAGCTTTCCTGTAATAAGGATGGAGCATTTGAAAATCTAAAATTTAGATGGTGCAATTGCTCCTGAACTGTACTGACTCAGAGTGAATCGCTATTGCTGAAAGGTGAGCCCAAACATTTTAAATTCGATTTTAATGACTCCTAAGATATATGGTACTGTTTCATACCTTTGATGTATGCGTATATTAGTAAATCTTTGCATGGTGAATATTCCACTCACAGGAGTTGCTTACATAGTCACCAAACACATGTTGGCATGTACACCTACAAATGGAGAGTTAATGTGAGTGGATTAATATAATTAAGAAATACTGTATGTTCACCTGCATGTTCTGGCCCTGTAGATGCAGTCTCTCTTTGCAGACGCCCTCGTAGAAATCATAGTATTCTAGGAAGGACTTTTCCATCACACTCCTAAAAACAAATGCACACATCAATCAGCTGAGAGGCACAAAGAGGAGAGAGTGAATATAAAGGAGAGAGGAGGTGACAAGGACAGGTTAGGAGTGCAGAGAAAAGATGTTGAAGACAAATGGAAAAAAAGGGGCAAATCAAAGATTAGTTAGATCAGTATGTATACAAATATCTATCTATATCATCTATCTATCTATATCTATATCTATATACACATTTGTATCTTTTGTTTGGGCAAGTCACCTCTTTAAATGTGCATATTGCACCTATTCACATCAATGGCACATTAATTCATTATAATTCATTTATAAATCCCTGGACTTTAACTCACATGTGTTGCAGCAACTTTTCTGCTTATAATAAAATTGGTCTGCACATTCAAAACTAGCCCACCCATCTGAGATTTTTGAGAAGTAGAGAATGAAGTCATAATATTTTTGTAAAAATGGTTATGTCCTATAGTCTAGTTTTCCCTTCAGATCTTCTGAGAGACACAGAGCCATGTTTGGAACTCTCTGTTGGAAAAAAAAAATTCAGCAGATGTTTGTAAAAGCAGGCCTAACCATAAAATCTGGAAACGTCAAACATGGAGACACAAAAAAACATCCCCCGAGAACACCTCAACGTCCCCCTTTTTAAAAATTTTAAAACTATTTCTACCTCTCCCTTGAGAAACACTAAGACAGTTATGTTAGTCTCACCACAGAGCTTCAGGACAGGGGACTTTGCCCTCCAGCATGTCACACACAGCCACCCTCATAGTTTCATGGCGGATACACTCGTTGTAGTTCTTACTGTCCCCTGGGTGGCGCTCCTGAGAGACACACAGACAGACCGTAGCCTTTTAGAGAAATGTGAATGACAGTGTATTAAAACAAAAGATGACCTGCAATTCATTCTGACTGTGACTGTGATTTAGTATCGTGACACCTTTAGAATTAACAGTAACTTTATTGTCATTTTCATGAAGATTTCTCCGGCTTTTGATATCACATTAGGAAGTGTCCCCTGGGCTATAAGGAAAAGGACCACCCAGACTGTTACCAGTGCAAAGTTCAAAAGTCAGCATCAGTGACGTTATGGGGGAGTGTTATTGCCCATGGCATCATGGGTAACTTGGATTTCTGTGGTGACACCAATAATGCTGAAAGATACATACTGGTTATGGAGCAACATATGTTGCCATTCAGACACCGTCTTTTTCAGGGACCTCTCTGCTTATTCCAGCAAGACACTTCTAAGCTGCATTCTGCATGCGTTCCAATAGTGTGGTTTTGTATAAGACAGTGTGGGTCATGGACTGACCTGCCAACAATCCAGTCCTGTCTCTCACTGAAAATATGTGGCACACATGAAGTGCAAAATACCGGCATAGAGACCCCGGACTGTCACATAAGAGAAGTTGTATATTAAGCATGAAAGGAAAGAATTTCACTTTCAAAACTTTATCAACTAATGTCCTCAGTTCCAAAATCCTTACTGTGTGTTGTTAAAGAGAAGGTGATGTCACACAGTAGTTGACATTCTCCTGTCCCAACTATTTGCAATGTGTTGTTAGCATCAAATTCAGAATGACTGTAAATTTACTTTTTCCTGTACTTAACTGAATATAGGATAAAAATGCAAATCATTGCATTCTGTTTTTATTTACCTTTTGCACAGCATCAGAGGAGTTGGGGTAGGAACTTTTTTCTGTTTACCAAACTACACCTGCCAACCATATCACTGTGCAGAAGGAAGCGTGCAACTACTGCGAGCTAACCTAGCACCACTGAGCTAGTTAAAGTTAGCCAGCTCAGCCGAGGAGGGGGCCATAAATGTTTACATCTCATGCTGTCACAAGCACAGGCCTCTTATCCATGAGTATCTGCACGCTTCGGTGTGCATGGTGATAAACACACACACACACACACACACACACACACACACACACACACACACACACACACACACACACACACACACACACACACACACAGAGTACCTGTTCAAAGCCAGGTTCGTTGTGATAGGGGTTCTCTGTCATCAGAGACTGGATGGAGATGAGGACAGAGGAGATGCTCTGGGCTGGGCTCCATGCCGGGCCTGTCCATGTCCTACACACAAATATAAAGCTTATAGCACCATAGTTTACGCTGCATTTACTCTAAGTTGTAAGAAAAAAAAACACATGTATGTTTTCGAACATGCTGTTTCTCACAAAAACAGACCGTCCTTGATGTATTCCAGAGGAGACAAATACAAAGTTTGAAAAGAATGAAATCCGACTCACCCCAGGATACTGAGGCAGACTTTGCCGTTGCGATAAAAGTTGGGGTTGAAGCGGACCGTGTTGTGTCCGGTGGTGATGAGCTTGACCCGTGGCGGATGGATGGGGTAATCAGGGGGGCAGCGGAACAAGAAGAGGAAGAAGCCGCCCTCGTACGGTGTGTCGAATGGCCCTGTGATCAGGGCATGGATCTGAGAGAAAGAGAATGTTTAGAGAGATCATGAGAGATGTACAAAGGGAGAGAGGGGTGCTGTGGATGAAGGGACCACAGAGCAGAAAATGTGACCTAGAAAAAAACTGACGACATCGACATGAGACCCGCTGTGAGGGAGAAATGTACAAATGATGGAACATCAAGTTTCAGTTATTGTGTGACCTAAAAACTTCACTCCTTCCCTGTTTGTTAATGGGTGGTTTCCAGTGTGATTGAACTGGAAACCCTGCGTCAAAGTGTGACTCATGCTGGAAAACACCCTGATACTGCCAAACATGCACACCATACAACAACATTCACAAGAAAATATATTTAAGCTAAAAATGAAACAAAGGTAGGTCCAGCATTGTGCATGATTAATAATAAAAAATAATAATAACATCTAATTTTTTTTTTTTGGGGGGCAGTCCACGTTGTAATAAATCAGAATTATCCTTTAGTTGATAGCTGGATACAACAGTCCCTATCACACTGTCAATTTAGTAAAAGCGAACCCAGGTCAGTATTAATACCATTTAGCTGAAACTCTGCAGATGCAGGCCACTATCAGAACAGAACAAAGCAATAATCAAAGTGGTCAGAGATCCCATTTACTCTGTCACGTCATGCATCTTGGCCCAGATAGGACAGCTACTGGATATCAAAACAGCCAAGTGTAAATGCATCCAAGAAGTTAGATGGAAATCAGATCGCAATTCTTTCCAAATGTAAGTACCCTGTGATCACAGCAGCTCAACGTGAATTAAAATAAGTGGTTGTTCCCCCTAAACAACGGGCAGAAAGCTTCTGTGATTTAACAAAGGTGAACAGAGCTGCTGTGGTGTTTATATGGGGATTCCCAAACAATCATTTATTTGTGGCAGCGCATAACGATTAAAATATCTGCAACCATGTATTGATTTTTTTTTTTTTTTTCAAATTCACAGATCAATGTGCTGCTAAGGGAAAAAAGAAATCACCAGTTCCATGTGCGCTGCATACATGGACACACAAAATTGTCTGACTTTATGGAGGGAAAACACACAAATACAATAATTTTTTTGTTTTAAGTTAAGTTTACTGACAATATTGCCTCACGTGTAGTCTATAAATGCAATTCATCCATGTGTTTGACTTTGTTTGTGGCTACTTGATGTGTTAAAGTTGTTGTGTCTGGTGTTTTTAGCTCTAACCCAGCAGCTTCAGGAGCAGACCTTGTGGACTGAAACTGAGCAGACTCTGATTTACATGTAGGGAAAACAAAGATTAGGCATGGAGAGGCATATATGTGGCTAACTGAATTAAATGTCATATTTACCCCTTTCTCACTAAAATTTGCATGTGCACAAGGGTTTTTTTTTTTTAAACACAAAGCTGCTTAATATGAGTGACTGGCTTCATTCCCACTGTCACTGAACTCACCGCTTAAGAGTGAGTCAGCCTTTCTGTCAGCTGGTGTGTATGTGTGTGTGTATGCATTGTTTCGTTGGTGTGTCCGTGTGACGTCACAGACAGGCAGGAGTAAAGGTAGAGAGCAGAACAAACAAAGTTGTTTTTTTGTTTTTTTTTACTTTTCTGTGGTTTCTTCTTTTTATATTTCTTACTTGTTAAGTCCCACTTTCAAACTCAATGCAGGTGTATCTGGATCTGGATTTAAGCGCTGCTTTAGCGCGTTGTTGCATCTCGCCAGTTAAGGAGCTGAAATTACAGTGTTCACCCTGGCGTTGTACTCCCATCAATGCCGATCGGCGCTGGGGGCGATAAAAACCCATGTCTACTGCAGAGTCATTCTCATTACATTAAAGAGTTGGGTGTTAGCAGGTTTTTTGTGCAGTGGGAATGAGGCTCTGGATTGTATCCAGACATGATGAGTGTAAAAGGGATCACAACATTGTTCCAGGGGACCTGGCCATTTACCTTAGTCATGTCTTGAGGATCGGGGACAACAAACATCCCTGGTGGAGGTTCCTTGTAGATGGACATGATATCCCTGCAGAGACAGACAGAGACAGGAAGACAGATGAGGTTCCTGACAGGACAACACAATCTTAGATAGAGCTATTACAGAGATATCCGTCCCTGGACTGGACACAACCTGGTTCGAAACAAATTTAACAGGAACTATTTCTTTGGGAGGAGGTAGTTCCAGAGAAAACTGTCCACAGTGAATTCTGAGGTTTATCTTTACACACTGACACACCAAGCCGACATACAGCTGTTGGTTAATGTTGGGCTCATCAATGTGGTGTGTCCTGCTTTGTTGGCCCTGGTAGGCGGTAATCAGCCTTTTTCCCAGTGATTCAGCATGTGGAATCGGTGGTGACGACTTAGCTCGTCACTGAATGAAATTGCCCTGATTGGCAGGTGAGGAATGTAAACAAAGAGTTAAAGTCAAGAGGAAATGAGCTCAACATAAACTTGTTATATAAGTTGAGATTATTTTTCTTACGCCATTGAGCTATTTAGCAGAAATGTTTCCACATGGTTTGTGTTGTTGTTCACTTGGTGCACGGTTTTATGGTTTCCCCTTCTGAATGACGATTGCAGACGACCGCCATCTGCTGGTATGGAGGGTTATTTCCTTTCAGAATGTACATGCAAGTTGGCCCTTGTTTTGCTTTTTTCATGTGCAACTTTTTGGCTGAGACACAGCAAGGTGTGACAAAGCAGCAGTTCTCTGATGTTGGTTTGATGTGTATGAGCCTTAAAACTTGTGACACTGCTCGACACACTGGGTGTTTTCCATTTCAGTGAGCTGGTATATCACTTAACATGTAATGTTAAAGCGAGGGCTAAGAAAGCGGTTTAGATGGAGTGAAATCTGTCAGCCACCGGCAGCAACCACATAATTGTCAGCTGACAGAACAAACATCAATGTCAGCCTACAGGACAAAAGCCCTGGTAGCTGTCATGGTTGACAAATAAATGGAAAGTAATGTTCACAATTTAGTTTCATTTAATCCTGAACGATATTTAACAGTTTTCTGTTTTATTCATTTCTCTTGACTTGTTTTTGTTCGTTTTGGACATGTGGTCATGGTGACATACAAACCACTCGAGGCTCAAATTTAGAAGCAGATCCAGGGTATCTGCCAGCTACAATACACGTCAAATGGTGTGCAGGCTCAGCCCACTTAATGCACTGCAGGCGTATGCCAGCGTTGAAATGGTGCAGACCCACTGTCATGATTTCTGTTGTCATGTTTCAGTTAAAATCCCACCAACATCAACTGTATGAGCAGCAGGTAAATACAAAAATATACCAGGTGACATAGCACAAAGGGGAATTAAAATATGTATTTTTGTAATTTGGGTGAATTGACCCTTTAAATACATTTCACTGATTAAAAAGTGTTGGTTAAGCCAAACTAAACTAATGAGCCTGTCAGCTTTCAGGTTCAGCATGTGGTCTGTGTGTTGTTGCCTTAAATTAAGTGCTCAAGTTTCCTGAAATTCCAGATCATATCATGAGGTTTACAGTAATAGCAGAACTTTACGGAAAACTTTCACTTTCGATTTTTACTCAACAATGAAATTTTAGGTCTTCACTTGGCAAAAAAACAAAACAAAACAAAACAAAAAAAAAACACGTACAGCTGTGAGAATCATTGTTTTTCTTACCTCTTTATCCTCAGGATGCACTGCTGGGAAGCCTTCTCGTTGTCCCAGTCCGTGCTGAGGGTCGGGTCCCAGGAAGTGGCGTGGATTTGAGACAGAAGGCCCGCTCCTGCCACCCCGCCGACCCCTAACCCAACACCGGGGAGAGGCGAGGAGGCGTGTACGGTCGGAGACACGGCCACGACCGGTGGCGAGGAGCCGGGGGTGAATGTGCTCCCGAAACTGGCTGGCGTAGCAGTGACAGCGGACAGGGGAGCCACGAGAGCGGTTAGGCCACTCTGCGCGGCCGCGGCGGGAGGAGGGGAGGCCGGGTTAGAGACGGAGTGAGCACCACTGGCTGCTGAGTGTCCCCCCGGCAGAGAGTTGGCCAAAGTAGGCAGCAGCGAAGCTCCGCTACCCTGTCCGGTAACGCCTAAGCCAAGGGCACCGCCGCTGGACTGCTCTCCAAAGCTGTCCGCCATGGCTCGCGAGCTAACAAGCAAGAGTAAAACCGTCGGTGTCGACTAATTTATGATACTAACTGTTAGCTGCATTGACAGCTGAGTGCGAAGTTAACTACCTGTGCTTGTGTTGTTGTCCAGTGGGCTCAGAGAACAGGCGAGCGGGGGACAGGCGAGCACACAGGCGAGGCCACAAAACAAGGCATTTCTTCCCACGACATGGTGGCTACTTATCGTTAGCTCAACGTTGTATGTTTTCCCCCAGGCCCTCAAAAAAGTATCAAGTCGTCAGCGAAATTCGCCCGTCCACCTTGCTGTGGCTTGTGACGCTGCTCACTGTCCGGTTGTTGTCGGTTTGAAGAAATACGGTGTCAGAATATTTGGGTTTTGAAGCGACCACATCCCCACTACTCCATTAACGTAACGCAACTTCAGGATCTGATTTCTCTCCACCAGTCAAGTTGCACTGACACGGGATATCCGGTGGGAACTTCAAAGTAAAACACATCTGTGTGTCAGCAATAAGTATATCTAAACTGGCATGGTGAAAACTTAAGTGATTAATTATTAAATCAAAGTGTTTATGGAAAAATTGGTGATAAATTTAAATCACGCTGAATTATTCTTTTTATCACCCATAACAGCCATTTTTCAGTGAATTTAAAGGGACAGTTCAGAATTTTTTTTATAATTAGGGTTTTATGGGTTACTTATCCCTAGACAGTATATAAACGAGATGTCCGTCGGGACACCCTATTTGGAGAAGCAGGCAGGAGTCTGAAAGCTCAGCAATCTACTGTTGTGAGTGGGGGCCAGCAGCAAAACGTATTTTAGCCACCTAAAAAATGTTAAACTACAAAAAAAACAACCCCCCCCCCGAAAAAACCCCCAACAAAAAACAATATATATATATATATATATATATATATATATATATGCATGCTTTATTGAGAGTATTTATGCTTTACCTTTCTGTTATGATTTCCAGTGGGAAAATGAACAATTAAATCGCTTTTCAAAACGTGACTTCATTGATAAAAACAGTGATTTATCATCACTTCATACAGAAGCTGCTGGTCCACCACAGCCTCTAACAGTAGCTTTGTTTTCGTGTCATTGTGTGAATTTAGCATTTGAAAGGGTTACTTCAGATTCACCAAAGTCATAAGATAACACAAATTGACTGTACTTAACTGATCAAACCAGCTGCTTCCATATTCAGCAAGAGAAAACATCTTGCTTTTCAATGGAGTCTGGTGGCTTTGACGAGCTCATAGATAGAGAATTGAAGTCGTGAATGGCTTCCCTGTCAGAATGTGCTGACGGAAAGGTAAAGCATTGAAAATACTCTTCATATAGCATGCAGTTAAGCTCATACTGATTTTTTGTTTTGTTTTGTTTTTTGGTGGGACTGACATCTACTATATGTAATACACTGACAATGGAAAAAAGTACTATCCCTTTAACAGGTTTTACAAAACATACAAGAGCAGTAACACAGTCATAATTTATGTTGTTAATTTTCTTAAGAGTTTGTCACTGCACTGTGTGTTAAGTTTATTTACTGCATATATCCTGAGAAACAGTTTTTGTTGTTTTTACTTTTTTTGGAGTCTTTTGGGGTCAAAAAGATTTCCATAGATTTAAAATTTTTCAGTTTCAAAGCTTTTCCATGACTTTTCAAGTACCCATAAACTTTTTTGTCTGCTGCAATGCTGCCATTGTTTAAGCACATCAGACTCAAACTCTGTTCAAACATAATTCCATTTAGCTGGCAAACAAAAAGGGAGAGATAGAACGTGGGAGAAAATGGATTAAATTTTGGGAAAATAAATTTTCTGTCATGTCACATTAGGTGGAAGATTACTTTAAGAACTTTATGACACTCAACAAAAGTCCATGACTTTTCCAAAACTTGACTCAAAGTTAACTTATTCCGTGACTTCAACAGGCCTGTAAAACCTGATTGTGATATTACATGATTTTTCCAGGTTTTCCATGACTTTGGGAACCTTGTACTAAACTGCCAGTATTAGCATAATACTGTAGTTAAATAAGCGTTTTTTTCATAGTATATTGAAAGAAAGGAAACCAAAGGCTGCCAGTAGAATGAAGAGGAAAAAAAAATAGTCATTTTTAGTAAACATACTTAAACATAAAAATACACATGTAAGATGCCACAGTACATTTGAACCATTTTTACTTTTAGAAATGACATCTGGAAATGTAAAAAAGAAAATAAATAAGGCAAACATCACTTGGAAAAATGCTTAAAATATAATTCTGTTATATTATTTTACATATGTTATTATGATAGTTATATAGTATAGCTTTTTTTTTTTTTTAAATAAATGTACTGGTTTCTTGTAATTTGTGGAACATGTCTTACAAAGTTGTTCATGCAATGTCCCATGTTTTTGAAAGAAAACACACTAATTGGCTCAGGTTTCAAAGATTTAAATACTTGTCAGACATCTCAAAGCAGTACAGGTGAAGTCACTTTAGGCTTCAAAGAGTTACTAGATTAATTTCTTAGCTCTTATTTGATGAATCTACTAATTACATTTTTGAGGGTAACAGGACATTTAGTTAAGCAGGACTTTTTGGTTCTCATTACAACTTTCAGCTCATTTAAATAGCAGCCATAAAAAAAAAATGATTGCAAATTATTTCATAGGTCAAAGGGGAAACTTTGTTTACAAGACAACATTAAATACTTCAGTGCCAACTTGTGTCATTTATATGAAGAGTGATCCACATTAAATTTTTAAATAACTACCCATTATATATTTTTCATAGTCCATATGCAATGCTTCACTTTCTTAGAAATTTAAAAAATTAAAAACACTGCAGACTGTTTTTTTAGTTATCCCAACCATTTATTTTGGACAGATTATTTTAACCGAAGTGAGGTCTTACATAAAACTCCTGAAAAACAAAAATAAGCGCAGGAACATAAAAATGTAGGATTGGAGGTTTATTAACCTCAGATGTAGATATTCTTTCCATTTATATTTTTCTGATTGGAATGGCCTATCAGCTCATTCAGAGTTCCCATCCTGGAAACCCCCCTCCGGATGGAAGGGAGGGAGGGAGAAGGGAGCAAAGGAAGGAAATGAGACGGGGAAGAAGGGGGAAGTGAAGGGAGCCGGAGCTGTGGGTGTGTTTTTTTCGGGTTTACATGGCGAAGAGGATGAGGAACGCCACCATCAGACAGAAGAGACCCATAGCCTCAGACAGAGCGAAACCCAGGATGGCGTAGGAGAAGAGCTGCTGCTTCAGGGAGGGGTTCCTGTAGAAGGGGGCAGAGGTAAATACACAGCACATGTTCATTCCACTGGAAACAAAGACAGGCAGCAGCAAAACAATCTTGAAGGGTTGACGCAAAGCTTCTGCTCTTCAACAAGAAACAGACATTAAAAATGATCCCAAAAATGTCAGACAGATCTTTGTGCAGACACTGAAAGCCCCAGTGACATCACTCTGCATTATCAGGACCAAATGAGCTAAAACACCTCAATGGATAGGTGCGGCTCATGTCCTAAGCTTAAAAAGAGCTTCATAACATTAATACAAAGCCATTTACATGTGAATGCAATAACCCTTTAAAATCTGGAATGACATTAGCTTTCTCATGCTGCATTCAGATGCCTATCACAAGCATTTAAACCTATAAAAATCTCAGCAAAAATGATTTGACTTGTGTTCAAAAAGCAGTGAGCAACTTGGTAGGTGTCCCACAAATTGCGAGAAATTAGAAAAAGGTAGAAAAAAACTGAAATTATTTTCTGAAAAGAGAAAGAGGGAGAGGAATTATTAAACAGTCAAAAATAATTTTAAGAAATAGGGGGAAATGTCCAGAAAACTATATTTTTATTATAATTGTTATAAATAAAGTATTTCATGCACATATTTATTTCTACTTTCTTTTTTGGGGGCTTTAAATTTCAGGTAATTTGCCTTGTAACTTGCTCCTATGTTTTTGAAAGAAATCTAGCCAGTTTGCTCAGGTTTCAAAGGGTTAGTCGCTGTCACGGTAGTAAAGTATACCAGGCATACAGGCACATCATATACAGGCATTCCTCTTTGTTTTAAACTCATTGTATATAAGAAAAATAGCTGTGAGAATTTTACTTTCACTTTTTTTCCTCTTTTGTTCTGTCTTCTGTGTTTGATGGGCTGAAGACAAATGTCCACCCTGGTGGACAATAAAGATATATTCTATATTCTTCTATTCTATTTATTAGTCTGAAGCACTTTGTGGGGAGGGAGTTAGCTCTGTCATATACTGCACATCCCAGTGAATTTTCAGGGAGGGATGAAATATTACATACCACCTAGCCACTTTTTTGTGTTCCTTCCATTTGGGTCTGCTTTTGGATCAGGTCCAAAATGACTTCTACACTGATTGAAATAAAATGTGTCTACTTGTTAACAAAGTGGCCTGAAGTTCTACCAAAATGCATTCGCTCCAAAATATTTTGTTTTAAGATATAGGAAGATTCTGACATTTTGGGGAATGCACAAGGCGACACCGCCTTCATATTGAATGTAAAGCTCTATTTGTACAGTGAATATGTTATTTAGAGCCAGCAGCTTGTTAGCTTAACTTAGCATTAACACTCTAGACAGCTAGCCTGGCTCAGTCCAAAGGTAACAAAATGCACTTTGAGACGGCAAGAAGTTACTAGGCCCAGCCAAGAAAGAGCCCAGCAAAGCCCACCGTGAAACAGAACTGTTGTTTTTACACTTTGGTGCACATATGAGCATATCAATCTACTCACCCAACTCACTGCAAGGAAGCAATTAAGTGTGCTTCCCACAATGTCAAACAATTCCTACAATTCCTTTAATTTAATCCAACTGGAAGTTAGGCACATACTGTAGATGTTCATTTGTTTGAAATTACTGGATTTCTAAAATGTGACATCTGTCCATGGCCTAGTCCACATAGGCATCGATATTTGTCCTAAAAAAAACCCCAAAAAAAAAACAACAACAAAACTGTCCAAATGAAAATGCATTACAATTGAGGCACCTTCAAGAGCATATAAAATCAACAAGTGGAAATATATGTGTTAAAAATAAAGCCAAAGAAAGAAGAAAATACTGACCAATCAGTAGCCTGGAAAAAAACCCAAAAACTTTATTGCAGCTAACTGGAGCAGTGACCTCCACAGAGCGTTCTGATGCCTTGATATAGCTTGTGTGCCCTCTTACTTTCACTGTTCTGCCTCGTCTGTGACCACAGTGCGCTTTACACTGCCAGATTGTGGTGCAATGAATAACTGAACCGTATACATATTCCAAAAGCACACCTAATAGACTATACAGCTCCAAAAATAGAAAATCAAAACATGGCTGCAGACAGGGCCCCCCAAATTAAAGAAAGTGTGTGCCTCACAAAAGGAGACAAAAAACAAAGCAGTTCTTATCTGAATAGTTTGAGGGGGGCATTCAGGGTGTTAGTGGCTGTAGGTGCTGCAGGAAGCAGGATGTCCTGTGTAAACATGTTTGGCATCTCAGGTAAAGGTTTGGAAAGCCTTTCATGCTGACGTCTGTGTCCATTTCGTTAAAAAACAATTTGTCAGGGGCTGCCTCTGAATGGACTGTTGTAAAACATAAATGACAGTGGCATAAAGGGATGGTCACTGATGTAAACTCTAAGCAACACTTTAAGACACTGGATATAATGATCCAAATGGCTGATGGGTAGAAACTTTACCTGGCATAGCCAATGATGAGGCTGCCGAACACTGTTCCGATTCCAGCTCCTGAGCCGGCCACACCCACTGTTGCAGCACCAGCACCAATGAACTTGGCGGCAGTGTCGACGTCCCGGGAGACAGCGCTGGTCTGGAAGGACCGGGTCAGGACTGCAGACTGGCTGACTGGCAACAGGGCCTGTGAGAGGAGGGAGAGGAGAAAACAACTACAGCACATGCCACTATCGCATCAGTCAAGAGCTAAGCTGATTTTTAGAGTTGTTCATAGCATTTAATTCATGTTAATTTAACTCAGCCATATAAGCCATTTAAGTCAGCCATAGTACACATGTGCAACAGACATTTACAGTAATATTTCGACCAAGATGTGAGGGGTGCCTGCACATACCAAAACTGTGTGCTGGCAAAACTTAATACCCCTAATCAGCAAATACAGTTTACAGGTAACCTGGCAGATAAACTCTAATGCTACAAACCATTAAATGGGACCTTTTATGCTTTTTCTTACTCTGTGTCTTACATATAGTGTTGCAATAAAAGCTGTTGATATTTAAGTGTGGCAAAAGTTTCAAATAATGACATATGTAAAAGTAATCCCTGTGAGAACATCCGCAGGTTGCTACCGTTCTGAACACCCCGTTTTTCTACTGTGGCAACAGTTTGTCATAGTGTGCTGGATTTCTTTCAACTCAACTTTTCAACTTTCTACTTTCTGTTTTTATTTATTTCAACTGCTCCACGCATGCTGCTACCAACACTGCTAACAAAGCTACATGCTAACATCAGGAAAACATGTAAACTTGGCTGTTGATTTCTGACTTTGGATCAGATTCCTGTCAAAACATGTCTAGTAAATGCTTTCATACAGTCTTTACCCAGCTAAAATGAGGGTGCAGAGACGCTGAGATACAAAAGACCAGAAAACACTGACCAATCACAGCAGGCTGGGCTTTCTGCTTACAGAGACAGGTCCTAAAATAGTGTCTCAGACAGAGGGTGAGTACAGGTGTTTCAGCACAGACACTATGAGGAAAATTAAGTGTTTCTGGACCAGTAAACCATGTAAATATGTTCTAGGAGGAACATTAAATCTGAGTATGAAACTGAAAATGTGCAAAATTGGTCATCTTTAATAAACCACTAGATATGTGCCCAGAGATGTTACATGCCTAGTTATCCCTGATTGATGTGAAACCATAATACTTCAGTCAGATGTTCCACCATTTACATTTATAGTATACTGATAATACTATCAGTATAATATTAATACTAAAAACAGAAAATGTACCCATATACTGAGAACCTTCCCCTGGCTGCTCTCACTATCCATAATATCTTTCCCATTTCACTGAGCAGATCCAGACTTTATAGCCTAAGACATCACAAATTTGAGTTTTAGCACTCTAGGTTTTTATTGTGGGAGAGTTCCAGTTTACTAATATTTTTGGACTGACTTACACCATGGGAATAATAAAATGTATGAATTGTATGAAAATGGGTGTAGGTCCTCTTTAAACACCGAAAATTGTTGCTCATGTACATTGTCAACACTGATATAAGCAATACAGTGTGACAGAAATGATCAACATCCCTGTGCATATCTCAGTGTTTGTCAGATGTAGCATCAAGAAGGCTAAAGCTATTTACAAACAAACAGCGGTGCAGGATCGCTTAAGTTCAAAGAACTGACCTGCTGCTCCACTGTGGCTTCAGGTCTGTTGAAGAGGGAGACTGAGACTGGCCGGGCGAGGACTCTGGACCCCCCACGCAGCTGCAAACACACACACACACACACACACACACACACACACACACACACACACACACACACACACACACACACACACACACACACACACACACACACCAAACTAGGTTAGAATACTTTAACAATTTCTCACTTTGCTATTGCAAAGACCAAAAAAAAACATACAAAAAACTAATTAAAAGGAAAAAAAAAAAAAACTAACAATATTAATGTTTCCCTTTTACTGCATACTAATTACCTGAAATTATACCATTACATTAAACCATTGTGTCATTTTTGGAAAGGGCTCAGCTACAATGTAAACTTTATATAAGGAGGTGCACAAATATAATTTTGTTTTCCATTTTCACAATTTACCAAATGAAATCTAGTAAAATGTCTAACTATAATTTAAGCAAAAACTTACACAACACTCCGTAACAGATTTACACACTGAATTCTGTAAATATGATGAGTGGACACAACAAATTGTACTTGCACTTAATCAGTACAATACAATTAAGACTATGATGAGATACCCAATGTGTCAAAGTCCCATACAGGTAGTTTTAGCTCTAAGCACAGCAGGTCAATATGTCTACATATGATGTTCAGCTTGACCTGCTGAACACAGTGTCCCATGTAAATATGGAACTCTGTCCTGCATGACACCCCCCATGACCGACATGCCTTGCATGCTGCAGGGCCAGCTGACATGTAACATGCAACAGTCATAAAGAGCATGGACAAAACATGGCTGGAATTTGTATCTACTGTGTCCTTGAAAACAAAAAAGGATCCAAAAAGCTCCCATCACTTCTTGTACACCTCATATGAGTATTTTCTGAAAGCTGACGTACCACAGCGGGAGAAGTGATGAACTTGGCGCAGGCATACATGGCTGGAAGCTGGAGAGAGAAGAAACTGTTAACATGTGTGGTCAGTGGACTCGTGCACAGTCACTTCTGGTTGACCAAGTAGCAGATTCACTGATTCAGGTTCACTTGTTAACCCTTTATAACCTGAACTGAAAGTTTTCTTGTGCTGCATTTTGACACCTTTCACAAGTTTTTTGACTCTTTGAACCCCGGGCAACTTAGTTTGATTTCTTTTAAAAAAACATGGAGAACATTACGCAATGACAAACTGAGCAGTCATATCCCACAAACTGCAAGAAATTAGTTAAAAACCTGGATGGATTAATAGAAATGTAACAAATAAATATGGGGAGATGTCCTAAAAATTCTATTTATAAAACAATTTTATATCTAAAATTGTGTTACAGAAAAATTTGTTGAATAAATATTTATTTCATAAGTACTTTTTCTGTCATTTTCATGTTTGTTTTTCACCTTTTTTGCTTATTTTCAGGTGATTGTCATTTTTTAAAAAACTAATTTTTTGGCCATGTCTTGTTGAGTTGCTCATTGCCATCTTCCCATGACAGAAATTAAACTAAGTTGCTAAGGTTTTAAAGCCTGTTTCAGAGAACAAACCTGGAAACTTTAAAGTAAACACTACAGCCATTAAGCCACCAATAGCTTTAAGACACAAGTTGATAGGACAGATACTTGTCCAAAATACATGTTAGATACTTAAAATTCTTAGTGAGGTTAATCTTGACGGCAAGATGTCAGTAATAATCTATCCATTTCCCAAGGACAAATGGATTTCAGGTTTGTAACTTCCCAGTGTATTTTGCATATTGTCTGAAGTATCTGTGAATATAAAAATAAGTTGCAGCTCTGTGCCAGTTTGTTCTTTACTGACCTGCAGCTTTGACAGCTCTACTGTAAAGACACATTACCCTAGGTTCACAGGGTCAAAGTACACACACATGTAGGTATGTCCGCAATGCATACAACTCCAACATATAACATAAAACAATTTCACGATAAATACCCTGGTAAAAGCGAGAAATACTTAAGAGTATGCATAGGTCAAGTTTGGCAACCAGTTGACAGGAGATCAATTCCTGTCTATTGGTCCTGACGCTCATCCAGAAGGCTAATCCAATTGCATAGACTACTTCAAGGATCAACTCTAGATAAACCGCTAAATATCCACACATGCTGCAGGATGAATGGCTCTAACACTCCCACAATGAGACGCCATTAGCTGAAACCTCGAGGGCATTTCTGCTTAGAAGCTGTTTAGCATGATGTTGAGTTTGGTACATATTTTGAAAGAAACTCCAATGCGAATTGAAATCTCACAAAACCAAATGGAAAGCTAGCTCGCACGACTGGGTCACCTGTTAAAACCTGACCGTCCTCGCAGCAGAGGGGAAGCGCCGGAGCTAAGCTAAGTTGCTAAGCTAACCAGTCTGCAGACTTGAAGGTCAAAAACGAGCCACAGACGGTCACATTGGGCCTGGAGAGACGGCCAGTGCACCCTCTGCTACAATACAGCCTAACTGTGCTGTAGTGCAATGACAAGGGGTGACATGACACCCACGATCTCCGTCAGGGATGTCCTTGTAGCAGCGGACTGACTCGGAGCACGGTAGGCCCAGAGCGTCAGACATTTTACATTCTGTCTGACAGGGCTGCTGGCCGCGCTGTGCTATGGGTATGAGCCTCTGCTGGCTCCAGCAGGACAACCACAGCGGGCGACCGAAACACCCTCCCCGTGTGACTACTGCTCCTGTACCTGTCGCACAGGTTAACCAGGGGCACACATACTAGTCGCCTCTTCAGTCACTCCCAGGAACCAAGTCATTGAATGGCCGACCTAGCTTGATAGCTACCGAATGTTAGCAATGACAGCTAGCTTAAAAAACCTTTCCCGACGACTTAAAACGGTATGATTTAATTTGAGACGAACATGCATTTAAAACACGAACCACAGTGAATGTATATGGAGTGTAGGAGCAATGAAAGGCAAGTATTACCGGTTTGTTACGGTTTCGGAGGGTCCGGGATTAGCTGCTCTCGCGCACAGCGGCAGTCAATGAGTGTAGGATGAGAGAAACTGTCACCTTGTCATTTATAAGCTCAGCGTATACGTCCTAAACGCCCATTGGCCGGAGGGAACCCTCCTTCATTCATAATTGGCTTGTCACCATGTGACGTCCATCACTCTAGCCTATTGTATGCAGCGTTTCTGAACTACAATGTTCATCACTGGCCCGGAGGTTTAAAAGGGCGGGACCAAAGGAACTTTCATTAATTTGATTGGACAATGTTGCCGGGAATGACGAATTTACTATGAGCGACCTTTTAAAGCACATCCAGTGTCCTATGTACCTATTGGTTGGTCCATGGGAAGTCCCACCTTTTTATACCCCTCACTGTTATAAACTAGATCCATGGTTATAAATCCAGAGGCAAATACTCCCTGCGTTCCAATACCCATACTACCGTACTATTTAAGTATGCCAGAAAAAAGATTATGGCTGTGTTCGAAACGGCATATTGCATACTACAGTCGAGAAAAAAGTGAGTCCCACTGGAAAACATCTTTCGCCTTAGAGGTCTTCAGAGAGCACAGGACTTTACAGATGTTTTCCTGAGGGACCTCACCTATGTTGAAAACCGTTTTGTTGGGATCTGGAGTCAGTGTGTTTTTTATTCTGGTATACCAAATGTAGATGTTAGATTTTGTACTGAATCAATAAAGTCATTGTTGAAAGAGGAGGCAATTTTACCAGGATCTGTAGTTAAGACTCCTTGTATTTTGAATTCATTTCCCATTCCACGATACTGTTTTTCAGTCTTAATTTATTGATGTTATTCCATATTATTTTGCTATTTCCTTTTGCCTCTTTAACAGCCCACTTTACAGCACTTTTTTGATTCACTTTTACTTGTTACATATTCAGTTTAGAACAATCGACTCTCTTGTGAGAGACAACTCTTGTTCTATAATCCGTACAAGTGAAACACAGGCAAGACAAGAAAAGAGTTCCTTATTTACTTACTCAGTGTCCGTCTCTGTTGGTATCCTGCTGACAATGCCAAATTGTTTCAGAGATTCTTGTCCTCTTGGGAGGTCCTCATTTTGATATTTATTTATTTATTACACAAATCTGATCAGAGAAGCTTTTGGAACAACACATGCACTAACACACTGGAGACAGTGAAGGAGTCTGTTCGTGCTTCCATTGACATTTAATCGTATAAAATAATAATTTTCTATAACATATACCTTCTTGTTTTTTTTTGTGTGGGAGTATGTGTATAGACTACCTTTCTAGGCTAGGCCGACTTAAACATTTGGTTTCATGTCAAAATAACCTACAGGAGCAGGAGTTCCTTATTTCTGTAGATAGACGCTGTGTAACAAAAACTGGAAACATAAAGCAAAGAAAAGCTTTCCTATTTTTGTAAATGTGCTCATGTTTTTTTCTTTGAATCTGGCTCGTCACACAGATAGAAAGTACACTGTCCGTCTGTGAAGAGGGCTGACATTGTGACTTGAGTGGAATCATAAAATAATGGATGTTGCTGTCTCCCAATAGTTTAAAGACTCCTGCTTACATTGACTCTTAGGCACCTTACTTTTTAGGCATTTTATATGCCTGCCATCCTCCCCATCCTTACAAAGTCTACAGGGGACATGATTGTAGTGTTTTATTACCAGAAAGAAATGATGCCTCTCAACACAATCCAACAATTAAATTGCCACAACAATGTGATTAAGAAAACAGTTTAGCAACTTACAAAGATAATTTCTACAGGGTTGTATTTTCCTCTTATTATTGTAGTACTATTATTCTCTCTAGTCTTTGGATCTTTTTTCTTAAGGTGCTCATTGTCCTCTTTCCATGTTTTCGAAATAAATCAAGCCATTACGCCTAGGTTTAAAAGGGTTAATCTCTCTCCCCCCTACATTCCTGTTGGTCTTGCATACTGTTACTATCTAATGAAGGTAAACGTGCAAAGACAAAAAACATATCATAAGGTCTTTGGCATCTCAGGTGATACGTGGCGGGGCATATAAAAATGTAGAGAGTATACCTGAAAATAATTAAATTAGTGCAAATTAAATTAAATGTCTCTACTGCAAATGCTAATTATTAGTTGTCTTTTTATGTATCTCTGTGCTTCTGTAGATAATTTGGTAAAAGCAGGAACTCCACAAATGCCCAGTTTGCTGAGTTGACAGGTTTCTCCATAATGACGTTGACTTTAGCCCCCATGCTGCCTTCAGCTGTCGCCTTCAAACTGTCCTCCAGCCGTCCACCAGATGTCCTCCTACACATGAGCTGAAGGTGATTCTCGCCTCAGTCACAGACTTAAACAGAAAACAGGATGGAGAAAGATTGAGCAAAAGGTCGAACTTCAGGAGAAATACACCGCCTTTGGGTTCAATGCAACAACATGGACAGAGATTTGAATTCATTTAACCCTTTGAAACCTGGGGCGACAACAGTTTTCTATCCCTTTGCAAGTATTTAAAACTTTGAAACCTGAGCAAATTGGTGCTGTGTCTTTCAAAAACACAAGAAAAAAAGGCAATGTGCAGCTTTGTAAGAAAAGTTCCACAAATTGCAAGAAATTATTAGATTTAGAAAATTATAGAGAAATTTAAACAAAAAACTTGGGAAAACTATATTTATAATTATCATAATTATTTAATCTAAAATTAAGTTACAAAAATTACAGTTTTTGAGCACATTTCTCAGGTTATTTGTTTGTGTGTGTGTGTGTTTTATCCCATTTTCAGGTAATTTTCTTGTACATTTTACTAATTTCAGTGTCATCTGCAACAAAGTCAACTATGATTTGGGAGATGCTGTATTTTATTTACAGCCTTTAACCTTGCAGCACATCACTGGTTAAATTGATAACCTATCAGACCAGGATGCTGAAATCAATAAATACATATGGGATTATCAGTGTAACTAGTTAAAATAGGTAGTTTTGTGACCTCAGCACAGAGTAACATATAAAGTAACATATGGAGTAATGTAAAGAGTAACATACAGAATGAAGTACAACAGAGTAACCTACAGAGTAATGTAGCATACAGAGTAAATAGTGCATGGAGTGGGCTAAGTGGTGTGGAGTAATGTACGGAGTAACGCACAGAATAATTTAAGTAATGTGGGGAGTAACGTACAGATAAATAAAAAAAGCAACGCACAGAGTGAGTGGTGCAGAGTAAGTGTGAGTGTAACTTTTGAAGTAACGTAAGGCAAAGGTGCTGCAGTTTGCCACTGGGGCAAAATAGCAGCTGTGTCTGAATGCATCTCAGTGTTGGTTAGCTGCCTGTTTGAATGCTGGAATTGAAATGATGGCGGTTTGTTGTGCACACATCAAATTACAGTATGAATCTTAGGGCTGTGCTGTCAATATACGATAATAAATCAAAACTGAATGTATGTCAGCAAGCAAGAAAATTCTTCTTTTACCATCCAGACATATCCAGGCAAGACACACACACACACACACTGAGAGAGACTGCCATCTTCATTAGTGCTGAGTGCCAATGTGGCCTCTGGATTTATTGGCAAGCAGAAGGGAAGCAGACATGTACACACACACACACACACACACACACACACCTCAGCATTCCACTTCACAGTAGCCTAGTAATAATGACCAACCTCAGTGGGATCAATAGACTGGAGACAGATGAGCCTGGTTAGCGTGCCCACACACACACACACACACACACACACACACACACACACACACACACACACCCCTTCATCCTGCCGCTCTGGTCTTGCTCAGGGAGATGGATAGCTGCATCCACACTGCAATTAATAATGTTTTTACAAGACTGATAGCAGGGTGTGTGTTTGAGAGAGATCTATAGCACTTCTTCCTCTGTTTATGGTGACGGGGTTTGGGAGCCTATCCCAGAATGCAATGGGTAAAAGGCAGGTTTCCAGTTCACCAAAGTTGCACACACTGTATGTTCATTTGTTTCATTGTTTCTATTAACAGGCATGCTGGGTAATGAGATTCTGATCTACCTCCAAGCGGGTGTTTAGATGTCATATTGAACCTTGCTAGAAGAGACTGCAGCCTGTGACTTCAGGTAGAAGCGCATCAATGACCGACATGTTTCAACATGTTTGAAGAGGGACAAATGGCTGATCAGCTGTTTCCCACTGCCATTAAAATCACAGACGCTCATTGACTTTTGGGCTATTTAGGTTTGGTAGTTGTGTCATGATATCACAATGTAATGCACTGTTAACACTAAATAATTATTTTAACCCCAAAGATAATCTTTTTTCTAAACCTAACCAAGTAGTTTTGTTCCTTAAACCATGTCTAACAGTGTATTTCAGCAGTGCGCCACAAAGATACGCTGAAAGATGCCCTGTGCAACTTTAAAAAATAACATCACATCCTGTGAGAGCAACTGGTCCCCCTTTTTGCGATTCCTTTATCAGTGATTCCTCTTTGTTTCCAAAAATGGCCCCTCATATATGTCTCACATCACTTCTTTCTTTTTGGTAACAAAGCTACAAGACATCACAATGTCTGCCTCTGTCTTGTCTCTTTGGTCCTCTCCTGTCTTTTCTGTTCAGTCCCGTCCTACTTGTCTTGTCCATCTTGTCACTGTGACAAGATGGTGTGTAAAATGTCTTTAATTTTCACAAAATAATAGGCATGTATTGTGTTTTCGCACTGTGTAAATCTGTAAACACACACACACACACACACACACACACACAAACAAAAGGATGCCCTATGCATCACTATGAGATGCTATTACATATGCATTACAAAGAGTTGATAACCTGGGAATGAGAACAGGTTGTGGGTAAATCTTAATAAAGTAAACATATTAAATTAGATGATTTAACCCTGGCCGCAATATTTCCCCTTTCTGAAAAATAGTTTGACATTTTAGGAAATAAGGCAACCGGCCTGAATAACTCCCCTCCTACAGTCTTGCTGTTGGCATGAGGTTGCCAGACAACCAGCAGGGACTCCAGTAAAAGACTACGCCTTCTGTCCGGCACATCTCCCAGTAAAACCACAGCATGTTTTTTACACTTATTACACAAAATGTCAAACTATTCTTTCAGATATCCTCTCCTGTTTCTGTTAGCAAAGCCATACAGTTTGTTTTTTATGTCAAATAATAAGTAAACACAGTAACAAGTGAGGTAACTTATTGCAGCAGGGGTTCTTTTTGGGGAGTTTTTCCTGAGGCGATGTGAGGGTCTAAGGGCAGAGGGATGTTGTATGCTGTAAAGCTCTCTGAGGCAAACCATATTTTGCAATAATGGGCTTTATACATAAACTTGACTTTACTTGACTTGACTTTTTGCTTTGCGTTGTGTTTCTACTGTACTTTTCCTTTTGCCAACTTAAATGTGTCTGTTTCAATTCCATTATCATTATATGAACTATGACAAGTTCACTGAGCCTTTTCTGCATTCACGTGTGTCCTTTCTCCTTCCTGTGTGTGTGTGTGTGTGTGTGTGTGTGTGTGTGTGTGTTCTAATAAACTCTTTGTTGGGAAGCTGTCGGCCTCTGATGTCACCAGAGGCTGTGACACAGAATATCAGTGTCTTATAAACTGTGCTAATAAGACACACCCAAATAGTCTAATTATCAGCCCGGAAACTTGGACTCTGAAGATATTAAACCTTTGAATTGCAGGCAAATTGGTGCGATTTCTTTCAAAAACATGGAAAAAAAGGGGAAAGAGCAGCTTGGCAAGAAATGTTCCAAAATTTGCAAGAAAGTAGAAGATTTAAAAATATATAAATAATTCTTTAAAAAAAACATTGGGGAAAACTTTTAGGGAGAAAAGAAAAAAAGCTAGGAAAAAACTATATTATAATTTTAAATGTAACTTTTTTTTATTATTTTAAGTCATGGAATTGTTAGTTTTTAAGTACTTTTTCTATGTCTTGTTTACCTTTTTTTATTTCCTTTCATTTATTTATTGATTTGTTTATTTATTTTTTTAATCGATTTTCAGGTAATTGTTTTTCACTGTACAAATTTCTTGCAAATTTTGGGTCACTTGCTCGCTGCCTTTTTCCCATGTTTTTGACAGAAATCAAGACAATTTTCTTAGGTTTTAAAGGGTTAATCGAATGTATCTGAGCTCACACAAAGTCTGTGAATGAGAAATTGACATTTAAGTAGAATTTCTTGATTGCTATAATCTTAATGAAAAATGTCACAGTCACAGGATGCATAATTAAATGAAACTGTGGAAATTGTTTTCGTCACATCATTGCAGTTCATTTCATGCAATCATCCATAACTGTGTGTGATTCAGTTCAGCGATCCAGCTGCTCTGAGCATGACAGAAAAAGACCGGCTGCTGTTGTGATGTAATGGTTCAGGGCGTATTGAGTTATTAATCAGGCTCTGGTCTGTGATGGACGCATTTCAAATTACTCTGATGGAATAAGTTTTTGTTTTGTAGACAGCACATTACAGTCCCAGTGAGACAATCCAGTGGTGTGATGCTTGCTGGCTCCCTGCATGGCTCAGTGGAACATCTATGGAACACAGCCAACATTAATGTTATTACTTTCACACATGCACTTTGCCTAAGGCTGTATATCATGTTAAAAATTCAATACTGATCCCAATATTCACCTTTCCCATCGGCCCGGTCTCACAGAAATACGTGAAATAGACACGACCTCCGAACAACACAGTGGTGGTGGGTTCAAAATGTTAAAATTATGTGCTGAAAAACAATGTCTAACATAGAGAGTGAGAAACATCTGTTGTTGACACAATATAATAAGTAAAACAATCTGATAGGGGTGTTGGATTAATCAAACAAACATGGACTTTCATTTAGATCGCTGTTTGTGTCCCTTGTGGAACCAAAAGTCAACATATGTGACTTTATGGACTTAGCTATGCAAAGACGGTACGTTTATTTGTGACTTTTCATTGGCATTGTTTTCATGTTGCTGGAACATTATTCTAACACATTTTGTGCCCACCATGAGATCATCTCCATTGAACGTATTTCTCTATGACTGTTGTTTCAACATTAATCACTCCAAAGCCAAACTTTTGTTGGTACCCACTTTGAGGAATATCAGACAGTACTGTTTTTTTTTTCTTTTTTTTTTGACACATGACATCTTTACATAGGCATGTTGGAAAATAAAATGGGAATCAGTGTTTGTTTCCATACACTACTGTAATACAGATATTAGGAGAAGTTCTAGTCAAAGCTCAAACAATGGAAGCCATGTGGATAAAATGATGGAAATATGACATTTCTTTATTGGAAGATTGTGTTTTTAAGCCTTTAAGCCTCTCTCTGATAATACAAATAGGAGAGAAGGGAGAGAGAGAGGAGCGTTGCAGCAAGGAGTTGGAATCGAATCATGGGTATTGCGCTCTACCAAGTGAGCTATGGGGTATCCAGGAAATGACATTTCACTTTCATTTGTTAATGTAAGCATTAGACCCTCAAGTATCAAGAAACAGGGAAAAATACAAAAAACTAGATTTATAATTCTTCATACTATATATGTAAAACTATGTTATGGGGAAAACACGTTTAAGGTAATTTTCTTCTTTTTTTAAAATGTGAATTTTCTTAAAATTTTAATTGATTTCTTTCAAATTTTGTTTGGCTTATTTTCTTTTTTTTTTAAAAAAATCTCTGCTCATTTATTGAAAAAAATAAATAAATCGGTGCCTATTTTCACATCATTTTCTGGTAACGGCTTACTAAGTTCTTACAAAATTTTGGGCGACTTCTATTTAAAGTTGCTTGTCGCCAATTTGCTCGGTTTTCAAAGGGTTAAAGAGTAGAAGATGAGCTGGCCCATTTTTAATTTTTAATACAATTGCTATTTTTTTGGTTAGTACAAATAAATAAATAAATAAACAAAAAGGGATCAAGGTTTTGTCATTTGTATGTATTTCTGTGTCAGTGCATTAACATTGCCAGGGTTAGCGTTTGTGTCTGTGTGCACATGAATGTGTGTGTTCATGTGGTGCTTATTACACATCCTCTGTATGTGTGTGTGTGTGTGTGTGTGTGTGTGTGTGTGTGAGAGAGGTGTGTGTGTGTGTGTGTGTGTGTGTGTGTGTATGTGTGTGGTGGCTGTGAGGGAGTTTTACAAGCAATCTCTTTACTGCTTTGTGTGGTGCACACCTACTTTTACTACCCTACCACAGTGAAGAAAGAGCGGAACACACACACACACACATACACACACACACACACACACACACACACACACACACACAGAGCGCCATGTGAATGATACGGGCCGGGTGGTTTGGTATTGAGTTCTCTCCTGCTCAGTTTATGAGGAAGCTGTAGTGGGGTGGGGAGGTGGGGAGGTGGAGGGGAGACATTAGTTTAATTGTGGTTGGAGTCTGAGACTAAAGAGAGACCCCAGACTCATACAGTATTCATTCGCATTCTGTCATCCAGATATACAATTAATCAGAAGAGCTTTACTTTCTTACATCACCAACATTAAAAGCAACTTGTATTTTGCAACAAATAATATGGTTCAATAGCATTACTTCTCTGTTTTAAATTATATCTTCTCAAATTTGTATCACTGAAACCTATTTAATACGTTTTACATTAAATGCATTTTTTTTATTGTATGTTTTATGTTGTTGGGGCATGTCTTTTAAGTGTCTTTTTGTTCTGGTTGGGTTTTTTTGTTTGTTTGTTTTCCAATTTTCAGGTTCATTTCTTCTTTTGTTGCATTCCAAACTTGTCAAATATGTCCGCTCTGTCAGTACTTTTGGCGTTAGAGTGTGACTTGAAAATGCAGCCTGATGGAACTAATGGCACATGAAACTCTGAAGGACAGCGTCAGGTAATAACACTGCTGGTAACCATGTAATAGAAGATGTGTGAGTGTGCTTACAGGGCAGGTAGGTGGGGAGGTAGAAGGGCCCACAACAACCGACTTTTGATCGGAAGTCTGGAGTTTGCTTACCATTTGTCCCTGTTGCCTAAACTTAACCATCCGTGACTTTGTTGCCTAATCCCAACCATCATGATGGTCCGCAATTGTTGCCATGTGCTGCTGTGTAAACATAAGGACTGTGCTGCTTCATCCCACCATGTGCATTTGAAGACATCACTGTAACAGCATCCTGGAGCGTAAACAGCTGATGCAGAAGTATACTTTAAACATCATAAATAGACGCAGAAGGTCACTGACAGAGTGGCACCATGTGACGAGATGGGATGAGAATGTGATGCTCCTACTTATTCAGTCTCCATTTCAAAATCAGCACAGACTGATTTGGATCGATGTTTAAGCGCAGCTTGGTGGCACTTCATTGCATCTCACTGGTAAGGGGGCTGAAATTTGTGCGCTCACCCAGGTGCTGTGTTTCCATTAATGCTGATTGGAGCTGGAGCTGATAAATACCTGTAATTACTGCAGACTCATTGAAATTTTTTTTTAAAAAGCCAGATGTTGGCAGGTTTTTTGTGCAGTGGGGCTTCACCGACCTATAATTTTAGTTTTCTTTACCTGGAATTGAGATATCCCAGAGTTCATAAGCTTTTGGAATTTCATTTGCATACAGGTTTTTAGACACCAAGATTAAACTTTGCTGGGTGTTTGGGGGCTAGCCTCCTAAGGGTTTTTTCTGCAGGTCTGAAAAGACAAGGCAATGCAGAAGCTCTTTAAACCTGATTTTTTTCCCTCCTAATGGCCAACAGGGGGTGACTCAACTGGTTGTAAATCACAAAATGGAAAAAATACAAAGTGACCTCCTGATGTCAAGTATTTCAGAAACCATGCCCTTGTTTCTCTGGATAACTATTAAAATATTCAAAAACAATTTTGATCATGTATTAACTGTTTGAGTCATTAATTAAAGTGGCTATCTCAAAGGTTTTACTCCTGGTTTATATATAGGTGTATATATATATATATATATATATATATATATATATATATATATATATATATATATATATATATATATATATACATACAGATGAATACAACATATGAAAATGTAAAACGTTATTTCAAAATCAGAATTAGAATGTTTTCATGCCAAGTAGGCAGTAATGTGCAATTTACTGTCAAGGGAATGTGAAAGTTAAATGTAAAACATTAGGAAAATATATGCAAAAGGGAAGATTGTAAAAGTGTGCATGCCACTTTAACCACAACATGCCCTTTTTTCGGACAGCAAATTTGAAGTAATGTCTAAGACTGGTGGCAGGGTTAGGCCTGAAATTAAAGTATTTACAGGATTTTGGGTGGTTTTTGCTAGTTTTGGGGGTATTCTAAACACAAAATGCTGCATTCACTAATTTAAAGCAAACAATGCACAACACATGCAAAATGAAAACCTCTAAAATTAAAAAATACATCAGTTTTATCAGAGCATCACATCATTGTACATGTTCACCATTCTATTCAAATATTAACCTTTTTGAAACATGGATTGACACCTTTCATAAGTATTTAAAACTTAGAAACCTGAGTCAAAATGTTTAATTCTCTGAGGGAGAGAGCGAGAAAGGAAAATATTAGACTTTAAAAAAAATAAAGAAAGGAGGGAAGGAAATGTCCAGAAATTATTATCAGAATTATACATTTAAAATATTTTACAGGATATATGTTATATATACACACACACACACACACACACACACACACACACACACATATATACACATATATATATATATATATATATATATATAGCTAGCTAGATAGATGGATAGATAGATAAATGAATTATTATCAATATTATCATTATTATTCTTTTAAGGTAATTTTCTTGTTAGAACTGTCTGTTTAGTTGTTCATTGCCTTATTGGAAGAAACCACAGCAATTTGCTCAGGTTTCAAAGGGTTAATCATACAAATTTTATTTCATAAATAATTTGCACACCAAATCAAGTCAGTATTATTGTAAATTCAATAGTCAATTCTTCCAAACCACAAAAAGAGCATAATTCACACCATCCTTGTGGGACCTATAACCAAGCAGTTTCAGAGATATTCATCTTTGGTATTTTTGCCTCTACCCTAACGCAGTGGATGTGGATGAAATTTAGTGTTTTGTAGAAACTTAAAGCTTGAAAGAGCCAACATCCCTTCACAGACTCTTGCATTAAACTGTACCGTTTAGCACAAGTCCTGTTGTTCATTAATCCTTCTAATCTTTTCATCAAGCAGTTCACTCCTTCACTGGTGCAGCTTTATTAGTTAAAATAAACATGTGTTGGTTGTGTGTGAGTTTTATATGAGATGTGAGTGTTTACAGTTCCTTCATGTGGCTTCGTGGTTTGCAGCCGTCTCTATCACGAGCTACACTTCCAATAAAATTCTCTTCTTGCTTCATTTGACCTTCATTGCTGCAGTAATTAGCACCAAAACACCACAGTGTTTATTTCTGACTTAAACTGAAGCTGCACTGTGACAACAGTATTTGGGAAACAGTACACTCAATCACTGAGATCAGTCCTCTGACCAACAGCTCGTTCACAGTTTGATAAGCCAGGACAACCTGAACACGATGTTCACATTTCCTCTGTGCAGAATAATCAAGTGGTGACTTATGTCAGTCTGTAGAAAAATCCCTCATGCAATCTTTATCCCAAAAAGAAACCTTTAACCCTTTGAAACCTAAGCAAATTGGTTTGATTTCTTTCAAAAACATGGGGAAGAAGCGACATAAATAGAAATACCTGAAAATAAATAAGTGAATAAATAAATAAATAAAAGTAAAACAAACAAACAAACAAAAATAAACAAGAAAATTACCTAAAAATGATTATAAATATTAGGAAAATTTCTTGCCATGTTGGTAATTGCCTTTTTTCTCCATGTTTCTGAAAGAAATCAAACCAATTTGCTTGGGTTTCAAGGGGTCAAACACCTTGTTCAGCACAAGAAAAAACTGACGCCAAAATAGGTTTTAAGTGGAAGTAAAGCAGACGGCTGACTAACTATTGGTAACTCACATTTCACACACAAACACACACACATACACACACCTCAGGTTCAATTCTTGTACCTAAACACTGGCTCCCAACAAGACACCTGTAAACAGTGGTAGCATTGCACAAGTGACTTCAGATCAGCTTTAATGTATTCTTTGTTTATGCATGAATAATGTTCAGCAATGTAATGTTAGGGTGAAGTCAGGTTATGTGGGAGATCAGGTAAAATGGGACAAATAAGGTGTTTCAACTTGGGCTCTTTACAAATGTACACATGTTAGTGCAATGTTATTGCTATTGTGTGCCACTCTGTGACATTTCAGATGTTTTCTGTATTTCTTGTCACTTAAAAGATGATGATGCAGTTAGTCTATGTCAGCGGCAAGAGTTCAGAATTACCCATAACTGTTACATGCATGTCCATTAGAGACAATATGAATACCCAAAGAAACAGGCAGCAAGAGAATAATCATGGCAGAAAAGCAAGCCAGCCTTTTTTAATAAATAACCACAAGTTACATCACTGATTTGATAAATGAGTGACTGATTTGATCAGTAGATTTAACCATATGAAAAACAAGAAAGCATCACTGTCCCTTTTACCAAAACACGTTGGCAAAGTGATGTGGCGGTTCTCGATATGTTTGAAGATCCAAAGTTTCTAAAATATTTTACTGGGTAACCTATATTCTACACAATACATAGCAGAGAACCAAAACAAATTCTAAAAGCGACACTTAAAGTAATATTCAGAGTTTGTGTTAGTGTAACTGTTTTTCAAATAGTAAATTAATGTGTACAACATATTTGGTGGTGAGTTTAAGTGAGAAAATGCTGACTTGGTGAATTTTGAAAGACGTAAGTGGATGTGTTTTCAAATCATGAAAGGTCATCCACAGTGGTGACCGGGTGCAGTACAGCCTAGTAAACAACAGGTGGCAGTACAGATATATTAGGATACAGTGTGAAGTGAATCTGTTCGGGGATGTTGCCAGGGGAGGGCGGGGCTTATCTCTGCTGAGGAGTTTCCTCATTGGTTAAAAGAGGCACATCCCTCACTCCTACAGAGACAGAAGATCCGTCTGTCTGCTGATCTGAGGACAGAATGATAACTGTCCATACGTTATGAGTGCATAAAGTGTGACACACTTGCACTGCCAGCCCAGAGGTAATTATTGGCATTAAACGTTTCTTTAAACCATGTTACATTTCATATGTATCATAAAACAATTTCTTTATTGATGTGATATATGCGCAGGCTTTGTCATTGGGAAGTGAAGGGGATGGTGGATTGATTGAGACATAGGTGATCTGCCTACCCAGCTGCAGACTACTGTTTGAGATCAAAAACAGCAAGCCTGCTTAATTTGTAGCATCCTGTCTTAAGTGTCCGATCAGCATTTTAGACTGGAAAAGTGGTTGGTTTTTTCCCAAGACATTGCTACTTTTCCTGCCCAGATAGTGGCCTGAAAATCAGATGTATTTAACTAATGCATTTTCTTTGAAGATAATTTTTCCACTGAGACATCTTGATTTTTCCTGCTGGGATAGTAGCCTAGCCTCTTATTGAGAGACTGTTGCATTTTCTGCCAAGATAGTGACATGAATACTGTTTTTATTTATTTATTATTCTTTTTTTTTTTTTTAAATAGGACATTGCTGCATTTCCTGCCAAGATAGAGGCACAAAGACCTTTAAAAAATACTAAGACATCATTGCATTTCTGTCAAGATATTGAAACAGGTATCAATTTTATTTTTATTTATTTAATAAGACATCATTGTATTTTCTGCCAAGACAGAGGACTGAATGCTTTGGGGTTTTTTTGTTTGCTTTTTACACTAAAAAATCACTACATTTCTACCCCATTTCCTGCCAAGACAGTTTAGTTTTTAAAACTTTGACATCACTGCATCTCCTCTTGGGAAAGTGGTTCAGAAAACATTTTTTTGTTTATTTGTTTTTTTTAACTGACTCATCCCTGCTTTTCCAGTGGAGATTGTGGCCCTAAAACCAAATAAGACAAAACATGATCTTTTTCTTAACAATAACCATGTGATTCTGTTGCCTAAACCAGCAGTTAGTGAGGAATTAGAAGAGGAGAATGAAGAGGTTAACACCCTTAAAGCACATTTTATTTTGTAGCTCTGGACAAAAACCTCCACAACATGCCAGATGTTCCTCATTTCTTGTGGGACATCCTGACATGTCGGTTTCATATTTTTGTGTCCAGGATCGAGTTTGAGAAGCTCACCAGCATAAACATAAACAGACAATCTCTCTCATTCTTGCTTTCTGTCGCCCAGGAACTCAGCCACACGTCTTCTCTTTTCTGCTGGTGATAGTTAAACTGTTGATCTGGTGTGTAACTAAATGTTTAGAGTTTTTCAAATCTAAATCTTTACAGTAGTGATCGGGGGGGACACATGGAGGCAGTCAGAGAAGGCAGAAGAATCAGTTCAGGGAAAGCACACAAGAAACAAAGTCCATAAATCCAAGCAGAGCCAAAAAGCAGGAAATCAAACGTGAAGAAAAGTTTGGAGAGCTTGAGCACACTGTGGCGACAATGACAATGTGGCAACTGAATGGAGGAAACACTGAGCAAATTGACATGTTTCCATAAGGCATATTTTTGTATTAACAGTTTCAGTTTGCACAGTTTAAGGGTTAATGGAAACCTGCCCAGTGAACCTGAGTGTTTTCCACACACCTGTCCCTGCCAAAGATGTTTTTTTTCATTACCCAGTGGGTTTTGTGCCTAAACCTAACACACCTTCACTACAATGTTATTGGGAAACATAAAGTATCAATGTATCCACAAATGTAACATATCTGTGCTTTACAGAAATGTACAATGAGAACGTTTTTTTTTTTTCGTGGGAAACAGTTGCTTCAAAAACAAGACATTTAGCAGTAAAATTATTTAGTTCTCAGTCAGAAAGAGACAAAACCATGTCTGCTCAACTCTGTTAAGATGGACACTAGAACAACCAGCTGCTTGAGCTGAGGACCTCCAACATGGCCATCAGACAGTAAATAATGTCACATGAAAGCCCTTTATTCACCACTTACCTCTCTACATCCCACCTGAGCTGCTCAGACAGGCCACTCTGTCTCCCCCCTCTATTTACAGCCTCACATGATTATACCACATTATTATCCTCTCGGTACCCTCTGTGTGTCCCGCCGTGCTAATCTCTCTTCAGACACACTCACCTGTAATTAACCCTTCTGTTCATGTCCTACATTATTACACACAGCATTTGTCAAGATGCTCCTGGTTTCAGCCTGCACAAGTATGGCTGTTGTGGTGAACACCTGTCCAGGTGAGCTGGAAATCTGCACAGAGTGTCTGGGCTTTAAAGGCACACTTGCCGGCCTGGAATCAGCAGAGAGGACAGGACTTTGCTGTTGTTTCATCTCTCAAACACTCCGGGGCTCACTGGCATATTTTCAGAAATATATTCACAACATTACAACTATCTGGAATTCATTCCGCTAAAGGAAATGGATTACCTCACAAAACATCGGCGGAGATCATATGCTTCAGTTACAGCTTTGTTTTGAATCTATAAACCTCCTATTGATTTGTCAATGAAGCATAACTGATGCATTGTAAAAACCTTCACAATGAACACACAGTTTTATTGTTCATATTCTTATTTGTTCGTTCTCCAACTTTTACTGCCATTAAAGTTCAAGGCCCGTCTTTGAAACGTGCATCAGCGTTCTCTTGCAATTTTTGTGGTCTGACTATAAAAGAAGGTAAAGGCTCGGTATATCCAATCCACATCTGGTGAGGAGCGCAGTAAAACATTTGATATGTTAGAAAATTGTAGTGTTGTGTTATTTGGTTTGGACTTGATCTTACTAAAAGAGTGTTTTTATCTTCCAGTGTAAGAGAAACAAAATCTTTCTAATGCATCATTATTGCAATGACAAATAATTTCACAATAGACCCTCTGTTGGAAATCAAATAAACATTACAACATGCACTACCGATCAACAAGGTTTTCTACTGCTTTGAGCTATAAGATGTGATGTTTGATCTCTGAAGCCAGCTTTTGGAGGAGCCAAACGACTATCATGTGATTTATGTGGTGAAAGCCACATCATTAAATCAACGCATACATTTTTTAAGCATCAAAATCCAAGAAAAATGATTTTTTTCACCTTCAGGTTTTGATCCATTCAGTCTGATAACACTTGGAAGTCTAGAAGAATAATTTTATCCCAATCCAAGTTAGCGGCATGCTAAATGGGAAGTAGCGGGGACAGCTGGCAGAGGTTTCTAGTGTGCTTGCTCTGAACCACAGCTACACATCCTCATCACAAGACGTCCTTTACTTGGTTGCCATGTACTTTTGTTCCCTCAACACAACCTTGTACAGCGTAATCCCACCATGTGCATTTGTTTGCATCCCGAAGCAGAAGGATACTGAAAATGTAATATTTAGATGTGGAAGTCCTCTGCAATGCTGTAGAATGTGCTGATTTGGGATGAGAACATGTTGACTGTTTAATACACTGTTTCTCAAATGGGGTACACGTACCCCTGGGGATACATGGAGGTACTCCAGGGGTCATGTGAGATTTTAAAAAATGTATTTAAAAAATAGCAGTCATGCATAACTCCTAAAAAATATTCATATTATAAAAAGTTTATAGATTTATATTTGTTCATATATAAATATGAATCTTTGTCCAGTTTATGAAAAAATAATTATATTTATATATGAACAAATATAAAATTTGTTCATAAACTGAATTTTATGGTCAATATTCAATTTCAATATCCTTAAAAAAAAACCCTGACTCTCCCCAAACCAGGATTATTATTTGACCCAACCTGTCAAATACCATCACCTGTCAATCAATCACTTGCCACCACCAAGATACAAACAATATAGTCGTGGTTGAAGCGTAGCAGTAATGCTGCTGAAAAAACAGATAGAAAAGTGACAAAAAAGGCAAAACCAGAACCAACGATAATACCTTCATCCTACTTGGATGAAAATATATTTCAAAGGGGGTACATTACAGAAAAAAAACGTTTGAGAACCACTGATATAACATGTATACCTACAAAAAGCAATGCAATATAATTTGCATGTAAACAATGTAATTGGGTAGGCTGTGATAATGTAACTAATGCACTGACGAGAGTAAAGAGGGACGTAGGCATGGTGGATGGGTCAAACAAACACAGGACTTTCCCACAGGAGACCAGCATTCGCAACTGTGTGAAATCCACACCAAGTGAGTGATTTTAAGGTCAGTCGTCACCGTTATTCTTTTACTAAACCTAACCTATGCACACTCAGGTTAAGGACCTAAATCTCTGTTAAGTACAGTATGTCATTTGTGGGGTCCTTAACTGTCAAATGTTGCACAGTGTATGAGAATTCACGGGACGGTTGTGGATCAGATCAGATTTAAGGCATCAGATCTGGTTAAAAGCAACAAAGAAAACTTGGTGTTACACTTCAAGCAGCAGCATGCACACAGCTCAGGTCTTTTATAGGAATCATGAGCCCACAGATTGATTGACTTTTCTGTCCAAAACCTTTTATAGCCTTTGCAGCATTAACGAGACGAGCGCTGCTACACTATGTGAGGGCTATTAAACCAAATAACAACTACAAGGCATGAGCAAACACTGAACACTAATTCACACATGCAGTTTAAAACACAAGACATACTATATAGATTTGCATGTAATCGTTGCGATTCAAATTAATTTCTCAATCTCTTCTCATACACACACACACACACACACACCAATTTCAATCTTGTAATCTGTTTATTGCTTTAGTGGACAGTTTTTGTTTTGACTGTAAAACCCCATCTGACCGCAGAGAACTACAGTAGTTAATCAGTGGTATCACACAGACATGAATCAGGTCACAGAGGATATTTTATTCTGCTGAGGCAACATGGCAGATTTGTTAAAAGTGACATTTAAAGGTACGTTTCATTCTGTATCTGTAACTACATTTTGATTGATGTATATTATAACAGTACAATATCATATATTTAAGTGAATAGAAACAGAAAAAAGATTAGAAACATTAATTTTCATCAGTGTATTTAATTTACAGAAAACAGAACTTTGTCAGTGGATTTTTGTGTCTTTTGCCATTACATTACATTGTTACCGGCAGTGTGTCCATGCTGCAGGAGCAATCCGGCCATCCGTTGGTGTATATTAACACTGCGCCCCGGTTCTGACTACCTAAGTTATCAGCTGATGCTGTCCAGTGGTGTTTCATGCGCATGTGAAAGGTGCCCTTTGACTTTATGCATTTACACCAAAAACACTGACAAACACTAACCCTAACCCAACTATCAACGTTTTCTCCCAATTTCTGAAGCACTTTGCCAGTGCTGACATGTTTTTTTAAATGTATTTATTGTCAGACTTTTTTTAGAATCTTTTTGATGCGTTGTTGATTTTTTAAGTTGCTTTGTAGTGTATGCAGATAATGCCAATGCTGGAATAGTAACCTTCTATGCAGGATTATTAACCACTGAATCAGACCTTCACAGAAGGAACGTGCACGCTCTGCATTTGTGCAACAGCCAATAGGAACATCCTCCCCCTGACGTGACCTGTGATTGGCCAGAGTCTCCCATCACAAACTAGCTTTTCTAAAGCCTGAAAACAGCGCAAAGAGGAGGAGCACAAGTCTAGCTTTTTTTTTCTCAGTTCACTTAAATTACAGTATTATAAAAGCTTATCATGGGATCTTTGCCAGAAGACGCAAAAATAAAACTGCCAATCCCAGTTTTAAAGAATCGTGGTGTCATGAAAATGGACATTTCCTTTGCTTTATTTGCACTTGTTTATATATTAATTCATTTAATAGTAAATGCAGACAGATTTGAACAGTAGAGACTCTTTAATAATTAGTTTGATATCTAAAAGTGACATATGTACAATTTATTCCTTCACATGCCCTGGCAACATCATGTCTCTTTCTCTGGAACAGGGAATGCATGTAATGTCACTTAACTTTGTCATTAGACAGAGTGGACAAAACCTGAACAAGATGTTGCTCCTGTAAACACCATAACCTGAATATGATCATAAATGAATTATTGATGTCACTGCAGTCATTACGAAAAAAAAAAATTGGAACCCTTCATATGTAGAAACATGAACTAGTTGGATACAGATATATTCAGGTAACTGAAAATAATTTCTGCTTTCAACAAACTGTGAACTTTTTTTGTTTGCATTGTCTGCATTGTGAAACCTGGCCAGGTTGTGTACAGTATATCTGTGGCCCTGGGTGTGGTGTTAGCAGCAAGACAAAGCCTGCCTCTGTTCTCTGTGGATTATTATGCCTGCATGATTTAACAGGGGATCCCTTCATGACCAGATTGATACTGGAGCAAATGTCAGTAAATTGAAAACATAGAATCACATTATTTTGAACTTTCAAGTAATTGGGCTTAAAATTGTGCTTGTGGTCAGTCACATATCAGGATTATTTTACAGTAAGTGATGACATAGCAAGTCAAAATGATTGTATTTGTCAGTGGAGTCTGGTGACTTTGAGAAAAGCATATGGGGAATTGAAGCCGATAATGACTTCCCTGAGGGCTGTCTGATGGAAATATAATGTATTTCACTTTAAATTTCTTACACTTCTGATAGTGTGTGGATTAAACAAACAAGAGTTTGGAACACCAGGCTAGCTGTTTCCCCCTGCTTCCAGTCTTTATGCTAAGCTATGCTAACCACGTCCTGACTCCAGCTATGCACACACCTAATTTATATCAATCTTCTCATCTTACTCTCAGAAAGAAAGTGAATAACCCCATCTCCTGGAGGCTACAGTTACACTTAGGCACTGACAGTTACACATTTCCACAGGATTGTATGACCGCTTATTGTAACACACTCTGTGCAATAGCATTTTCTCTTTACTGTCCTTACAATGAATTCAGATGTGTCAGTGAATGCTACTTCAAATTTTACAGTCGTACAAATAAATAAAAGCAGTAGTCATTAGTGTTACAGCAGAGAAAACAATGAAACCAGCCCTATAATATGCACTTCAAAGTCATCACTTGGTGCAGTTGTGCTTTTGCAGACACTGACTTCACAATGTCCCAGTGTGTTTCTTTTTTCTTCATCTTCTCTTCTCTTCACCTTATCTGACGTCAAACAAACGTGCACGCTTATCGCAGCTACGCATTGTCTGAGTCCCTGTGTAAGCAGGTAAAATAATATCAGAAAAGAAAAACGTCTGCAGTAAAAAGTGACAAATCTGAGTATTTAGAAGTTGTTTGGTTTACATTAAAGTGCAGAAATGGTGCCATTTCTTGCTACCATCAGCTCCCTTTGTCTTGGATAAATAACCGCAGCAATGTTTGCATGTAGTGAAGACTATTAACTTTACTGAAACATGGCTACGTTTTTCATTATAAGTGGTGAGAGGATATGCCAAACAACAACAACAAGAACAACAATAAAATAGAAGATCAAACACTTATGTATGGCTGGCATTGTGATTCTAGCACAATAGCAAAAATAAAATAAAATAAATCCAGTTTTTAGAAAAAAGGGAGTAATTATTCCAATGATGGAAAAACCTCTGCAGTGAATATACTGTGGGCTTAAAGGTGTTGTAGGCCACCTTTATAAAAACTTTATCAGTGGGTGTCACTGGATCCAAACAGAAGCATGTAAGACAGGTGATCTGTAAAAAAAAGTATCTCTCTGCCCTCTTATTGTATCTAATGACCACATGTGAATGAAAACAAGCAACCCGACCTGATGAGTATCTAACGCCACTGTCCATCACTGCTCATGAACTGCAGTCAGACCGTCATAGGCACAATGTGCTCAGGTTTCAAAGTGTTAGTCGGCGGTGTCACAGGACTGGCATTGTTTTAGATAAGTCTATAAATTTCCTGCTCTTTGTTAGTGAAAGTCTCATGCGGCTTGGCACACTCAACCATGTTCATGAATACTGAAGTCACGGTGAGTGTACTGCTCTTTGCTTGCAGCAGCTGA
The DNA here is from genome assembly GCF_026936395.1 of Plectropomus leopardus. Lineage (NCBI taxonomy): Eukaryota > Metazoa > Chordata > Actinopteri > Perciformes > Serranidae > Plectropomus > Plectropomus leopardus. Next base: position 3,957,202 of record NC_142193.1, read on the forward strand.
TGTGACAGCAGTTTGAAAGCCTCAGAGACTCACTGTTTGATTATTTTACACCATCTCTTCTCTCCGCTCCAGGCCTGCAGGCTGGATGTTGGCTTTGGGACTACGGGGCTGGCTCAATCCCAGTGCCTCGCCTCTTGCTTTCAGCAGTTGTTCTGGTCCCCAGTGGAGGCAGAGAGGGCAGGGACATGAGGCGGGGTGGTGCATGATGCCGGTGGAAGGGTAGAGGGCTGCTGTGGTCGGAGGCAGCGCCCCCGCTCTGTTGTGGTACTGGGAGAGGCGGAGAGCATCCAGGGTCCTCATGGGTGTGCTGTAGCGACTGTGAGCTGAGGATGCTGGTGAGGACAGAGCCAGGGGGTAGTGGTGGTGGTGGGGAGGGGAGGTGCGGGAGGTGGGGCGGGATGAAGGGGTATGGCAAGGTGGAGGAAGGGGAGGCACGGCCTAAGAGGAGTGCCCCCAGCGGGTCGACAAGAGGGTGAGGCCATGGTAAGGAGTGTCTCTGCCGTTTGTCCTTCATCCTCCTGTTCTGGAACCACACCTGGAGAGAGGGAGGGAAGGAAGGAAGGAGGAAAGAAGTGAGGAAAGATACAGGAAAAGACACAAAGCAAGGAGGGCAATAAAGAAGATTTAAACAAGAGCGGCGCCAGGATAAGGCGCAAGAAGACAGTGAAACAAGGAAATATTAAACATAAGAAAGCGAGACAAAGGTAAAGAGATGCAGGAGAAAAAGACAGAGGGAAGAAAAAAACACAAGATTAAAAGTGGTGTTACAGTAAGCCTCCTTCTTGGAGGGAAGGTACTGAAGCACATGAGCTCACACAGCCACTATGAATAAAGGACAGGACAATATCCTCAAATATTCGATGCACTAAAACTGATGTTCATTTTGTAAATTTTAGGTGGCAAACATACATTTTGTTTTGGACCCCTCCAAAGCAGTGCATTGCTTAGCTTCTCCAAACTGGAGACGTGCAGACAGACATCTACTGTGTGTAAATACACTGACTGTGGATACAACCCCACTTCAAAAGATCCAGTCTATCCCTGTAAAGTTTTGGAACTGAGTTGTCTGTCAGTGTGTCCATTCGTCCAGTCCTCAACTGTTTTACCAGCTCATAGAATCTCCACAGAAAGCTACGCTTCTAAAACGTCAGGTGGCAGCCTTTACAAGGCCTCGCCTCACATTCTTGCACTTTCATTAAAAAAAAGAAAAAAAAGACTCCAATGGCTGGAAGAAATTAAAAAAACAACTCAAAATTAGAAGAAAAAAAGGAAAGACTTATTGTTGCAGCTTTACTTGTATAAACTGTTTGGTAATTAAATTCTCAACAAAGCAACATATTATATAAACTATTTTTGTTTTCATGCAAAAATCTTAATATGTAAAATAACTAAAGGGCTTAAATAAATGTAGTGAAGCAAAAAATACAATACTACCCTCTGAGGTCCATTGGCATAAAAAGAAAAAAATAAAGTATAAGTACTTAAAATTCGTACTTAAGTACAGTACTTGAGTAAATGTACTTAGTGACATTCCACTACTGCATTTAGACGAATGTGTGACATAACTGTGACCTTGTTACATAACGTGTCCGGCCTTCAACCTCACACACTGCAGGGCAGCCTGACCGCAGTACCTTTATCGTTGTCTCCGGTAAGTTGAGAGCTGTGGCCAGCTCGCAGCGCCGGGGTCTGGACACGTAGCTCTCCTTGCCGTACTCCTGCTCAAGCCGGGACAGCTGCTCGCGCGTGAAAGCTGTCCGGTGCCGCCGACTTTGGTCCAGCAGGGCGCTGCGCGTGCACGGCTCCGTCCGCTCCTCTGCACCGGGACCGTGCACTACGGCGGCGGCCGCCACCGGCGTCTGTCTTCCCTCCGACACTGAAATGATGCAAAGAGAAGCACGAGTGTAAGTGAGCGCGCGTGTGGTCCTACCTGTAAACGTACCTTTGTTAATGCTGCCCAAATGTGTCAGAGCAGGAAAACCGACTACAAACGAGCTTTACAGGGGCGTAGGTTTCAACATTGAGGGGGGGATACATATGAAAAGGGGGATATGGAGGTCCACTGACAGAAACCTTTGAGCATCAAACACTTTTTTGATTTTCTACATTCTGGTCAATTTTTGTGCACATATTTGTACCTTTTCTGCTTTGATTTATGGTGCAAATGCATAAAATCCTTTGAAAGGATCCTGCAACATTAAGAAATTACCCCAAAATTTGCAAGAAATCCGTAAAAAGTAGCAAAAGATAAGCCTACCTGAAATTAGCCAAAAAAAAAAAAAAAAGAAAGAAAGAAAAAAGGAAAAAAAAGCAATAGAACAAAATCAGAGAATGACCTTGAAAAAAGGACTAAATTAAAATAAAATAAAAATGACAAATGTTAATAATAGTAATAGTTGTAACATTTCTCTGTGATCTGATTTTTAATTATACATGTAATTATAAATATAAATGTGTGTTGATATTCACATGTCATTTTTTGTCACTTTTTAATAACTTTTTCTCCTTTTTTCCAGTTTTGTGGGACAGTTTTTTGTAGTTTCTGATTGTCTATTTTCTGCGGTTTTGAAATAGATGTCATTTCAAAGGTTGTGAAGGATGACTGAATGCTGTGCAAGAAAACTGACATCCATCCAGGTTTTAAAGGGTTCATTTAGTCATAATAAAACTCTTCTGCTACTTTACTGCTTTTATTGTGTGTGGGGGCTTCTGTGTCCCCTCAAAATCTGCACCTATGTCACACAAACAAATTAAATGTGTAACACTGCAGTGTTCTATATCATAAATAAATTGTAAATGCAAGTTTGTTACAAAGTTGGTTAGGTAGAGGCCTAGAGATCACTTTTTTCTTAAACTACATGATGTATTTGGGGTCCTGGGACACCCTTGACCCTCTTTAACATAAATAGCATTTTTTTATCAACATGTTACTTCATAACTGTCCCGAATTTTATGAGAATTGCTTGTAAGTTGATTTTGATGACGTTGCAGTTACATGACAGGCTGCTTCTGATTTGGGTGTCAGAGACTCCAGCTGTAAAACATGAATAAATAGGACATATTTTCATAACACTCTATATCTTTTATTGGTGCTGACAGCACTTTGTACACAGTCGCCTCCTCCAAAATTCCAAATAAGTTTATTAAGGCTTTGTAACTGTTCATAAGAGCTTTTACAAGGAGTTCAATCGCTCTAGACCTCAACATGGATAACATCAGCTGGTGGGATAACACACTGTAGCCTACATTTCCTTCCCTGTAATGGCTTTTGGGTAAATTAAGGGGGATCATCACCAAAATTGAGAATTCCAGTATATTATTTCCAAAGCCTGGGAAGTTAGGAGATCTGTGAGTTCTGTTTTGTTAACGTGTTTAAGATAAGACAAATATGACTGACTAGTTTGCAACAAGCAGAATAAAGCATGGTTAACTTGGTTTACCGAATTTGTTAAAAAGTTATTAAAGGTTGATTTAAATCAAACTTGTCATGTTTAAGTTGCATCAACTTTACAAATTCAAGAAAATATTACTAAATTTAAGGTAAATTTAACAATTAGATAATTAGATAAGTTGACATATAGGCTAGAATAATAGTTCAAGGTAGCTGGTTTCCTATTTTCAAAAGTAAAATCAACTTGTCAGATTTTACAGTGTGACAAATAAAATGAAGAAATTGGCTTATAGGTGTCAGTGGTGAACAAAGTTTGATTTAAAGCAACTTTGCGTGCGTTATGATGATGCGTAATGTACTTACGCATCAGGCTGTGTTAAAAATGAAGAAATCCCTCGTGTATGCTTCGTTTTTCCTCGTTGGTTGAATCTCCTGTAGGCTGCTCGGCTCCTTCAGACAGGCCGGTGATCTGTCTGCCGTCTGACAAAAACTTCTCTCCCTGAAACTCTCCCACACACAGGTCTGTTCAGACAAACACGGAGAAGATGAGGTGTTGTGTCCCATCACACCCCCTCATCCTCCTCCCTGTTCTCCTCCTCCTTCTCTGTTCCCCGGGGCTGCTCTCCTCTTCTCCTCTGCCCCTATCACAGGCGCTCCAGACGGGCCGTGGTGTGCGTGTCGGCCCGGCGCGGCGCCGCGGCCCGGAGAGGTGTTAAAGGTGTTTAGGGATAAAGCCTTTGGTCTCCGTCTCGGCCTTTGTACTTTTGTTATGGAGAATTAAAGACGCACAGGCAGAGACAGCAACCAGACTCTCATTGTTCTCCGCCGTTTGATGTTCAAGGATTTGGAAGTAAATCATTACAGGCCTAATGGCTCCAAATTGGCCGAGGTGGAGCACAGTGGAGAGGAATTATTAATTCAAATGATATTATGGCTTTCGAGAATATAGCCGAATGATTTTTTATTCTTATACTCCTAAATTTTTCGTTCCATTTTAATATATATATATATATATATATATATATATATATATATATATATATATATATATATATATATATATATATTTTTTAATTTTCATTCTTATGTAGGCTATAATTAAGCTTTAAATTTGTCTGGACATAATTTAACTACATCAGATGTTTTATTTTGAGAGAGCCAGGGGGCTTTTTATCTTAAAAACATTAGTATAAAACATGCAACCGAATTTTTCACCAGCAGATCTGAAAAAAAATCTTTGTTTTGACCAGGCGTTGAAATAATAAGCAGTCGTGACAATAAGGGGCAGATTAATAGAGCTTTATGTATCATAATAGCAGTGCGGCGTCAATCAAAACGCGATCCTTTAAGTGTACAGCCTCTCCTCCAGAGCAGAGGCTGACCCTTGAACCTGTGTTTTGGAGTTTATTATGGCTATAATCTGCGTTGATTGTTAATCCAGCGGCCAGATGATGATAAAGAGGACAGGCGGAGGACAGAGACAGACAGACGCCAGGTAGGGTGGAGTCACTGTTACATGCAGGAAATTTATCATTATAAAACACACTCAGGTACGAAAGAAGAATCACATTCATAGTCACTGACATTCCTTCCTCTGGAGCACAGCCCCCCACTTCGCTCTTCTTTATATATATATTTAAAAAAAAAGTTACATTAACTTATAAAAAGTGTCACTCCTTCCCTTTGACAGAACTAAGCACATTCGAGGGTGACAAAGTATGACATAAATATGATGTAAGTACATATGAAAATGCTAAAATAAATATGAAATAATCAAAGATCATTATTACACCAAATGGCATGTTTTAAATGAGCTGTGCATGAACAAATATAAATATATTCCTTTTGTTTGTCAAAATGTACAATATTGGATTTTTTGCAGATGTCCGATATGCAGATATTGCCTATAAAAACTAATTTGGCCGATTATCAATACCGATAGCGATATATCGACTTTATCCCACATAATTTTAATGATCATGAGGTCTATTCTGCGGTGAAATTAACATCATATTATACATACCCTTATAGTGATGGCCCATCAGCAGATGGAGACATGAAATACAATTTTTTTCAGTTTGTTTGTTCAGGGGGTGTTTCGTACCTCAGGTGAAGCTATTGCCGTCAAACACTGTACAGTCCCTCTATTTCCATACTTTCAACTGTATTAAAAAATGGGTGGAAAAAATTTGGGAGACAGACCCCTACTGGCACAACGTTGGCTCTATGCATGAACCTGAAGTTATTCAACGGGTAGACCTCTTATGAACAAACTTTAATAAAACTCCAATAACAAAATAGTTTGGGATTTGGTAGGAGTTTTGGGTGTTATAAATCCTGTCAACACCAATCAAAGATAAAGAGCAGATGAAAATCCAATGAATTTACTCATGTTTAACAGCTGAGGAAATAATGAAAGCCTGCTGTTCATGTCTTAAAGGGTACTTCAGTAATTAATTATTGTACTTCCAATGTTGAGGAAAAACAAGAGACAGATTAACAAGACTGCCGGTATACAGCCATGATATCTGCTTTGTCACGCTCTACTTGAGATAAATGCTCAAATCAGTATGCTTACATGCTTACAATAATAATGGTAGCATGTCCGAGTCTGGCGGGAATTCTTTTTTTGTTCATTGTGCTGTTGTGTTTGTGTTTTTGCAAACAACGATACATTACGTACATTATTATATAGCAGACACACTGAAGCTTTACATTTCTTTATGTTTCAACAATGCTGTGGTTAACACACTGTTAGGTTTAGGCACAAAAATCACTTGAGTATCATTAGAAAAAGAATATGTTTTGGCTTAAAATACCTGCTTTTGAGGGCACAATCCTTCCTGGAAATGCTTATTTTGGTGGCACTATCCTCGCTGGAAAAACAGTGGCAAACAACCAGTTTTGCTGTTTGTGGCAGTTTTTTTAAAACAAGGAGAAACCCACTAAAAATAGGTGGTAGACTCATTTCCCATTGCCAGTAGACCAGAGTTGTGTACACAGCTATACAGCAGACGAATATACCTTTCTCTGCGTGTTCTTTTTCTTTTTCACTAGTATGTCACCTTTGATGTCATGGAAGAGCTGGTAAACAGGTTAATAAACTGTAGAAAGCAGCATGGAGGTCTGTGAAAATGTTTCGGTGGTTGCTTCTTTTTTTCTCTCTCTTACTTACCCATTCTCTCCTTCAAACTCAGTTCTGACTAATTGGGAATGATGTTTGAGCACTGCTTGGGTGGTGACGGACGGTATTTTGTGGCAACCTGTTATTACATTACACCCGCAAAGAGGATAAAATTAGTATGTCCACTTTGGTGTTGTATTTCTGTTACTGCTGATGGAAGCCCATCGGAGCAGGTGTCGATAAATATCTGTGACTACCACAGAGTCATTTGACCCAGGAGTGAATGCATATTGTAACCCCTCCCATTAAATAAAAAAGCCAGATGTTAGCAGGTGTTAGTGGGTTTTTTGTGCTGTGGGAAAGGGCTTAATAGTGGTCTACAGCTTGGCAAGCATCTCGCCTAGGTGACACGCCATCCACCATCCCTTCCACCTCCTGATGACAGCATAAGCTCATGTATTACATCCCTTTAGACAAGCTGATATAAAACATAACATATCAGTGGTTTGCAGAAACATACAATACCAACTTTTTCTTCGAGTATGCATGCAGCCAAACTTTGCTCAAACCCACCGTAAAGTATTTCATATTCTAATAGAGATCAATGCTTCCAGAGATGCCAATTATGGCAAGCTGAATTTCCAGGTGATACCTATAAAATAAGATTCAAGACATCTGGAATATTTGCATCTGATGAAGTGCTGCGGCCACTTGGGTTTCACTCAAGTCATATAGCTTCAATGAATAAGTGAGTAACTGATACATAACATATTTGATACTGACAGTGTGAAAAAAGACTTTAACAACCTCAAAGCTACTTAAGAGGAAATAAAAGAAAAGCTGCCAGCTGGTAAAATCATGCAGGGGTCAACCTCTTGTTCTTCAGCAGCAGTTCATAGTGTCAGGGGTTAATCTTGTCAGCCACTGATTCGCTAAATCCCCACTTACAGTAGCTCGCTTTCTGTCCCTCTGATTCCCCGTCTTTAAGGTAAACATCGGAACAACATGAAAATAGCTTTCATGTGTTTTCAATATTGGTAGTTAAGGAAATGCTGTGACATTTGTTTGAGGTCGCGGGAATAAAGGTTGGGAGGCTGTCACTTAGATTGATGAAGTGTCCTGTTCTTTGTGAGACATCAAACACTCATACCCTGCCTTCTTCACCATATCCATATTTGAGGAACATTGCACATGCTGCATTGCTTCTCTATGCAACATGTGTTAAACACATGTAACTGCACATGTTGCTATAATGTTTTGAGAACTTGAGGAAAATATGTGTGTTGTCCCCATGTTCACCCACATCCTGAAAGTGTTAGAAAGTGAAACAACCTAGCACTGTTTGTGCAACACATGCAAATGTCTTCATCTAAAATTACTCAAGTATTTTTAATGTGGTGTTGGCCCATAACAGCAATGCCTGGTGGCTGGCATCCTTCAGTGGCATTGATAATTTAAAGCCTCATTGGATCCTTTATTTTTTCAAGGCCTGTATAGAGTTTGTCTCCTATTTTTGGAGATGCACCAGCTGACCTAATTGTATACATCATGTTAATATCTTGTCCACACATCAGAACTGATTTATACATGTTGGGGGAGGATGTTATTAATTAACTTTTCATTCAAGTTTCTGGTTTCCAGCAGTCTTTATGCTGACAGGAATATTGATGTAAAACACTGATGAAGCACGTAAAGGTAAAGTGTGTAGAGTTGATTGCTGAGTCTCTAGTCCTGGTCATCAAACACCTATGACCTTGGCCTGGGTCTTGGGTTTAAGAGTGAACCAACAATCAAAAGCATCGGTATTTGATGACCTGGGAATAGACTTAACATTTGCCTACCATTTTCCAGAATTACAAACTGAAGTGTCAAGCTATATACACCTAAGACATTTGCTCAGGGATGAACCACAAGAGGTCCTGGTAAGGTACATTTCATCATAAGTGGTTTTAGGCATTTCAACAAATGACCAATGCCTGACCGAAATATGTTTCTGCCCCAGGTGAACTGGCACAACTGGTTTTAAAATGGTGTGAAGTATTTTTGGGGCAGTTGGAGACAACATTGCATCTCATTGACTTTGATCATTCAGATTTCATCCAGATCAGATCCCAAGCAGCTGTTTTGTTTCAGCAGCCATAAGCTAACACCTCACAGCAAAAATCTCTAGAAGTCATGACGGTCTGCAATTAACTGACAACAGTGGCAAGTACTTTGTTGCAAATGTAGAACAGCAGATCACTCCCAGCAATTGGGGTTTGTATAAGAAACACATGCCATGCAGAAGAAGGAAGAACTTCTCATACAGACATCATTGATTACATATTTGTCTCAAATGAACAAATAGCTTTATTTGTGACTGTGCATACCGATGAGATTTTCTTTTAGGCTTTGATTCCGGCCTCAGCATCAGGACTTTTTAGAGAGGTAATGCTTTCCATTGTTTGCGGTCTCACTCTGCCAAACCCTGTTATCCCAAAGGATTGGCAGTTTTGATCAAATGATCAAAGTATTCTGTTGTATCTGTAAAACACATGGCTGTTGAATCTGCTTTATCACCACACTGTGGTATTTTACCCTCCATACTCGTGCTGAGTCTGCCCTGCAGTCATCACCCTTACAGAGAAACCCTGATTTTCTTCATGATTTTGCTATTGCAATTTTACCTTGGAAGAGTGTGTACTTTCTATCAACCTGCTTTGTCTGCTTTTCCTAAATAATTGATTACTTGTTGTATACATAGACTGTATAAATAATCAAGACATTCTAATCCAGACTCGTCCCATGGTGCTGCTCTGTCAGACACCTTCTTAAGACGTTTTAGGTAACCTTCTGCATCAGCTGTTCATGCTCCTGAATATTGAAACCGTTGTTACCCACAGCATAATTACACCTGTATTCCAGGTGGATGCAGAAGGTGGCTTTTGACATTATGCTCATATGCCGAAAGCACTGACAGAGCATATATGACGAGTTCAGAGTGAGAATAGGCTGAATTTATTGACAAAACTACTGTGCCGTCACCCATTGGTTTTTGGATTACTATTTCCCTTCTCTCTTTCTTTTTTTCCTAGTTTCTTCATCTTGTCCCACATTTCTTCCCTTCCCAAAGTCAAGCTTTCATCAACGGAGTCTTTTCATTTTTATTTGTCTCAGTCATGGATGTATAAAGAGAACTGGATAGAGGGTTCAGATCTTCTGCATCATTTATTTATCAATAATTGTGACCCTGTGCAAGGCTGTGGCAGCCAAATTTGTTGTCATTACAAATTTTGGTCAAAGCACTAAGGCTCTGCAAGCTGTTGTGACACTTGGTATTGCATCTCCAATTTTTTTTAACTGGTACCCACTGCATGCTTGGATTTACAGACAGTGACTGCCACAAATAATGAGGAAAAAATAATTTTTTCCAAACACTGTGCTCATTTCTTTAGGGATTGTAAAAAGGCAAAACACATGAATACAAATAAGTCTCCAATTAATTACAATTCTTCCTTGGCAATGAGGAGCTGCCTATTTGTTTAATATTCTTCTTCAGTAACACTCGTTGACCTTCTGCTCCTTTGCAGAATGTTTTATTTGGTCGCCCCCTGGTGTTTTGGCGAATACTGCACTAAGCAACCACAGAGCATGAAGACCCCTGTGCATGTCTAAGTATAAACGCAGCTTAACACTGTGTCCTTCTCATTGTACACATCAGCGACTGTGAGCAGCTGTTCATCTTTTTATGTGTTTCAGCCGACTTTGCTGCAGCATGAACTGCTGCCCAGATGTGATGCACTGTTTGCTCAATAAATCTCATGGCTTTGTGTTAAGAGTCAGTGAAAGCAGCTGCTGCCATGAACAATCGCAGCAGAACTCATTATCTCTCAAAAATGTGAGACTATCACGTAGCAGCAATTTACATGTTGAAATTATTTCATCGCCACCATGTCTGCAGTTTGCTCTGTTTAGCTTCGGCTTGTTTTATTTTCTTCTTAGCATGTAGAAGATAAAAGAGATGAAGATAAAAAGATGAAGATATTTAGAGAGGCTCTAACAAAGGACACATTAAATTGACATTATAATGCATGTAGGATATAGTGTTCTTGGTGCTAAAATTATTGGAAAAGAATTGCTTTCACACATTCACTGTATCTGTTCATGAATGCAGATCCAAGCAGTGTCTGGCCTCTCGTAAATCTGTAGCTCCGTGTGTGTCGTGCTGAGCACATAATTTATGCACTCTACTGACTGGACAGCTAAGTTCTGACACAGCTGCTATGCACACACAAGGAAATAGTCAGATTTCTGTCACTGTATTACCTATTTCTTGAATAAAAAGTTCTTCAGAAAGATCATTTTTGTGCACTGTTTGGCTGTAATACGAGAATTGTGAACAGGAAGCCAGTGCCATGCTGTTTCCTGTATTTTAAAAGGGAGGCTGAAAAGAACTGAGATCAAACATTAAAACTAAGCAGCAATGGTCACTTATAAACCAGGATTCTGTGACTTGAGCTGCGAATTTTTCATCTAATATGGATTTAGAAGCATATTTTAGTGTGCTGTTTAAATGTTACTCCAGATCATTAGCAACCAACCGGCTGTCATATTGTTTTCTATGTCAATACTTACAACACTATGACATCATCTCACTAGGTGCATTTGTTGACCTCACAGTAACAGCATCCCTTAGCGTAAACAGCTGACCCACCATTGGGAATATTAATTGGTCCAGTGTGGTGCGATGTGTTCGAGCAGTTTCAGGGTTTTTTTATCTTCAGAAAACAAACAACAACAACAAAAATAAAACAATTTGACAGCCCTTTTTTATCTGTTTCCTCTGGTCATGTGCCACCAAAGTATTTGTGAGGTTGTTTGTGTCTGGGACTCAATAATGCAGAGACGTAGTTTGGAAAAGTTTAACAGAGTTTAATGTAAAAATGAATGAATGAACAAAAGGACAGTCAATGTCAGCGGAGGCTGGCTGGCAGGTTGGTATGTGAGGTTCACTTGAACAGGTGAAACAACAATGAGAAGTAGGCAGGCTGTAGCGTCTGCATGTCACAGGCGAGAACTGCATGAGAGAACAAAAGCCAGGAGGTAAATCAAAAGAGTCAATTAGTAAATAACAAAAATCACTGTGCAAGGGCAGGCAAAAAACACACACAAATCTACAAGAGAAAAAGACTACAGGAAGCACACAAGGAGGATACCGGAGATTACCAACTGCAACAGAGTGATCTGACACTGAAGCAGAATCTCATCCAGGTATAAGAAGGCAGAGCTGATTGTCAGAACGAGGAACTGGTGCGCCTAACCAGAGTAGTCAGCCATGCCTGCCTCTGCACACACACACACACACACCCACACACACACACACACACACACACACACACCCACACACACACACACACGCACACACACACACACACACACACACACCACAAACAAAGCACTGGGGGAGAAAAAAATAGAGAACACAGAAAAACACATACACAGCCCAAGACTAAACAAAAACCATAAAACTATTTGTGCTTTTGTACTGCATAGACTGCCCAGTTTTATGGAAAGAGCATTTTTCCAGCAGTGAAATACTTCTTTACCCTTAGAATCAGTATGAGAGATTTTGGGGCCAAGTGATGTCTCTGCAAAAACACAGTGGCTTTTCTTCCTTAAAAAGCTGTTGGAAACATAGTGACGGGTCACTACAAAACACCCTTTTTTGGTGACCAAAAAGCCAATGTTTGGAGACTTAAAAGCTGCTGAAAACACAGCAACGTTTCACTAAATCATAACCAGTTTTGCTGTCTGTCGGTCTCTAACAGTGATCTGAAGCTTGGCGAGTGTGCCACCAAGTTGTCACGCCATCCACCATCCCCTCCACCTGCCAGTGACAAAATCAGCCCATATACAGTACTACGTCACTTTAGAGACCTTGATATGGTACATATTAAATATGCAAATGTAACATTTTTGTGGTTTGCATAAACTTAAAATGTCAACTTTCACTTCTGGTGACTGGGCTGTTGTGAGCAGTAATCTGAGCTTTGCCCCTTTTGTGCATCCTGTATCCAGGTTTGTCCCATCTCCCACCTATTTCAGCAGCACCTATAAGTTTGTTTTTATTCTGTCATAAATGACACACATCAGTCTATTTAATATAAAAAAAGATTCACAAAACAAAAACAAACACAAAAGAAGAAAACCAAAGTGAATGACAAAAAGTAGATCCTGCATCTGCATTCATCATATATGCTTACAGCCGTTACAGCATGTTCTCCTTACATTTATGCACACATGACTTTTATTGCATGACTTTTCACCCTTTGTTGTTTTCCTGAGGTTTCCAAGTAAACACAGCTGTGATCTGTTTTTCTTTTTTCTTTTAGTTAGTCTGGTGCCTCTTGAAAGAAAGAATGGACATACATACAGTGAAACAACTTTAAGTTAAATAAAATTTGTTAAATACTGCATTGTTGTTTGGGGTGTTTTATGTCAATAAAACATTTTCTACTCTTAGAATCCATCAGAACTGCTGAAAATATCAAAATATGATACCACATCTCCACTAGTGACCATGTATCCACAGACAAAGTGTACACCAAACTGCACAGTGGAGACAGAAATCTTTTTCAATTCTTTTCTTATTTTTTTTTAAAAACAATAATGTTGTGCCTTCTCATACACAGAAAACAGAGGAGATTCTGATTTCTTTATCAGAACTCTTATAAATGTGTGTTTGAATGTGAGCCAGGATGATCACCTGAGCTGCACACTGAGGTGCAAGGCTCCCTCCTGTTGGTCGCGGAGGGAACAGAACATCACAGAGAGAGAGAGCTGCCATCACAAGGCCTCATGAACATCCTGACTGAAAGCAAAAAAACCTGCCTGCTACCATATCGGTTTCCTCACAATCCTTGATCCTGATTGGCTGGCATCAGCAACTCTTATTCTAATGGAGTGAGTGGAAGATTAGGGTAGAAAACTGACCTGAAGGAGGGTTTTGGTTATCATACAGCATATCAGAAACAAGCCATAAATGATGTTTTCCTGGACATAAAAAAACTGTCCAGAAAGAAAAAAGGGTTCAACATTGCTTTAGGCTACATATTAGAAAAAGAAAATAAATTTTTAAAAAAAATCAAAATTGATATTTTCATGTTCATGCAGCTGCTCTCTCCTTGCATTTAAAAACAGAAAACTAAACACCACAATTGTGCCTTAAATTAAGTTTGTGCATTTGCTGGTTGAATTATGAATTATGTGTCTGTTGAAATTTAGGATGATTTTTTTTTTGCCTTTGGCTGCTTCTTATTTAGATTAAAAGCTCACAGAGGTCATGTGAATTTGCTGTGTTGGGTTTCTGCTGAGGCCTCCATGCTGCTCTGTTCAAACGCTAAACCTGTTATTTTAAAATAATATTTATTATGAAAATAAAAGAGTAAAATGACAAATGGATTTGAATGAACAGTATTTAATGCTTCATCATGGGAGCTGCTGTCTCAGAGATAGTGGAGGGTCTGTCGTGCCTAGCAAATCAAAAACTACACATTTCTTAAACCTGCAATATCCGTTTTTGTTTTTGAGTGGCTGCTATGGCTCAGCAAATATCTTTGGCACTGTGACTACCTGCGTAATGAAGTTCAATTTCTTCTAAATAAATAAATCGAATAAAATAAAGTAAGATAAAATGAGTCTGAAGCTTCGGTTAAGTCACACCGAAACTGTTGAGAATAACAAGGACTATTTCTTTATGAAAACCTTCTTTATATGATTTCTAGAACAGAGTTCTGATTCTGTCAACTTTGTAATCTGTTTCCTATTAGTAACAGTGTTAAAGGCCACCTGCATTTTATTCTCTTTCTGTAATCACAGACCACTTGTACATCACCAGTCACATCCATCTATCCATCCATTCATCCATTTGCTGTCGCTCATCCGCGTAAGTTAAGAAAAGCTATCTCCTGTCATTAAAAATCATCTCAAAAAATGACTCATTAGTAATAAAAAGAAATGGTTGAAAAAATAAAATGAATCTCCTGGCATAGTTCAACGCCACATCACATGCGTAATTTTCACTTTTACGCGAAGTCGGAGGGTTTTTTTGTTTGTTTGTTTGTTTGTTTTTGAGGCTGCCAACACATCAGCTGATCGTTCGGTGTCCGCATGAAGGCGAAAGGTGAACAGGTAAGTTTTCTGACCGCTCCACGGCCTGCTAACAGAAGCCCTAAATACCCAGTTGTCCTTTGAATCGACGCAATGGACGGACAGAGAGATCCGCCGCTGCTTCACTCTTTTGCTGTCCCATCTTTACCGTGCGACTAACCTTTTTAAACATTACATTAATTTATTCATTAAGAGCCACATAGCTGCGTCCACTGATCTCTGTTCTGTCCCAATCTGACTTGGTATTTCTACACAAATTTGGCATCGTTTCACCAATTTATCCCAGCAATCATTTAGGGCTACCACAAAATCATTTTCATTATTGATTCATCTCCTAATTATTTTGTCATCGGTAAATTACTTGTTTGTCAAATCAATGTTTACCAAGTATCACACTTTTGCCTAAACGGGCTTCACAGTCTGTTCAGCATCAACACCCTCAGTCTGTCCTCAGAGCAGATCAGGACAAATAGGACATCTCAGCAAAGTCTATAAATGTATTGTTTTGACAACCAACGGTCCAAAAGCAAAATATGTTCAGTTGCAGACATCAAGGAAAAGTCGAATCATGTTAAATCACGGCAGAAATAACCTCAGCTTTTCTTTTCTTCTCTTTTTTTCAGCCAGACACTAAAACAAAAAGTGAGAGAAGTAGAGAGTGAGAGAGAGATGCACAGCAACAGTAACTGTATTAATAGAGATAGGACAAACAATAGCAGTGAATATATATGTATACACATATATATATATATATATATATATATATATATATATATATATATATATATATATATATATATATAAAGTAGCTATGTGGATATTTTATCTTGTTTGACATCAAAAATCAAAATTACTGCAGATTTATTTCCTGTCAGTTGACATAATTGATGAATGGTCGCATTGTTTCAGGTCTACTTTTAAGACATTTTTCCTTTGGCTCATTACACCAGATTTAACACATTTAACTGTTGTATAGTATAGTGCTGTGGATCACTGCAGCTCTTCTTTTGCTGATTTCATGATCACCACTGTGATATTTTCAGGAGGAAAAGACTCATTTTCTTCAGCAGCCCTGCAGACTCTGACTCAGATGCAGAAACATCATCTGTTTGTAACCTTTGCTACCTTCGTATCATTAGACACTTGCTCTGTTTGACCATTGAGATTAGAAAAATAACTGCTGATGTAAATGTATGGGGGGGTAACAAAGAATACAAAAAAAAGGTGACTGAGTTTTCTCAAGATGTAATGGTGTGTCAGTGTTTTGAAAATAGATAGATTCTCTTTCAGGATCAGACCTACTGAATGAGAACAAAACAACAATAAAATAACATATTCTGTCATGTGGACCCAAAAGCAGGAGGCAACAGAAAATCAAAAACATGACTCTTTAAGAGAATGAAACAAATTAACATCACTCACAACCAAAGCAAGGATCAAACAAGGGCTAATGTAAAAAATTTTTTAAAAAATCAGGGCTTAAATACAAACTAGACTGATGAGGGGATGAAGTGCAGCTGGAGAAAAAGAGCAGAGAAGCTCAGGTGAGGGGAATGAGGTGATGAGGCAGAGGAACAGGCAGAGAGCTGATTGGCTGGGAGAAAGTGAGAAGCAGGAAGGACTAACAAGGCTGATGCAAAGCAGGTGTGGAGATGAGCAAGCGAAGAAAAGGACAGAAACACTGGAGTTGGACCCCCCCCCCAAAAAAAACCAACAAGACAATTTTTGGTACATTTCTCCTCTTGCCACTCATTACCTTCGCATGTTTTTGAAAGAAATCCAGTCAGTTTGTCACCGCTGCCCCTGTCTGTACTGGGGAGCTTAAAGGAGACCAGTGAAGAGGAACAAACAGGACGCCCAGGCTTCAATTTCTTCAGTTTCATGACCTGATTTCACACAGACATCAGGTATGGCTGCAGGCACTTTAATGAGCTGCAGTAATAATGAAGTATGGAGCAGAATGAGAAGCTGGGAGGCTGCTGTGTGCTGCATGGAGGCGGAGCAACAGCCACGCTGCACCATGGCTGCAGGCACAACACACGGCTTTACACGTTGGCTTTTTTTTCACCATATGTTCTCTTAAAGCTGAGCAACGTCCAAATGTTAGAGTAGAAATTGCACAAAAGAAACTTGAGAACAGACCAAGCTGAAAAAACTCCCACAATTATATACACTTCGTTGCTAACTTTCTGCTGCTTTCAGCCACATCTCATGATCTTCCTCAGTGGAGTTTACTCAGTTATGATCATGACTTAAGTATAGAAAAAATAACCCATCAGACAACTTCAATACATGACAGAACAGAATATTTTTCTCAAATGGTAGCCCAAGTTCATATGGCTGATGAGGTCAAAGGTCGCCTTAGCCAGGGCTCAGCCTGATCTGCATGTAAACACAGTGTCATTGGGATAGTGTTTTGAAATGTAATGTTTGATGTGATCAACAATAAAATGCTCAAGAGATGAACAGTCGCTTTGTACCTGGAACATTTGCTGAAAACATCGGCATCCTCAGGAACTTTTCATAGGGTTGGCTGGTGGCCAGTGGGGCCACTGAAATACCAGGGTGGCCCCGAAACCAAAAGTCACAACTGAATCTTAAGAAACAGCGTTCTGCTCCTTTGACACACACACAGCATCCGCATGCAGCTTTGCATCTTTTTCAGACACTTTTTTTTGTTTGTTTAACCCTGAAGGTGCTGCTGAAGCTCAGGACTGCAGAAGAAAAGAGTCCTCCAAAAGTCCTTCTGCCGAAGCAGATCCTACCTGACACTCCTCTCCACAGATATCATGATGGCTGTCTCAAAATGAGCTTTTGCATATTTATTCCTATTTAATTTTCTTCGCCAATGCAGCTGCATCACAGGAAAAGTGAATAAAATAACAAATCAGAGCAGACTTACACACAAATGCCTGAAATATGAATTATTCCAACAAAAAAAGTGATCTGAGTCCGCGTACAGAGTTTACATATTTTTAACATTTCAACAGTTTGTAGTTGAGATTCAATAATCAAACTGCTTTGCTGTATTATGAAGATGTTAAACAGATTATTCTCAGAAAAATGTAGCTGAACTTAATAATATTCACTTAACCTATGCTGCACGGGTTGAGTGAATAGTTCAAATAAATTATTCTAAGAATATGAAGTGAGTTGTCACATATATTTTATATTTGAACAGCTACAGACAAAGCCAAATAGTCAAATTGTTGAATCTCAACTAATAAACTGTTGACACGTGACAAACCACACATCATCTGTAGGCAGACTATACAAACTAAGTGTCATTTCAAATGCTCTGGTTGTAGGGGCCCTGATCTTTGGCCCAGTAGCTCCAGTACAATCCTTCAGTCACCAAACTTTTGCATCTGTCATCCATGTTTCATAGCAGGAAGGTATATTGTTAAATAGCATTTTGAATGTTTTGGGGGTTTGCAGCAGTGTGATTGTATATTTAGGCTACTCTATTATGATATCATAATTCTAGATATGTGTGCGGATGAATTGGGTGTATTCCTTTTGAAAACAAAACTCGCTTGCCTTTAACTGCTTCACGAGGACCAAAAAAAAATGTATACACAAATTATCATTAAAAATAATGTGCGCAAAGGAGCTGAAGGAGCGCTTTGCGTTCACCTGTTCTGATGGGCAGATTTTTTTATGCCTATATGAGAGTAAAATTATGATGCGCTGTGAACATCGAGGGTAGAACATAAAATACACTGAATTTATATTAAACGTGACACCAAATCAGTTTGAAACAGATGAGGAAACATGGAGATAGTATATTATTTTTGACGCTGCATGTATAAGCACTTACTATTATCTGAATAATTTCTCTTGATTGAATAATGTAGGTTACATTGTTTTCTTTTTGGGGCCTTTTTTTAATTTATTTTTATTTTTTATTTTGTCCTGATGGGAGAGCACAACAAATGAGATGGGATTGATTCTGTCAATCATCAGCCAAGTTATAGATTGCATATCATTAACTTATAAACTGTTCTTTTTTAAACAAATTCTACACTTTTGCAGTGCTGACCACCCATGCGTGCTCCCTAAATCTGCGTAAATCTTTGGATAAATATGAGCAAATGCTGATATTTACAGTTAAGAACTTTGGTCATTGATCATTTGCTGGCGTAAAATAAAACACATCATATTCCCATATAGAAAAGGATTTAAGGATAATTGGACTGTGATTGACTCTCATATGGAGGCGGATATCTTTGGTAAATGATTGATGGCGCGGGCAGCAGTCGGGCTGTTTGTCTTTTTACCGGTTAGACTGGAGCTGCCGGTGCCCATCACTGAGACAGCATGGCGTCTGCCTGTCTTCTGCGCGCACGCACACATACACACAAATACACACGCACACACACATGCACAGAAACAGAAGAGGCTTCAAGGTGTGCGGTGGCCTTGAACTTGAGCTCATTACATCTGTCTCTCTCTGTGTCTGCCCCCTCCCCTTTCTTTCCGTGTTAAACTTGACCTTGACCCTCAGGGGCCAGTCTGACCCCCCGGCAGACCACACTATGGGAGAGAGACTGGCTGTCTGGGTGGTTTGTGTGTGTGTGTGTGTGTGTGTGTGTGTGTGTGTGTGTGTGTGTGTGTGTGTGTGTACTTACGGATGTTTGTCCAAGCTGAAGGCCTACTGAACACTTTAGAGACAATTTAATGAATTTCTTTTTAAACCAACAGCCAGTTTTGGTCTTCAGTCAGTAAACTAATGTTCAGGAGTTACTGTACGATGGGATGGAGAAAAACAACTCCGCGCGCACTCATCAGACAGAGAGGACACAATCATCACTCGCCTGCAACACACACGTCAGACTCTGAATAGATTCACAACTTGTTCACACAATTGATTTCAGGAACTTATATTTGTTTTTTCTTATCATTTTTAGAATTTCCCTCAAAACCAAACAGCTAATGTTATTTTACTTTTTATATAATTTTATTTTATCTTAACAAATAATTCGTGGCATTCGAGCGGTAGTTTTGAAAAAATAACTCACTAAATAAAGATGCAATAAAATAATAAATTATTAAAATTAAATTTCTACTTTCTAAAAACTTTTTTAATTTATTGTTTTAGGTTTTCTTACGGTAGTTCATTAGGTGGCTTTCAATCGCATCTCGCGGTATTCTTCAGCGCACTGAATTAGCATAACCCCATCCAAAAAAGTGGACCTTCAGTTAAGACTATTTTCCTTTTTTAATTCATGGTTTATTCTATTAATTTTTCATTGTTTTATTTTGTTTGAAATATTACATTTATCCTTAACGTTACACCCAATAGCCTATTACACGAATACATAGCTACATGAAGCAGGCCCAAATAATGACAATGAAAAGAAAAAACAAACGGCCTGATTTGCCTTGTAGTCAACACAAGCTACAATGACTTTAAGCTTTAAATTCAAATTATTCTGCAGCTTCTCAGTGCATTTTATATATACTGCTATAATACTTCGTTTTGATGCGTTTTTTTGTCATCCTCTGGACATGCTGTATTAATAAATCAGTCTCCACTAAACTCAAATTTGATTTATTTCCATTTCTTGCAAATTCCAGGTTGACAGTCCATCGGCAGTGGAAGTAACACAGAGAGAAACCATCCACATGTGTGTGTTTACTGACCCGCTCTCATCCTCACCAGCTTCCGCCTCCGTCATCTGTAGCACTTTCACACCTGCTCCTGCCTTCTGCTGCCTCAGGACGGTGCTGAGACTGATTTTAGAATGAGATCTAATGCACAAAGTTATGTGTTTTACGGAATAAATTCTGCAGCACACGCGAGCAACTTGGACATCTCAGCCCACTGAAAAACGAAGTAGTAATCACTGCAGTATGGTTGTGGATTCTGGGATGAACCAACCCAAATAAATTAAAGCCAAACAAGATTATAAAAACACGAGCTATTTTTGGCGGTCATTAGCTTTGTAGAACGGTTTGGGTTTTGCCTTCAGTCTTTTTGCCGTCACCGTAAGTTTCAACATTATACAGCTCATGATGTGCGGTGGGACACTTTTCCAACTTCAGAAATCTCTCGTGGTCTCATGGTTTCCACAGATACCAAATGTGTGTAAAATGACTTGGATAATGTATTAAGAAAATCTCCATAAAATAATACGCAATCGGCTTGCTCCCATTTGAAGCAATATGCAAAAATATGTCGCTTTTTACGCACCACAGATGCTTAATTGAGTCTTTCTTCTCTTTAAAAATAACCAACTAAAGTTGCATACATTAATTAAGTCCCAACAATACTGGGTCCTGTTTGCATTTCAAAACTCAATTATGTTTTCGTATTTTTTTTCTTCAAAAGAAGCATTAAACGTAAAATGGCACACATGTTAATACAAATGACTCCTTGAAGGCGCAGTGTGCTGAAGTGAGTGGCTGCATGAAGAGGTTCATCCTAAAATACCTCAAAGCTCTTTGTGCAAGAAAAACCCGTCAGAAGAATTCATTCCAAACAGCACCGGGCGCAATTTGAGACACTCTTTCACATAAATCCAAACCCATAAGCAGCCAGTGAAATGATTACGCAAATAACGCGGCTCAGAAGTGCCGTGAAAAAACCTTTCCGAGGCGCTTTGAACCAAAGCCATATTTCTCAAATCTTAAGACCTCCAAATCCCTTCCATAAATCCCCTTCACCTTCCTGCAGTCAGATGGTGTGAGAGCGGGACAGACTAAAAGCGCACATAAATTCAGCCTGAGAAATGTCCAAGCGGGTACAATTATTTTAATAAGCAAATGTTTCTTTTAAAACTCTGGTATGTTTTTATTTTTCAGTACTTTTATGATAACGATAAACTTTTTTTCATACATTTGGCAGCGCCGGATAGAAGTCTTTAAATAGGTCCAGAACTCTATGTAATATTTAATATTTTTACACAGGAGTTCAAAAATCTAAACGAAGGCTAATATTCACAGAAGTCATTAGGATTTATATATATTTTTTGTTTTCAATGTCAGAGGACTTTTAATTTACTTCATGTATCCCTCCTTGTGACTACTGCAGGTGTATTCACACTTACTGTTGACAAAAGACAATATTCACCGCACATGAATTACAGAAATTGATCAGTGTTCTGGAAACATCGTTTGCATAAACGTGCGTTCCATGGGCGTCTTTACGCACAACACAAACCATGTCTATCCAACTGATTTATTTATTTATTTATTGTCTCAGAGATAGTATCAGTGCTCAGCCACAGGAGATCACAGACTGACTTTGACATAATGCAGCTGCACGAGGACAAGCGGCGCATTCAGGGAGCTGAACCGCCTCACGGAGCTCATGCTCTTCTCGTGCCACAGCTCGAGCCTCATAAAAATATTTTCTTTGACTGACAATCCCCAACAAGTCTCTTCTTCCACTTCTTTTTTTTTCTATTGCCCCGTCACGTGACCATCTGGTCTCATCCAATGGACAAGCGCCCTCCCTCCTCTCCTTGTCCCGGGGGCTTTTGCGTCAAGGCTGCGGCTGGGATGTAACCGGAGGTCCGGCCGGTTACCGGGAGTCTTTGCCTCCGAGCGAGCACCGTCACTAAACGGTGCAGCAAGGCAGCACACGCGTGCTATGACAGTGCGCGTGAAGGCTCATGTGAATGACCTGAGCTGTGTGTGAGCAGCACAACCAGCATTAAGAAAAGAAGAAAGGCGCATCCGTTCACCTCGTACAGCCAATGTAGCAGCTCAGCGCGCAGGACCGGACAGAGTGTGAGAGGAACGGAGGCCAGACCGGGAAAGGAGCGCCTATGACAGCCTCCTTGGTTCTAAACCCTCGCTGGCCAGCGGAAACGGTAATGTTTGTGTATGACAACAACCTGGACGACCTGAACAAAAACATGGAGGGGCTGGTGGGCAGCGGCAACTTCGCCGCTAGCCAGTGCCGCAACATTATGGCGCACTCGGCCGCCGCGGCTGCTCTGGGCGGCCACCCGTCCGGTCTGGTGCACTCCTCAGCAGGCTACTCCACAGTGGACGTGTCCGCGTCAGGCTCCAGCGAGACAGGCGCGTCTTCGGGGAAGCAATGCGCGGCTGGACCGTGTCCGGCGGCAGCCGTGCCGCACCAGAGCTCCTCGGCCGCCACCGCGTTACCGTACAGCTACTTTGGTAACGGCTACTATCCGTGCAGGATGGGGCGGGGTTCTCTCAAGTCCTGCACCCAGGCGGCGGGAGCCGCGCTCAGCTCCCAGTATATGGACACAACGGTGAACTCAGATGAATACCCGAACCACCGGGCCAAAGAGTTCGCCTTTTACCACGGCTACCCGAGCCCGTACCAGTCCATGGCCAGCTACCTGGACGTGTCGGTGGTCCAAACGCTGGGCACCGGAGAGCCGCGCCATGACACCCTGCTCCCCATGGACAGCTACCAGCCCTGGGCTCTAACCAACGGCTGGGGAGGACAGATGTACTGCTCCAAGGACCAGGGACAAGCCGGACACCTCTGGAAGTCCGCTCTGGCTGGTAAGACACAGTTTTTATTCCAAGTTAAAACGTGTGTAAAAAGACTTTTCTATGCAGAATGGTGTGACATGACATGAGGAAGAAATGACAGACTTTTAAAGTAACAGTTTTGATGACATGATTAATATGCCC
Organism: Plectropomus leopardus; assembly: GCF_026936395.1. Lineage (NCBI taxonomy): Eukaryota > Metazoa > Chordata > Actinopteri > Perciformes > Serranidae > Plectropomus > Plectropomus leopardus. The sequence goes on from NC_142193.1 coordinate 3,980,487, forward strand.
TGATAATCAATTCCAGTCTTTATAAATTTGGAATAAAGCTGTATAGTTAATATGGTGAGTTCTGCCTACAATAGATTTATAAGCTAAGAGACTCGTGGCTATTAATCAAAGCTCAAACAACCACATCTGCCCTGACTGCGTTTTGCACAGCTGATGCGCAAAATAAGACAAGCTGTTTGGAGCGCGTCAGAGTATGATGACTGAGAGATGAATTGTGCGCTCATATCTGTTACTGTTATTTAGTTTTACTCCGCCTCCTCGTGTTCCCCCGTGAAGGGCCGTTTATTAATTATAAGGTCATGTGTTGTGTAGTATCGTGTAACTCATCTGTTAACCTGATAATGAGCTCATTATTGGGTGACTAATGCTCATGTAGCATTGTTAAAACACAGGTATAACACGTGGCATAAAATGATTAATTATGGACCCTCATTAGCACAATCATTTGTGGGATTTTAAGAAGGGTGTTTTTAAATATATCCTTGTTTTTTTATTACACAGAGGGACATGCAATATAAGAAAAATCTATTACTCAATGAAAATTCAAGGAGGTTTTTGTGCCTTTTTTCATGCAAATGTGTGCACACTATTTGGGGACAGAAGGTCAGCTTCAGCTTGCAGCCGCATGGCAGTGCTGCCTGCATACATCCACCATGTTGTCTGTCTGTGTCGTAGGACGGATGCCCAATCAGCTCCAAGCAGAACGTCCATGTCCACATCATTTAAGATGCAGGGACTCAATGCCACACAGCACACTGTAGTCTGTATTGCACTTTAGAACCCGAGCAGTGTGTCCCGCTATAGCCTCAGACCGCCTTCTTTTTGTCCGTTTTTGTTAAATTTCACAGATGTGGTGGCGCACCAGCACGACGGCTCTCCGTTCCGCCGGGGCAGGAAGAAGCGGATACCGTACACCAAACTCCAGCTCAAAGAACTGGAGAAAGAGTACGCCGCCAACAAATTCATCACAAAGGACAAGAGGAGGAAGATTTCGGCCGCCACCAACCTGTCGGAGCGGCAGATCACTATCTGGTTCCAGAACAGGAGGGTCAAGGAGAAAAAGTTCGTGGCCAAAGTGAAAAGCAGCGCTCCGTAGCATGCAGATTCCTGCGCTCTGGACTATATTGATCTCGGTGTGTTTGCGTGTTATGAGTTAATAATGAACTGAGAGAAATTTTTAAAAAATATGTGGAAATAAAACCACGTGGTACTTTTGATGGACTGTGCGTACCCGCGTGCGTCAACTAATGGAAGAAAATACGCAAAAAGGGACAAAATAAGATTAAAAAAAAGAACCAAACAGTGTCCTCAGAGGCATCCTGTAAATACAGCACCTTCCTGCCTGCTTTCATGTAACTGTCCTGTCTGCTGTCTGTGTTTTACTGTGTGTCAGTGTTCTCCGTGCCCTGTAGCCTATAGCCCGAAACACACTATTATGCTGTCCATATTGTTTATAACGCCTGTAAACCAGTAATCAAAGTATAGTGCAACACTTAATAAACCCTTTTAATCCCGATGTAGTCTCCAGTAGGTCTTATATCTCCAAATGCATCTGGTAACTTTGGATTCGTGCGCGTAATGTGTGCGTAAAATGCGCAAACAAATCCTCATTTAGTTCACAGCAGCGTCTGTAAATTGATGCAAACAGCGCGGGAGGATTCGGATTTCTCGTGCAGATTAAACGTGTTTATGAGACTGTGAATTCATATTTGGATCAGGCCACCCTCTGGAACATCACCGCAGTAACGCGATCCATTTCTTACTGTCATTCCACAGGCCTGCACAGAGCCGTGTGAACAAACTCCCACTAGTTTCACCAAGTATTAACATTCTGAACTCAAAGTGTTAAGCCAAAGGAAGGCATCTCAACATGAGCAGTAAAATGTTTTTCAATATGAACCGAAGATGACATGCGGAGATTTAGTATGAGAATTTTATCTTTCTCCAGCTGCTCAACTCAGCCTCCATTCATCAAAACAATCCAAAACCTCCAGTACTGCGACCACAAGCGCGGAGTAATTAATAGCTGTATTTGAAAAGTGTTGGAGTGAAATGTCATTAGACTAAAATAAAATAATTAAACCTGACCTAAATCCCACCATCAATTATATTAAGTACTTTCTGCTGTTAAGTTCTGCAAGCTACAGCTTTTCCCAGTAATTAATGTGATCTAATGGAGTAGTTTGAAACTGTATTTAATATTACTATGAAGAGTTAGACAAATTGATGGTAATTTCTATCTTGAAAATGTATAATCAAAAACATAACATGCAATCAAAACCACAACTCATTTGGCTAATATTTATGAAGTGAGTGTAATTCCCACTAGGGACAGGGGACACGTCCACTCTTCCTTTAAAAAAAATCCCGTTTGTGTCCCTCGCATTTTCCAAACGTTATTATTATTATTAACAATAATAATGATAATAAATTCATTTACTCATTATTTATATACCCACAGATGCTGGCTGAGACTGTGAACTGAGCTGCTAATTTTGCTCTGATATAGTCCAATAAATACATACATAGAAATAAACGAATAAATAAAAGCTATAGAGGAGTAACGCAGTCAGCATATTTATTGCTATAGGGGCTGTATTTAGCGTGAAAACCGACTTAATCATTTCCCTGATTTTGTTTTGGTTACCATAGTGCCAAAATGTATGAATAAATACAAGAAATGGTATTCAAATAGCATTTTTCCTGGAGGAAAGGCCCCACAGAGTTTAATTGGTCTTCCCAAATTTTCAAACCAAAGTTACGTCCCTGTTTATATGGAACATTTGGGAGAATAATTTTATACGCGTAAAGTGAGAAGATGGCTAAGGACTTAGGGACTGACAATGACAAAACGATTTCACCGAAATTAGTTTGTGTTGTTCATGAGGTCCTGCGCTCCTTGAAACATTCATATGTGCTATAGGCGATCATTTGTGGGTCATATGTATGTCCTTGTAGCCTGCAATTTGTGTGTGTCTGTGTGTGTGTGTGTGTGTGTGTGTGTGTGTGTGTGTGTGAGTGAGAGAGAGAGAGAGAGAGAGGGAGAGAGGGGAGAAGCCCTTGACCTTGAAAGTCACGTGACCAGTATACCCTCTCAGTCAAATCTCCTGCAAACATTTTACAACAGCGGAGCGTTGTGTCGTCTGGTCCGATAGAGACGGCCCCCTCCCCAGCAACAAACACACACACACACACACACACACACACACACACACACACACACACACACACACTGCGGCAGCTATACAGGCATGAATACTCTCTCTCTCATCAGCAGGTTCCAGCGCGCCATTGATCCGCTCCTGCTGCGCATTCACGGCGACACAAATGAGTGGCGGTAAGCTGCGGGGACAGATATGTGTGTCTGTTTGTGTCAGCTTGGATGGCAGCTCATCGTCCTCAGCAGCCGCAGCCAGAGCTGTGGAGGGTGACGTTTAAAACGTCAGCATTTTGACATCCACGCGCAAAGTGTGAATGTCACAGTCAGCCGTGTGTAATGTAATGTTGCTTTGTGTTGTGATTCCTGAGGTTTCAGCCTCGCGCGCTGGCATTACAGACAGTAATTGTAATTCCTTGCATAGTGAGGATGACATCCAAGCCTCATCTGAGTTCATGATCTCACAGGGCCAGTCTCAGCGGTTCTGGTGTCACATGGAACATTTGTCAGCTTAACAGGAATGCGTCCAGCTCTAACATCAACGCAGATAACCATTCTGCTGAAAGCAAAGTTTGTGCAGCATCAGTTGAATTCGACAGTCCAGACGCGGCATTCATTGTGACGACCATTCCCCTGAAATACTGCGTTAAGTGTTTCTCCATAAGTGGCGTCATTAGAAAATCGGAACCTCCTCTCTGTTTTGAGAGAATCTCAAATGTCAATTGATTGCCACTGATGCTGTATCTAAACCTCTTACCACAAGTCATTTTGGGTGTTTTTGCGTTACTTCTGTTTCTAAAAATACATGAATATATGCAATATGTGTAATAGTGGGAAACGAAATAAATGGTACACTGAGAGTTAATGATGCAGGTCGTCCGCTTTTTTTCCCTGAAAACGTTTCAACCAAAAGTAACAAACTGCTGCGCCAAAGCGTTGTGCAAAATGAAATATATTTTATTGCTCACTGACACGGCTTACATCAAATATTTTTGAAATCAGAGCTAAGTCAATCACTTCTGAGCAGCATTAATATGGTGATATTACACAGCTCAAATATTTAATCATGGTCTCGGGAAATATTTTGGTCTGCATGGAGAGGCCAGATTCTCTGGTCGTTTGTCAAAAAATGACAGTAAAAATAAAAATCTTCATGTATGTAAATTCTTCATTTACATACACTGATAACACACTGACCATGCAGTTATGAAAGTGGTTAAATACGACTAAATCATTATATCACATTTGAAACAAAATCAAACGTAATATCCTCTGACCGCCAAAAAATACACAAAAAGGTGTAAGAAGAATCCTGAGCTTACAGTCACTCTGTTTACCTTTGGTTTTAATTTTCCCTTTGCTGCTGCTCCAGACCTGCAGTGAACAGTAAAATGTCCTTAAGATACAGTAAACCAGCTGAAATGCGCATGTGCATGGAAAGTCGCAACTATGCGTCATGTATAGAGACACAGAGAGAGTCGCTGTAGATTTGAAATTAGTATTCATCTATGTGGCCGAGAATATATGATTAATATAAATGTAGTTTATTGGCGGTGCTGTGGTGGTTAAACAGCGCTAATATAACGTTTCAGGCCCTTTTAGGAGTGAAATCAAAGTTTTAAAGAGTCGCTACGCTTCAATGAAAATGCTCAGCAGTGACCAGTTCTGCTTCAAACAGGCCTCGAGGAGCAACAGGACACACGAACACAGCACTGCAGAAACACATAACATAACATAACATAACATAACATAACATAACATAACATAACATAACATAACATAACATAACATAACATAACATAACATAACATAACATAACATAACATAACATAACATAACATAACATAACATAACATAACATGATAGAATATCACTGTAAAATCTGACAAGCTGATCTCATTAAAATATGATATAATATAGGCTAAATCTTGGAAACGGATTGCCTTGAAAAAGGAAAGTAAATAATCATTCATCTTGATTTACTTTACTCTATATCAAATTGTTAAGTGTACTTGAAATTTCATTGTATGTATCTGGTTTTGTGAAGTTGTTGCAACTTTAAAAGGATAATTGGAATTAGCTTGTTTTATACAACCAGCAGAATACAAATATATTGCGCGGTAAATTTGGTTCACTGAAGCTGCTAAAACTCAGGAAGACTGAAATTATTAAACGTGTCATTTTTAGGTTGTAGCAGCTTCACAAAATTAGGTAAATTACAAAACTTTAAGTCAACTTAATAATTAGATATACACTGAACATAAATTAACACAATTAAGATTAATAGTTAAATTTAGATCAGATTTGTTCAGGCAATTGGTTTCCTTTATTTATTCATTTGTGTATTTATTTAAGTAAAATCGAGTCGATTTTATATTGTTGAATAGAATAGAATAGAGTAGAATAGCTGCACGCAACGCTTATTTATCATTTACATCTGGGAAATATTAATTTCTAACAGATTTGTAATTTAAAAAGGAAGCCGGATTCCGGTCAGTGTAAAACCGACTGTCATTTCCTCTGTGTGTGTGTGTGTGTGTGTGTGTGTGTGTGTGTGTGTGTGTGTGTGTGTGTGTCGGACCGTTAAACATTAACATTGAACTTGACAAACGGCGGTGTGCTCTGCTGGCCTGTTGACTCTCTTTACTGCTCCGTCTCTGTCCTCCTTTAAAACCAACAATACTGACGGAAGCCCTGAAGCTCATAAAGCTCTTTCTCCCCTTTAGTCCAAATACCAGAGAGAGGAGGAGGAGGAGGAGGAGGACCACCCGACTCCTGAGCTCTTACTTTATACTTTATACTTTGCTTTTTTTTCCTAATTCATGTATAACACATTTTTATGTAACATAAAATTACAATTAAAAAAAAACAAACGAAAAAAGCTTTGATTTATAATAGCACATTTATTCTTTACACATTACCTTTTGTCACATTCTACTTCTAAAATAAATGTCACATTTACATCTTAAAATGCAGGTTAATACACGCAGCACAAGGTGAATCATGCCTGCAGAAGTCAAAGGTGGCTGAAAATTTACTACAGCAGCTAAATAAAGAAAATTACATTGTATTTAACTTCAAAACAATGAACTTGTACTTTACTTGAGTGTTTCATTTATATTTCTACTCTGTATAGCTGTGAAGTATTGTACTTTTTAATGACAGCTATAGCTTATTTAGCAAATTAGATTTTGCATACAAAATATACAAAAAGATAGATAAACTACGCATATGAAAACATGTTAAATGATAAGTGATCTCCCTTTTAACAGACTGCAACATGTGCGCATACTTTCTTTCAAAAACATAGGAAGAAGGCAATGAGCAACAAAAGACTAAATGACCCAAAAATAATAATAAAAAAATAAATAAACAGGGAAGTAACTTAGGGAAAGTGATTAAAAATTGTAATGACTTTGTAACACATTTATGAGAATCATATACTTAATTATATACTTTTATTCTAGCTTTTTTTCCCTCCATATTTGTCCCTAGTTTTTTAGAAATAATTTTCTAAATCCACACATTTCTTGCATTTTGTGGAATATTTCCAACCAAGTTGCTAATTGCCTTTCTTTCTGTGTTTTCAAAAGAAATCACACCAATTTGCTCAAGTTTATGATGTTTAAAAACTTGTGAGAGGCTGATGTCATGCCAGGATTCAGAAGGTTAAAATGTTAGTCAATATGAGCAAAGTTAAAGCAATTTTTTTAAAGTGAAAAAAACCCACAAAACTAAACTAAACTGAACAAAAACTCAAAACTGAGAAGATTTAGTGGGTGTCAGAGAGAAAATGAATATAAAATATGTTGCTATAATTAGAATCCAGTTTAAGGGGGAAAAAACAAGTTTAAGAAGTTTTTTGATTCATCAGAGACACAAACAAACACATGCTGTAAAATATGATTTTAGTGTAGTGAGTCTCATGCAGACAGACTCCATTGAGGACAGCTGCCAACTGCAGCCAGGCCGCACACCACCAAGCTACACTAAAAAGGAGGTCAAAGGTCAGGCCTAACCTCATCTCCAGGAGACAGGGCTGCAAAATATAAACATAACAGAGAATATATAAAGGAAATAATCATTTAAAAAATATATATCAATGGAGAGATCTTGCTTTTTTCACCAAAAAAATATATTTTTCCCTCTTTAAGAAAAAAAAGCCCATTCACAGATTTGTGTTTGATTCCAGCAGAGTGGAGCAGAGATGTTGGTGTAAGTGATGCATGGTCTGACCTGCTGTGGTAGTAAAAATGAAGCGAATAGACTCGCAGCACTTTACATTCCTGCCTGCAGACAGCTGCGCTCTCAGAGGAGAGGCGCAGAGGCAGTGGAGCTGCAAGGCTGAGATCTCATCTCACATACATACGTATAATATTACTGAAATGAAATTAACAGAAACAAAATGATTCAAAGATCCAGCTAAGTTTGTGGTTTTGTTGTAGCAAAGTCTAAAAGCTGCAGTGGAGGAAGTTTTCAGATCCTTTTGTTAAGCAGTATGATTAAACCACTCCTTCAGGACTAAAAGTCTCTTAACCCTTTGAAACATGAGCAAATTTCACAAAAACATGAGAAGAAGGCACTGAGCAGTCCAAGAGGAAATGATCTAAATAATTGAAAAAGAAAAAGTAAAACGTACAAAATAATGACCTGAAAATGAGTAAAAAAAACCAAAAAAACAAACAAAACAAAACAAAAATGAAAAAGTAAAAAAATAAAAAATAAATAAATAAATAAAAACCCAAGGCAAACAAGACTTGTTTGTGGTGTTCAAAAATACAATAATTCTGTAAAAATAATTTTAAATATGTAATTGTATTCATAATATTTTTTTATTTGTATAGAACCTTTCATACAAGAAGTGTAGCCCAAGGTGTTGAAATTAATAAATAAATACATTAATCAATTAGGACAATTAAAAATATAGTTTTTCCTTTGCTTTTTTAAAAAATGTTTTATTGTAAATCTAAATTTAATAATTTCTTGCAGTTTTTGGAATAACAACATAGAGTTCAAAGGGTGAAATACTTTGGCTCTGAAAGCAGCACAATGAATGTGATGTCCTTCCAGGTTTCAAAGGGTTAAAGTATTCAGATCAAAAATACTAATAATTCACAAAAGTATCCCCTGTGAGTGATATACTATTCTAAAAGATGCTGTTGCATTATCATGATGCTATAATGTGTTCATGTGTGAGCAGAGTTTTATTGTTGCAGCTGGTCAAAGTGGAGCTAGTTTGACCTATTTTATATACTGTATATATACAGTATGTATATACAGTATTTTACAAGCTCATCATGTATAAAATATTATAATGTCTGAAAGCTGTCACATAAATGGTAAATAAAATAAAGCAGTAAAAAGTAGAATATAAAGAATAAAATAGCAGGGAAATTATTCTACTTCTGACTGAAATACACAGATTTTCTCAACGAAAATGGGAGGGACTTTTCCCATAGATATTTACAAAAAAGAAACAAACAAACAAAAATGCCAATGCTCTCTCTTTAACTTCCCTTAATGTCATGATGAAGGAATGGTCAAAGGAAAGTAGGTTTCATGAACTGTCTGAATCGCAACGGTGACATAACCACCAGAGAGAATACAGCATCACTTTTCAGTAATGTGGACATTGTTGCAACTAAGTTGCAACAAAACTGTTGCAACTTAAAAAATAACATGTTAATCCAATCAATCACTAAGTTTTGATTACTCTGGTTAACTAAGTTCACTGTGCAATATAGCTGTACTCTGCTGGTTGCATACTAGTTAATCATATTAATATTTTCTGAAACATGTTAGAAAACACAACTCGCAGATCTCCTCACTTCTTCATCGGCTAAATCCAAATTTGAGTAAAGTGATATAAAGCAGACATAAATCAATCAGTTATATTTACTTTGCTTTTTCAAGGTCAGATTTTACAGTTGAACCAACAATTAGTGAAATTAAAGTCCTGTGTTGCAAACAGAGTTTTTGTCTTATGGCCATTCATTATGATATAAATTGATCTGAAGAAACAAACACATCGATCTTACCCTCCATCCCAATATTAGCCAGTAATTTTGAGCAGAATAAATACATTTCTAAATATGAAGGTGCAGTGATTGGCTGATGTCAGCAGCTGGCATGTTTCAAACCACCTCAGATGGTTTGCAGGGACTCTAAGAGGAGAGCCAATGAGAAGCAAAGCCAGAGGAGATGACAGTTAGTTTGGAAGTGCCTGGAAAAAGGGATGGAGGCTGGAAAATAATTAAAGCAAATTATACATTACATACTACAGCTGCAATATTTGAGCATATTTTTACATGTTGTCACCTTAGCATTATGAATCACACACGGTTATTCACACGAGACTACTTCTCAGTTTTGCACATTTTTACTATTTTTATTCATATTTTATTCTTATGAAACATTTTTGAATAAGGGTCCCTTTACAAATCACCAATCAGTGTTGAGAATACAAACATGAGGACCAATCAGGCTCTGCCTCTTTATTGTGCTGCCTCTGCTCTGTGACTGGGGTTAAAGAAGCTGAACACATCATTGCAAATTTGGAAGTTTCAGAACTTCAAAATGATCTAGAAGACATTGTGAATGACACGTGACTACATTCAAGTAAGTAACTAGTCCATTTTCATCTTGTTTGGACTTGGTAAAATGAAGTTTATGTGTTTTATTTTACTTATTTTTTTTATTTATTTATTTTTTACTATAAGCTACCATACCTAAATCGGTGCTACACTTATGCACAATGGCATGTACCAAATCATTTTAAGGCAAGGAACACTTTATTCCCTGATTAGAAAACTTTTTTCGTATCTGGTGTTAGTACATTGTAGTACAGTAGTGCATGGTACATGTGTAGCAGGAAGCCCATTTCCTCCATGTTGGTGCACACAATAAAGGAGGTCCTGACTGTCGGTGAAGAGACGGGCAGAGGGCTGCAGTGCTGATTCCACCTTAAATCATCATCCAACATCAGCATCATCACTCTTCCATCATCTGACAACAGAACAGAATGAAAATATTTTAACAAGTTGGCATTTTATTCCATATTCTAATTATATTCAATTCTACAGCTGTTTACGGGACAGCAATTGAGGAGGAGAGGACCCTCCCCCTGACACACTCACACACACGCACGCACGCACACACACATATACACACACACACACACACACACACACACACACACACACAGAGCTCCCCAGAGGATACTTTATGCTTAAAACCAGGAATGCAGGACAGAGGCTCGTTTTCTGTCTCAAGTTCATGTCCAAAAGACCCCCCTCCCTCTCTCTCTCTGTCACACACACACACACACACGCTTCCCTACCGTTTTTACCACCTCCTCCCTTCACCCCTCCCCCTCCTCCTCTTCTGTCTGCATTGCGGACCGTCTTTTTGTTTCCCAGGTTGGACTTTGCAGTTGAACTTGAGACAGACAGACAGCTTGTAAACAGTTAGTAGTCTGGCCCCTGTCTGGTCTGGAATGGCCTGGAATGGCCTGGGGGGTGCAAAGGGTGGAGAAACTGACACTTGACTGAACAATCCTGTTTTAACACAAGCACCTTCCAATGAATTTAGGCATGTTTTGCATCCTTAAATACGTCCAGTTAAAGTGCAAGCTCTGATGAAGAACTTTCCAAGTTTGACATTTCTCACTGAGACGTTAACTGTGTTTTACATATTTGAAGGTTTCATTTCTATGCTTAAAAGGAGCTTAAATTTAGTCTGTTTTAGTCTGTAAATATAATTAAAACACACAGTGAGTTTCAGTCTCCGTTGGTGAATGACCAAAGAGGACAGAAAGTGACACAACTGTTGTTACTGGACTGAGAGTGTGTCATTTTGCAAAACTGAATCGACTTTAAACTGAGGTATGAAATCAGCCCAACCTCATAGGCTGTGTGTGTGTGTGTGTGTGTGTGTGTGTGTGTGTGTGTGTGTGTGTGTGTGTGCACGCATGCATTTTACCAGCCCAGGAAGAAAAGGAAATGACTGTAAACACACTATACAGCCGGACGGGCCTCCACCAAAGCCTGTGTGTGGTGACTGGCAGGGGGTATGACATCATATAGTGCAGCCTAATAACTGCAGAGCTCAGCGGGCTCCAAATGCATCAAATACTATGTGAACAAGAGCCCTCCATAATGAAAAGATATGCTTTTGATTACTTTCATTACTCGTATTTCATTAGACTGCACTGACAAGGCAGTCAAGTCAGTGTGCAGAAGTACTTTAGCACAACACTAGTGTTGAGTGCAGCATGTTTAAAGGAAGCTTTTTTGACTATTCTAGAAATAGAAAGGGTTAGGATACTGTTTACTCTGACTATTGTCTTCTTTCCAGCCACCAAAAACAGACCCATATTTCTGAGAGGAATGAGAGCTTTGTCTGAAATATAAACCCTCTCTCAGGGATATTTGATTTCACTGACATGGCGATAATCCACACGGCTCAGATGCTGCTGGGTGTCTTTTATTTTTTGAGAGAAGTTGAAGAAGTAGAGTAAATGAAGTGATATTGAATAATATCCAATATTGTTTTTAATAGTGGAGATTTGTCTGATCTGGGCACCAGTGTGTAAGATGTGACAAGTAGACAACTTAATATTTCGTCTGATTCAGAGCAGCTGCTGTTTGAAACAGAGCAAAAAAACGAGGATGATGATGATGCAGGTAGCTTCCCTATAAGGAACAGCTACCCATGTTTGGCTGCATAGTAATTGGGCATCTATCCAGAAAAAAATCACAGGCATAGTAAGACATGGCATATTTGCCAAAATGTCTCATAGAAGTTTTTAACACTGTGATCATGGTTTGTGGGTAGAGACATTGCTGCTGAGATTTTCAAATGTATTGTTTTTTTTGCGTTGGGCAGCACCAGTCGAGTGCCATCTAATTCCAGGCAGACATCTCTATGGCGATTTTTTCAAACTCAGAAACTCACACAAACAGTATACAAACAGTACCTACAGCACTACAGTTAAAATGAAAAAAAAAGGTCATTTGGATTTTTGAATGAAATGTCCCTTTAACTGTTTGTAACCTGGAGTGACCACTTTTTTTGTGCTGCTTTCAGACACCTTTCACAAGTATTTTAGCTTTTGAAACTGGAGCAAGTTGATGAGAATTTTCTCCAAAACACAGGACAGAAAGCCGACAAGCAATTTAGTAAGAAATGCTCAACAAACTAGGGAACGATGTCTAGGGAAAAAGGAAAAAAGATAGGAAAAAACGAAATTTATAATGATCATAATTACATATTAAAATTATGTTGGAGAACTATTATAATTTTGAAACCTTTTTCCTCGGTCATTTTCTTTATTTAAAAAAAAAAAAACTCGCTCTCTAATTTCTTTCATATTAATTTAATTTATTTTTCTAATTTATATATTTTTTAAACAAAATTTCATGTAATGTACTTGTTTTTTTTTTAAAACAAATTCCTAAATAGGTTTTGGCCAATTCTCCTGTTGCCTTACAAACAAAGCGGTATACGATGCTCTGAAATGAGCAGCATGTCAAACTGCATCAGGCCAAAAAAAGGGACTTGTCCTCCTCAAACAGAGCCAGAGTACGTTAAAGACTCCATGCAGCTGTTAAACAACCAAATGTACTGGCAGGCAACATACTAGTCATCTGTGAAGTTTAACAGCCACCTACAATGATTTTGACCTTATAAATGTGAGTGTGTATCCTGGTTGTTTCGCAGAGATGTGCAGGCATGTTGCTGCTGGAGGTGTTTGGCTCTGAGATCCATCCAGGCTCATTTTCTCCCTCATTTACACTGACTCATGTTAGACATTATTTGTTTGACCATGAAACAACTGAGCCGCTCATTATCACGAAGCAAGTCTTAATTACTGGAGTTTATTTAGCTAATCCACAGAAACCAAGACATAAAAACAACAATACAAAACAGCTGCGCAGAAACACATCTGTTAAGCCCGCGTGTCCTCCCAAAACAGCATGAAAGACAAATAAACTAGCAAGCAAGCAGAAAATAAACAGTCAAAGACTGAAAATTAAAGTCAACAAATATGTAGCAAATGTACACACTATGTTTTAATTTGCAGAAAGCATGGCGCTGAAGAGACACTGTAAATTCTTGGAACTTGGAAAGTGATGTAGCACATTGGTGCATTAGATTTAGAACAAATACAACATTTATTTATGTGCTCGATTCAAAACTTGCATAGAGATGTCCCGATCGCCAGAGCAAATGCTGGCATTGTACATTTCTGCAAACCACAGATGCATTTGTACATGTATCTGTGATCTGATTACATGTTGACATTTTCTCAACAGCGCTGTGTTGAAGGAGTGGCGGTTTAACCACAAAAATCAACACAGGAAAACATCATGTTTTAGCTTCAAACACCCGTATTTGGTAGCACAAAAGTCTCTGGAAGCACAGGGATAGGTCGGTGAAAAACACCCGGGCTCGGTCACTCAAACACTACTATTAAAGCCTGCGATACAAACATGGATTGAAACACATCGGATGGTTGCCAAAAAAAAAAAAAAAAGCCACTGTTGTTGTTTGTTGGTGTGAAATAGTGGTAAACTCATGTGCAGCATCACATTCAAAACACTGATATGATACAAATGCAACATATATGTAGTTTGCAGAAATGTGCAATATGTTTTTTCTGCAGATCTGGTGACACATGAATGAACAAAAAAAAAGATGTTAGAGGGGTTGGAGGTAATGCAAGCACTAAAATATAATATATCCTATATGTGTTAAAATAAACTTAATGTTTGGGAGGAGATATTGGCTCATTATGATAATGAGCAAAACAATTTAGCCACTTCAGTCTCTTAGTTAGAAATAATATATTTATTTTTTGACATTCTAGTTTATTACACAAAATACATTTGGACATTTTAGTCTTTTAGTCTTTTTTGTTTGTTTTGTTGAATATGTAAAAATCATAAAATAATTAGTATCATCTAAAAATAAGATGACTTGTTAAGTAATGAAACAAAAATATAATTTTTTAAGTAATGCATTCTTTTTTCGAGAAAATGAATGGGTTAAACAACAGGTGAAGCTGTGACTGAGTGAGATTATATTTTCTGTAGAAGATGCACCTTCACATTTGGAATCAAGGCAGTAAACATTTATTAATGTTAAGTAAAAAGTGTAAATATTGACTCTCATTCTGGTGCAACTGAAGAGTCATTCCATTTTTAATTTTTTGTGCTGTCAGATTCACTTTCTATCTTACACAACTCAATTTTGTGCAGCAGACATGTAAAACGGTCATTTAAACAGTCTAACATCTTGGAGATTAAAAAACAAATCAGTAACACTAGTAAATGCAGCTTTACACTATTACAAAAATAAATACATAAAATGTAGAGACAGATGATGACTGCATAATTTCAAAATCCTTGGACAGTGTCTAACCTACTTTATCTCATAAATGTGTTATAATTCATAATAAAGGCTAAATATTGTGGAAGTGAGTAACGTCTTATTAGCAGCTACAGAATCCTCATGTCGTAACTTTTACATATTTCTATAAACAGTGTGACTATTGTTTCACCTCATTGTGGTCCTTTTTTTTTTACTCCCGCACATTGTTTTTAAAGTTATATTATTATTTATTTTTATTTGTAGGATAACATATAAAAAAACTGACACTCATATGTTTGTGGAGGTGTTTGTTAAATGTTGATTGTTGCTGCAGTTTTCCAAAGATACCCATTTGTCTTCAGTTGTAGTCTTTCCACAGCCTTGTGCATGACACGCATTTAAACTGTGTGTACACACACCTGAATTATTTAAGCATGCCAGTGAACACAGACGCACAATGCTTTGCTAAAAAGTTGCTTTTTATTGTACGTTGACTCCTTCTGGAGTGAATAGTATCAGTTTGGCATCAGTTTGGACAGAGGAAACTATAAACTGGATTAGATTGTATTTAGGTCATTTTTGGGGACTGTACATTGATGAACATTAATTTGCTCGAGAATTGTCAACCCTTACCCTACCTCCCCCACCCATAATTCATCTTTTTTTTCCCATTTGGGTCCCTGATGCCCGGATTTACTGGTGTTCAGTCTAAAGTGTCCCTAAAGGTAGGCACTTATGCACACACACATACATTGTTGGCATGGCGATAAGAAGCAGATGTGTGTGGGATCAGCTGACCCCTGAGTCACTTCCTGCTCCGACCACCATGTTGTTGTTCCTATAAATCTGTCCTGAAGGAAGTGAAGATTTCCACCTGGTTTACCAACACCTGAACTGAAAACACATTCTCACTCCCAAGTGTGTGTGTGTGTGTGTGTGTGTGTGTGTGTGTGTGTGTATCAGGGAGTGTCTGATTTTAATTTCTGCATTTCCTCTGTCGCTTTTAAAGCCTGTTTTTTTCTTTAACAAACACACTGACAGGAAAAATTGTGAAAGAATTAGACCGATCCTATAGCCGATGACAGTTACATCCTGACTTTCACATTACAAACTGGTCTGGTGTGTGTGGCTCTAAATAAGCATCACTGGTACCCATAATACCCAGCATCAGTGACATTGGCGGTAAAAGTGAAGGACAGCACTCACCCTAACCACAGCCAGTGTATCCTGCTGCTGTCTGCTGAGCAGTAGAGTGGTGGACTATCTGCTACTGCACTAAAGAGCAGCTTCTTTCCTCACACTGAGATCGCTCAACTCCTCCTCATCCTCTCACTCCTCTCACCAACCTTTACCAAGCTTTACAGTACATGGTATTATTGCGCTAGTCACATATGTGAATTTTATTTGTATTCCCTACACATCCAAACATCACTCTGTTTGCACAACCTTCCCCGAGATTCCCACTACCACCTCATTTCCTCTCACTACTACTTCAGATACTGCACACAACGTGTGTGTAAAGATGTATAATATTTTCTTTTAGAAAAATATTATTTTTCTTTGTTACTCTGACTGAAGTGTTTCTTTTTAAATTCTGTCTTGCTCTATTTGTATTTTATTATTATGTTGTAATATTTATACTTTTACTGTTTTGTGACAACGTCTTATCTTCGTGCTTGATGACGCCTGTGTGTTCTCGTGCAGGCAGGTGCTTTTTGAGATCTCTGGGAACACATTAGAGTGCTCAGGTTGTTTGGTGCAGCTGCTGCGTCTCCCCACCACACACATTTTACACTCATGCACCACACACACACTACTGACATCACTGACTTCCACACTATAAATATTGATGTGATCTATAATTTGGTTCGATTTTGTTCGAAACATTGGCAAAATGGCTTCATTTTTGTCACAAACATGGAAGGAAGGCAGGCACTTGACAGGAAATAACCCCCAAATTAGCAAGGAATTAGTCAAAAGTTACAAGAAAAATTACCTGAAATTATTAAAAATAAACAAGAAAAGTAAAAAAAAAAAAGGTTCCTGCATAATGTAGAATTATAGTAATTAGTTAGTAGTTAGTTTAGTAGTTTTCTTTTTTTCCCCATAGTTATTTGATTTTGTTTCTCGCTCTCTATTCTCTATCTTTTTTTTAAAAGCTGATTTGCAGGTAAGTTTCTTATCACCTTTTACTTTTTTTTTTTTTTTTTTGCAATTTGCAGGACATTTCATGGCAAGTTACTGGAAGCCTTTTTGCGATGGTGTGTCTCCATTTTTTTTTTTTTTTTTTTGTGGCCATTTGAGCCAGGTCATAACAGTATGTGCAGATTATAGGGGCAACCACATTTCATTTTTACACAAATAGATAATATGAATTCCTTTTAAAAAAAGGAAGAAAAAAAAGATAATTTGCATAACACTTGAAAGAATAATTTTATGAATTGCCTGTTAGCATTGTGCCGTAATGACTACTGTAAGTATTCAGGTTGTTAGAATTGTTTGGTGTGATACGGTGCAGTAACTGAGAGTTGAAGTTGTGCTGTGGTTAATGATGAGTCACTTTATGTGGTGACTTTAGCACTTCATTAAGACATTTGTCTAACTGGTTAAATCTGTAGAAATGTACTTCTTTATAGAAATAAGCCACCAAGCAGCAAACAGCAGTGTGAATGAGGAATTGCTTTATTTATAATCATAGAGATAATATTAGAAACATGCTTCCAAAAAAGTGCTTATACTTTGTTTGAGTAATTAGTAACGTATGAGTAAATCTGGCATCAGCCATATGATGATCAAAGATTATATGATCTAAAATCTTTCACCTTCTCATTATGAGAATTTCATCATCCAAACGTGATTTATTATATTTATCATTGATGAAATTCTCAATTCAACATGTGAAATTAATGTCAATATCACAGGTCTGAGCATTGTGTCAATAGGTACAAACATACATTTACACCTATTTATACACAGAGAAATGTTTTCTTTCAAATGCTGAGGAATAGAGACAGTGACAGCAAATATAACATGATAGTTTTTTCTCCAAGAAAAACACACACTTCTGATTTAAAGACTGACTGATGGATGAACATAGATTTTTTTCACAAATTGAAATAGCTTTATATTTATCAGGTTTTATGTTTAATATCGCCATCAAATGTACATTGAACGCTTCATGTTGCAGGGCACGAGGAAGCCTCTGTACACTTCTGACTTTATGTTTTCTTTCTGTAGTTTATGGACTATATTTTTTTTTTTTAAATAAAAATTAAAAAATCAGGATTGACTGCAATGGCCTGCTGAGTTTGCACATTTAAAAAGGCACCTTGTATATTTGATTCACATTTAACAAACATAGAAAAGTGGTGAAAATACAGAACATTTCTCCTTTTAAAAGGAAGTCCAGCTATGAATGTTTCAGAAAAATGTAACTTGTGCAGAAGCTTTCTAACATGACATGATCTGTGGGCTCTGGACACACTGGGCTATTGGGAGGCAGGAAGTCACAAGCAAATGAAAAGTTATAACACAGCAGTAACAAGAAGACGTCGAGGAGATGAAGATGTAACATTTCAGCATTTAAGCGTTAAAAATCAATCATTGTATCTTTCAGCCGATCAGTATTATAACTGAATTATATACCAGGCACAATAACTCTGCCATAAATTTGGCAGAAACTGCAGGCTGCACTGTAAAACAAGGTGGGACAGAATGTGTTAAAATGTGAGTCTGATTGATATGGATTCATATTCACAATAAGGAGGAAAAAAGAGAATCTCAGTGTTTAGCTCTCTTTCTCCATCTAGTGTTCTTTTTAATGAGCTGCGTTTGAAGAGGAGGTATGGAGAGGAAAAGCAGCAGTGTTCTAGTTCAGTGACTGTTGAGTTGGAACCTTGGAACCTTGGAACCTGTTACAATTCATGCACCTTGTTTTTGTTGTTGTTTTTAAATTAAACTTGGCACCTTGTTTTTTTATTTATTTTTTTACATATATTTGTAATTACTTTTTACTATTTGTTATTGTTCAAAAGAACAATAACAATAGCTGCTTATCCTGTACCTCAAAGCTGCTGTAACAATGCAAATTTCCCCACTGTGGGACTATTAAAGGATTTTCTTCTCTTCTCTTCTCTTCTCTTCTCTTCTCTTCTCTTCTCTTCTCTTCTCTTCTCTTATCTTCTCTTCTCTTATCTTATCTTATCTTATCTTATCTTATGGCACAGTTCAGCACATATATGAGCTAAATGTATCTTTAAGAGGAGGAGGGGATGGTGGATGTTGTGATACCTAAGAGAGATGGCTGCCACACAGCAGGTAGCAGCAGACCACTGTTTAAGGACCAACGAGAATGGATGTTTTTTAACCCTTAGGGACTGACTGACCCACTATATGATCTATTTGGCTGTATTTATGCACATGGCATACATTTTGGAAAGGATGTGTAGTTTTGGTTAATCTGTGAATTTCCAGCTCTGCTCCTAGAATTAGTCTAAAATACACCGTGTTGACAAAATTGTTAGATTCAATTGTTAAGTGCAAAACATGTGCCATTGAAACCCATTCACATTTAAATTTTCGATCCCACAGCCATCAAAGCATGGTTATTTCTGGGTGTCATTCTGGGCTTATAACTTGGAATTTGATTTTTTTTTTTTACTTTTTTTCTACCTGATGATGTTATTTTTTTTCATATTTGATACATGGAGAAAGTACATGCTAATTCTACTAGGTGCACTGTCACAATCACAGTCTTGCAGCATTCAGTAGCCTATAGTTAACCAAATATTCCACCATGCAGAGCAATGCTGCTCAAGGACCAAAAATTGCATGTTTTGTTTAAGCTGCCCAGTGGCTGGTGGTAAATGTTAGCATTGTACGTTTCTGCAAACCATGAATATGTTACATTTGCATATTTCATATAAATTGATATTTCTAAATGGAGAAGATTTCTGGAGGTGGATGACGCCTCGGCATCAAAAACTGGTTTTGTTTTAGTGAGTCCTTGCTACGCTTCCAGCTGTTGCACTAAATGGGGTGTTTCATAACATCCCATCACTGTTATCGCAGTGAAGATAGTGGCATGAGAAGTAGCTGTTTTTTCCCCCCAGATATAGCTGCATTTCCAGCTGGGATTTGACCCCATATTGAGCCATTTTAAGCCAAAACATGATCTTTTCCTAACCCCAATTACATTTTTAAATGTGTTGTTGGCGATGATGATCAGTTGGTTCATCAGTTTGATCCAGACTGAAATATTTTAACTTTTGGACCTTGAACCATGTCATTTGGTGCAGACAGTCTCTGTGACCTTTGTTAACCCTCTGACTTTTCATCCAGCAACTCAATCAAGCCAAAAATCTAATTGTGTCTAATTATGTGTCCTCATCATTGTTTACATTCCAGTAATACTCAAATCTTGTTTTATTTTGCCACATGCTGTGAATACTGTCCTCCGGGATGGATTTTGGTATTTTTTTCTCCCTGGTTTGAGAGAAAACACATTCTGGCACAGCTCCTGCATGGGCCGTCATGGAGTCTCGGCTCAGGTGTGATGCAGGAGAAAACAACAAAGACAGCAGTACCAGACTGCACTTTGGTTCAGCCTCAAGGTCAAATAAGACCTATTTGGGGAGCTGTGGTGTCCCTGATTTTATAGAGCACAGAATAAAACCCTGATCGCTGTGGGTTTTCTATCTGCTTCTACTCTCCCTCCCCGTGAAGGAACGGAGGCTCGTTTTTCACAGAAAGACGCTTTTATGGAGCTGCAGGCTGCTGACGGGCAGCAAGCGTGTGTTCAGCAGACTTTAATTGTCTGTCGGTGGCAATAAAAGAGCCGGTGAAATACACAACTGTAAAAGAGCTGCAGGCCCAAGCCCGGTGCATCCTGGGAGACGGAAATGAAGAGAACGCCAGGTTAGGGTCTGATAGTGCCGAGATCAGACAAAAAGCCTTTCACCTTAAAATTTAAATTACTGGATGCATTTCGGTTTGGAAATGACTCTACAAGAAAGCCATCAATCATTTTGTTCAATAAAATGTGACTTAGTTGGTGATGTCATCATCATAACATCCAAGTCATATCATACATTTATCAAAAATGGCCTTTTAAAAAAACAGCTTATGAAATCTGCCGTCTTAATAAATAACACATTTTTAAATTAACTGGTGATTATGACTGACTGACACATAAAATATGATCTTGAATATTCATGCAAAATAAAATTAATTAATGTAACAATTTAACTCCAGTAGTATTATTGCATTATTAGTCATACTACAATGATAATGAAGTCATCCAACTGTTTTTGAATTGTCCTGATTTCTTTCTTTGTACCACAGTGCTATCTGCTGGTCATATCTAGGCACTACAGGAACGATTCATTTCAGACTGCAAATGGCAAAACTTTCAGTCAAGAAAAAATAAGCTTTTTCACCAAATATTTACAGTAAATCTGACCTCTCTGAGATAATCTGTGTTTATCTAAAAGTATGAATTTTCAGATTATCTCAGAATCCCTCAGGTTACTTTAGAAGACAAATTGGTTTCTGGATTATTTTAAAGGTCAAATAAACTATACTTCAGAAGTTATAATCTCCTGCTATAGAAGCTTGATTGGAGTCCAGTCAGGTGGCTAAGAGGAGTACTTTGTATGTTTAAATGATCTTTGATGTCTTTTTGATGATTTCTTTTTTTTTTTTTTTTTTTGTATGTTGAGAAATTAGGCTGGACACAATTATTGTGGCCAAAAACATTTCTACTAATTATATTATCTCTATATATAATTTATTATAACAATTAAAGTTAATACTGAATGCTATTAATCAAATTCATCTTGAACTTTGTTTATTGTGCATTCCTCTTTTTTAGCAAGAAAGGGAAAAAAGCAAAAAGGAAATATTTAAGATGTGCTTTACTATTTAATTATTATTAAATTAAATTATTATAAATATTATTATTAACCTGATATTAATATTTATTTATTTATGAATATCATGGTTATTTTCAGTGCCAGTATATCTCAACGCCCCCATGGAGAACATTTTTTTTAAACAAAAACCTTTGTTCAGCATTTTGTTTTGTCTGTTCTTGGCTGAACAGACTGATATCTAAAAGGGCAGAAACAGACAAACATTCCTCCGAGCAACAGAAGAAATCTGCAGTCATAAAAGAAAGTGAAAGCTTAGCATCAAAATGTGTGCAGATGAACACTTTCCTGTTTCAGTGTTAAATGTAGTTATTGTAACTAAGGTTCAGCAACAAGACCATGTTTCTCTCTCCCACTAATTCCATCACCTGCACTTCATTAATTCAACCATCTGTGTTTTATCAATTCTACCACCTGCTGCTACAAACAGGTGTGTCAAACCGCTTCTTCCCTGTTCGTCTCAGGTCTCACAACACTTTTGTGGACAAGAAAACAAAGTCAAAATCCAAGTTCACACCGTATTCTCCCCTGTCATTCAGACCAGTCAGCTCAGAAACATGTTGGCTTTATACATTTGTGCAATGAATATGTTACATATGGATGTTTTATAGTAATGTTTTTAAAGTGACATAGTGAATAAGCTAACTTCAATCATCTGGAGGTGGAGGAGATGGTGTATGGTGTGACACTTGGGCTGTCTAGTAGTGCAGAGCAGTTGGACCCAAAGGTGACAACAGAAACAAAGAAACAGCAACTGAACATCACACAATCAAAGCAAGGGTCAAACGAAGACTGACCTGAAAATCAGGGCTTAAATACAAACTAGATTGATGAGGGGATGAAGTGCAGCTGGACAAAAAGGGCATAGAGGCTCAGGTGAGGAGAATGAGGTGATGAGGCAGCGAGCTGATTGGCTGAGAGAAACTGAGGAGCAGGAAGGACAAACGAAGCTAATGTAGGACAGGTGTGGAGCTGGCAAGTGAAGGAAAGGAAGGGGAAAAACAGTAACTGAAGCCCTAAATAATAAATTAAACCAAATCATAATAAAGACAACTTATCATTATATAGTGCCTTTCACAATTACACAATTGAATAAAAATAAATACATTTAAAAAAAGTAACATAATCAAACAAACTGAACAGAGGTACAAAGTTGATTGACGGGCAGCAAGGCAGATCAACTTCCTCTCAAAAACATGGGGGGAAGGCAGCTTGTGAAATGACCCAAAAAGAGCAAGAATGTTTGTAAAATTTATAAGTTTTACAAAAAATTAGCAACAAACTGGGAAAGTAAAAACAAACAAACCACCCAACAAACAAAAAAAAACCGACCTGAAAAAAGTGCTGTTTGTTCCACGTACAATCATCATTATGAACATGCACAATTCTTAGTGAGTTGTTTCTTTGGCACTTTAAGACTTTTTATGGTTGGAAAAAACTGTGATCAATCCTTTTATTGGCATTTGTGTGTTTTGATTGCTGGTATGGTGGTTGACCAGATTGCTCCTTTTATTGACACCTTTAGATGACTTTTGTTGACACTTTTACATAGACTTTTATTGTTGATCGGGATTGTGCCACTTTGATGCTCCATGTGCCCGTTTCTACTGTATTTTTAAATTGTGTGTACCGCCAACTGCAGACCAAATTTCCACTTGAGGGACAATAAAAGCTCCGTACTGAAGGAAAATAATCTTAAATATATAAATATGATAATTAGAAATATAATTCGCTGGACATGTTTTCCTATTAAAAGAAAAAAAAAAAAAGATTTTCAAAATGTATTCATGTCTTTTTTCTCATAAAAAAACACAAAAATATTCACATTTGATTTTTTTTTTGTCCCAAAAGAAAAACAATAAAATGATTCAAATGTCACAACCCAAGTAGAAGTGTTTGCATTGTACATTTCTAAAACCCACAGATATGTTACATTTATTATTATTATTATGTCAAAAAACAAAACAAAAAACAATCAACAACTTGGTTATAGTTGGGAAAAGATCACTTTTTGCTTAATATCCAGTTTGGGGTTTACAAGCAGCATGGGCATGTTGCTGCTGCAGCATTGATCCGGTGTGGCACTTTCTGCTCCAAGTGAGAAAATGTAATTCTCTCAGTCTGCACAATCTGATAGAATGTATTTACATTTTTTAGGTCATGCAAGAGAGACAATATGCATAAACAAATTGAATTGTCCAAGTTGTTATATTAATATTTAAGATGCACCAATTGATTCAAGACCTTAACTCATGCAGTTGCAGTAACCTACAAAAAAACATTTTGCATTCCAGCCTTTGAGCAGCATAATCACAAACATGGTCTCAGTCAATAGCTCACTAACTGTATATGATATATGCATCATTTACTGAGGGTTTCTTTTGGTCTATTTTTAAGCTCAAAGAAAAAATATCATTAGGAAACATTAGAATATTTGGCTTGACCAGCTTGTGCTACATCCACAATGCATGCAGGAAACACACCAATGTCTTGCTAATAAACAATCTGTCTTTGTGCCACTTTCCCAATGTGAAAAGAAATTGAATGTGATTTTTTTTTTTTTTTTTTTTTAAATCCAGCTTTTCGTGCCTAAA
The DNA here is from genome assembly GCF_026936395.1 of Plectropomus leopardus. Lineage (NCBI taxonomy): Eukaryota > Metazoa > Chordata > Actinopteri > Perciformes > Serranidae > Plectropomus > Plectropomus leopardus. Next base: position 4,004,540 of record NC_142193.1, read on the forward strand.
AAGCCATTGGAAAAAAGTGACAAGTTGCTATATAAAACCTAAATTTGGTGCCTTGAAAACAAACACAGCAATGGCAAACATCTTGCCTATGTCACAGTCTGATTTCTTCAGACTTCTGGGAGGAGTGCTCTGGTGTACGAGACTTAGTTAACCCTTTGAAACCTGGATCGACATCACTTTTTTGTGTAGTGTTCAGACATCTTTCACAAGTGTTTAATACAATAGCCGATTTCAAACTTTTGACTGTGGTGTAAATCCTCAAAGAGTTTACAGGATCCAGTAATGAGATGCTAGCTTGATCAGAGAACTTCATCTATTCTAAACGATACCAACCTTGGATCACCTAACGTGTTGAGAATAATCTCCCAGACTGTCTGTTATATGAAGAAGGTCATATATTACCACTCAAAGGCCTCCTGTTCACATGCATGTAACACGCTTTACACAATGCAGAGAACTACACAGTGAATGAATACAGTTGGAGAATGAGTTTCAGATCAGTAACACATTCGTGTCTTGTATACAGCTGCTTTTAAACATGAAGCAGAGTGCACCATGTGGCTCAGAAAGTGCTGAAAATGAACTCCTGTCTGAACTCACTGTGTGAGAAACGCCTTCACTGATCTGTTGACTGCTCCAGAGGTTTTCACCCCTCATTTCTCAAAGTGTTTAAGTAATCGAAGAGGAGACACATTTGGCAGCAAATATCTGCTGCGCTGTTTCAAATCAACCAGATGTTCAGACATGTGGCTTTGGTAGAAGTAAACTTCGAATAGCTTCCAAAAGTGATGAAGGATAGGAGGAAGAGGATAAACTTTATTTTCTGCATGTTTGTATATGTTCCGATGATGCATTCAACCCAATCCACATGGATGCTACTTTGTACATTATTATGTAGCAGATACGTTAAAACTTTTTAGCATACTGGTTAACATGTGGCTACAGTTCATCCAAACCCCCCCAACCTTCCACTAACAATAACATACTACGTCATTTAAAAAGGTTGATATAGTACATATGAAATGTACAAATGTAACATATTCTTGGTTTGCAGAAATTTACAATGCCAACATTTTATTTTGGTAAGTGGACCGAAACATCTGATTAAGTCCATAGCGGAAAGAAACGAAGCACTTTTACTGAAGTTCCATTCTTAGATACTGTTGATTTATTGCATTAGAACATACAGGAGTATTTCCATCTGGTGTTGCTTTAAGTACTTTTTTACTTCGCGACATTAATTTGACAAATCAGGATTTTATATGTAAAGTGATGGACTTCTACACATTAAACTATAAGTAAGGGATAATGTAGGAAGCAGGTTATTATTGCAAAATGAACCCCAACAGGACGATGTAGGAACCCTGACATCACTGTTGAGCTTTTCAAATATATTTTTTGGCACTTTGAGCACGGGCCCGTTCTCGCTCCGAGACAGCCGGACAGCACCAGACACGTCCACATGCAACGTGCATGGGTGACAACAAACAACTGGCTTTCTTGAAGGAGTCTGCCACCCGTGTGTTGATGCATCTATGACTTTGTTGCCTAACTGTTGTGACATTCTCTTTGGTTGTCATGTGCTGTTATGTAAACATAAGGGCCAGGCAGCTTCATTCCACCATGTGCTTGTGTTGACATCATGGTAACAGCATCCCGGAGTATAAACAGCTGACGCAGAAGGTCACAGACAGAGTGGCACAATGTGATGAGTTTGGATGAGAATGTGTTAGCAACACGAGTGCCATTTGTCCCATTATTTCTGAACGAAAATAAACATCTCTATGGCGGATATCTCCAACACTGGGCAACTCACACCAAAATAATTTTAGATTGATAAACAGTAAGAGGAAAAAAAATGTTTTATTATCTTTGGGGTGAACTGTCCCTTGAACTGACAAGTGCCCTTCTCAAACAATGAGTGCCGTCACTTTTCTTATTGTACGGGCGATGCCACTGAGAGCTGCATAGATGGTGTAATAATTGACGTGCTCACCGATCCAATGCTAAGAAGTGTTTAGTAAAACAAAAAACATCAGCGTCTTGCTTTTGATGGTATATTTATTGCTTACCGTTATGGCCTTCATCATGCAAGAATACATGGTAAATCTTCATATATCCAAACATTTCACAAATACAGAGTTCATCTAGCTTGATGGTCAAAGAACTGATCTGAGTGAAAGTTGATGGTGTGTCATGCATAGTGACCTTTCAAAATACACTTACATTCTCAAAGAAAATGTAGTTATTGTTTGTTAAATGCAGTGTGTTTTTTTTTTCAAAATAAATGTTCAACATCTGTAACACACTTCATATTTACATATGTTTGTTTCCTTGTGCAACGTAAGCACATGGTTAGGTTTAGATAAAAACATTCATATGGGAAGCCAACAGTGGACAACTGTCTTGGGTTGTTTGGACCTATGCTCCACTCACCCTACAGGATCTTTCAACTTTTCAGCTGCTTATATTATGTTGTAACCGGCAGCATCTCATACTGACACCATCCAGCGGCGTATCATACTGCCTTGATAGGTGCCTCCCTGCTGACCAGGGGCATATCATACAGTCGCAAAAGGTGGTTTTTGGTTTTGCTGACAGCAAAATCACTGACCAAGCAATAGAATTTGACAAGAATGAGAACGGGCTGGAAATTCAGTTATGGCTTTTGGTTTCAGTGTGCGGCCCCAAGATTTACAGTGGCCCTATCTGGCCATCCCTGTGAAAAATGTCTGGAGGTGTAATGTGCAGCTATTTGATCTGCAGATTCTTAAGCCTGATGAAAAGGAGCGTTAGTTTATAGCAAAAGATTATTAAAGATAATCTCATTTAGTAGGCGATGCCAAAGTATGATTTTTATTCAGAGGCATATGTATTTACTATGCAACAATGTGTGACAAATATTTATAAGGCATTGGTTAAAAAGAGAGCCTAAATGGGGATTAAATGGGCATCTCTGTGTTTGAGGAACTCACCTGCAGTATAAGAAATGCTTTGATCAGTTCTGAGTGGCACTTATCAGGGTGCATCTGCTGTTCCTTCATTTTGTGCACGTTTCAAAATACCCCCAGGTCAAATTCAAAGAGAACACTGGATCTTATGTGACGAAATAGACCTTTGCAGCACCACTGTGTGCACTGTGGAGCCCCAGCAGCTGGAGCGGGTCGCCCTATGCGCTCAGTGAAACAGTGAAACTACACTTAATCGAAATCGACGTCGACCTTCAGACGCGCAAGGTCACCCAGGGCCGCGTGCGTCTGCTGCCTGTAAGAAATGCAAATCCAGCTCAATAAATATGTTTTAATTCTCCTAATGTGCGCACTGGACCGATTTAATGAAAAATGCCTCAATTCCCCAGAGACTCGTTTTATGGAAAACAACTCCTGAAGGCATGAGAGGAGACAGAGAAAGAGAGAGACAATCTGTTTGGACATGGATTCCGTTTCTTCTTTACCATTGCTCCCAGTGACGCATGCACACAGACACACACAGACACACACACACACATACACACCCATAGAAAAAAAAGAGGCAGAGTGGGAGTTTCGGGCCTCTTTCTGTGCTGTAAAACTTTATAGCGATCTGGGGCCCAGTTGTCATGGTAGCCAGTTATACGAGCTTGACCGGGGGTGTGGATAGGAGGTGTGTGTGTGTGTGTGTGTGTGTGTGTGTGTGGGTGGGTGGGTGGGTCCACCATTTGCAGGAGTGTGTGTCGGCAACTCTTCTTCTGTTTATAATTATGGGGAAAGTGGGAGAGAGAGAGAAGATGGTGTGTGTGTCTGTGTGTGTGTGTGTGTGTGTGTGTGTGTTGGAAGAAGGGTGCAAAACTTAGGAAAAGAGACAGGATGCGTGAGTGTGTGTGTGTGTGTGTGTGTGTGTGTGTGTGTGCATGAAAGAGAGAGAGAGAGAGAGAGAGAGAGAGAGAGAGAGAGAGAGAGTGCGCTCACTGGAAAATCATATTTGAAAGCAGAGGGGTCCTCTCTCAGCCTGTTACACACACACACACACACACACACACTGTTTTACAGCCGGGGCCACTAAACCAGCACCATCACTCCGGGAAATCCAATGTTAAAAATGGCCAGAAACCTGAGGGAATAACACAAACCACGAAGAAAAACTGAAAATCACCAACCACAGGACACTGATTGTCGCCTGCGTCATCCCGCCTGCAGCCCCTCAAACACGGTGAGTCTCTGCTGACTGTGCTCATCATGAGCCGCATTATTATCATGTTTCCACACGTGTTGATCTGCTAAACTTTCAGTGAGGTAGCGTTAAGTGGCCGTTTACACTCAGGTTAGACTCATTATGATGAGGTTACAGTGGTAGACCGGCCTGACACTGACATGAGTTTAGTATTAAAGGCCTATCTGGACACCACATGTGCTCATCCACAGACCGCAGATCAGCCTATTTTTACCCAACATCCATCTGGGCTTCATATGCAACTAAAACTTCATTCAGCTCTATGTCATCCAAAGACATGTTGGAAGCCAAGGATGGACAAACAGGACAACTTTGTCCTCCAAGAGAACAATAAATGACATGCAGTTAAAGTTTGATACTGTTCGTGTTATAAGTCCAATTTTAACACTTACCTTAATGATTAATTTGATTGATGATGATGATTTGATATAATGATTAATTAATCTAGAAAGGAAACTGCATTAATAAGGAACTAACTTAACAGTGACCCTTGGTGAATAAATTAGAATTATTATTAAGTGCCTGATGACATGGTACGCTGTGCATTCACTGTAAAACATAAGCAATGGATTTTCATTTGCTCTGGTTTGTGATTGGTACTGAAAGAACTTTTCACACGTGAACTCTAACACATTATAACAGGAGTATTATGACAGAGCTCTATGCAGAAGAACACTGTAGGCCTCTAGATTTTCTGAGGGTAACTTTAAGACAAACACAAGGGATGCATATTTATTTTCATGTAGGCTATATGCCACAAAATAGCATGTTCCTTTCTTCACTGACTTTACAGTCATTCATCAGATGTGCACATATTACACAGAGTGACAACTTCAGTTGAGTTTTCTATATTGGATTCAATAAGTTTGAAAGGTATCATAAAAATATATGAGGGATTTCTTGCAGTTTATGCACATTATTGTTATTATTATCATCATCATCATCAATTATTATTATTATTATATATTTTAATGTGTGTGTATGTGTGTGTGTGTGTGTGTGTGTATAATTAATTATAGTTTCTTAATATTGCACATGCTATGAGGCCTCACTGCTAACTTGACTGTAGTCACACATAGTATAGCAGTTGCAGCAGTGATACAAATGATTATGATTGTGTTTTTCTTTTAAATGGAAACCACATTTGGCTTTCAAATACCTACATTTCTCTAGAAATCATTAGGTCTCACTTTTAATCCGGAAGAAATTGAATATCGAGTTAACATCTTAGCAACAATGCATCATGAATTCCTGTTGCTCACTGTGAATTTATGTGATTAGCTAACACTTACTGGCTTACCAGTGGAAAAAAACAACAACTGTAAACTCACAGTTACCACATGTTTGGATATTGACAACAAATTAGCTGGAATTCAGTTCGATCAAAAAGTGACGAAGCACTCTGAGAGCAGAATAGTTTAGATAGAAATGTGAAGCTGTCTTATTTAAACTGGTAGTCAGATGCAAACATGTTGCCGCTGTTTATATAACATCAGCAACATTCAAAAGTGTGTGTGCGTGTGTGCGTGTGTGCGTGCGTGCAACACAGTTATGTTTTCATTATTTTATTCATGTGTTGCTAAAGTAATCAGCAAGAGAATGGTGCAAAGATGACAGCTGACATTTATGTAGAGAATGGACAGACATGTTTCCATAACCATCAGCAGTTTAGATTGACTGTGAGAGCAGTAAAAAAAATGAGTATTAATGTTGTGTCAAGCATCTGATGGAGACCTCGCAGCATAATCATGAGCATGTATTAGTTACTTGTGATTTTACTGTGAAACTCACAGCATTATATGTAATGTATAAGTGTGTGCTGATATTTCTCATGTGCAAAATGCAGCATTTTACATCACTGTCACGTCTTTATACTGCACTTTTTTGGCAAATGCTGCTTTTGTGTTTACAATATGGTTATGGACATGAATGAGGAGGTGTGACAAAGAAAAGCGGCGCCGCCTAGAGGCAGAAATGATGCACTGCATCCGGCCCATCACATTCCAGTCCAGTAAGCAACACAACAGCAGCATGATTTTGTTTGAGAGGCCATCATTGTGTACTTATATGGTCATCCTCTTCTTTTTCTTATTTATTTATTTATTTTTTTCATTGCTGAAGACTGTCTGATTCTGTTTTAAACACATCAAAGTGACAGGGTTTGCCACTGCAGGCCTGTAGGGAACTGCAAATGTGTATCAAATCTTATTAATAACAGACTGTAATAAGACTGCTTAAATCTAGAGATAAAAATCTTCAGATATCACGCGGACACCTCCTTCTGCACGTTTAATCATGTTGCTTGTAGGCCTATTTCAGTTCGATACCAATACTTAAAAACCATGATAGCTCTGTGAAGGGACACCTGACATATTCCTTTTTTTTTTTTTTTGGAGATATTTTTTTATTTTTAACATTTTGGTTATATCCTGCTTTTATTATTTTTTTCTTTTTTCTGCAAACTGAAAGTCTCTACTTTTATTCAAGAATGCATAAGGCTATACAATGTTATTATGTCCACTCTTTATTTGCAAAAATATCTATATATTGAGAAGCGCTTTTCTGTGCTACTGTAGGCTATTATTTGTAATTGTTGATAATAATATTCACGTTTTAAAAATCGCATATATTTTAATTTATTCCTATTAGTATGATGTTTTGAGGGGCTTTAGGGACCGCATGCGCATTCAGCCCTCGAGAACCACAAAGTAGCCTTTTGTTCTCACAATGTCGAATGAAAGATTATTACAAAGCCAAAGTTAACTTAGATTTTAATAAATAAAAACGTGTCAATATGATGCAAGCGGCTTTTGAAATGTGTGCAAACTGTGCGCTGTCTGTCGTATTTCCATGCGATGGAAGCAAACGTTCACAAATGAGCTCTACCTTTTCTTCAGTATTGGGAAAATGTACTGGTTCAGTAATAGCAGCTCTGTTTGTATCATCTTCTCATGTTTCCATGAGGTGAAATTTTAACCCCTGCTGCTACACCAGCTCTCTGTTTAAAGGCAACGACCTGACTTCTCCTGTGATTACATCCTTAACTTTGGCCTATGCATTCCTCATGAGGAACATAAGAATACTTCACAGAGAATCCGCGATCTTGGAACGATGTTCAGGCCTAAACGGAGGGGAAATTCCACAGCGGGCTGCTGCATTGAAGTGAACTGTAATTGGATGCAGCCTCGGCCTCCTGCCCGCTCCCAGCCTCTGGAACAAGCGTGGTTCTCATTTGGAGCAGCGGTGAAATATGGGCACAGTGCGTTTTAATGGCGCCTGTAGTCCATTTCCCATTTTAAAGTCAAAAGAAAGGAAAGGAAAGTCAGAGAGAAAGAAAGCAGAGCTCGGGGCGTGGCCTGCCCGTGAACCTCAGACTGCCATTGGCCGCCGAACAGGAAGCGTTTCCAGACAAAGTCTGTCTCTACTCCCATCAACCCAAATATGGCCCCCTCCTCCTCGAGTATGTTTCCCCAGCAATGCCAGAGCGGAATACACACACTCAAGTTGCATCTTCACGAATTTGTTCGCTATCCTCATCCTAATTGCAACCCAAACACATCAGTGATCAATAACCTGCCGCCGCACAAAATAACGGAATTCACATCATTTGAGAGTAGGTGCGCGTGAGGATGCGCAGGAGTAGCAGCAGAAGCAGCACGAGCTATATTTCGTTTCGACAGAGCCTCCTCTAAGGCGTTAGTACCGTGCGCACTTAAACATGTCCCGGTTATGGATGTGCGTAACGCACGTGCTTATTGTTCTGAGCTTTTTTTAAAAAACGTCCTCCTCCATCCTCATCATCCAGGCACCGAAGCAAAAGCTCAGGTCCATACTGCTGCCTGCAACCGGACATGTACCCGGTCTCAGCAGCCCGTATCATTATCACCACGGTCATCTTGGGTGCATCTCCCAGGGTGAGTCCGATGCGTTAGCTCACTGTCACAGCTGCCATGAGCTGTTGAAAGTCCCGGAAGGCGGATTTGAACTCCATCAAAACAGGATCACAGATGATCGCTCGGGAAGTTCCGTCTCACTCCCATCGGAGCGTCCCGCCCCACTGGACACCTCGGGCCAGCTGCAGACACCTCGTGCGCCCTCGTGGACAAGAGCGACCCGGTATCGTCAGACTCAGAGGATGATGGCAGCTGATTTGTCACCGAAGAAGAGGAGGTAGGAGGATGAAGGGTGCTGTCGATGCTCCGTGACAGGCGTCAAGAGGAAATAACAGGATAGAGTCACGGTTCCGGTCCAAAAACAGTCGCAGGGACAGCTGCAGCGTCGGAAGAGGAGGAGGACGGCCTGTTCGGGGGGAGTACCGGGACCACGATCACAAGGTATGAGAGAGAGAGTGAGGAGGAGGAGAAGGAGGAGGATGTGCAAAGAAGGAAGATTGGGTGGATGATAAGAGAGGGGAGAGAAAAATCGGAGAAAGAAAATTAGGATGAAGGAAGACATAGAGAAAAGGGGGATGAGTGTTAAAAGTGAGATGGGCGGGATGGATAGAGGAAGAAAGAAGAGAAGAGAAGAAAGGGGTGGAGACTCAGAAACAGCTGGTGGAGGTGGACACTAGCCAAGCATAAACAGAAGATGAAGAAGAAGAAGAAGAAGAAGAAGAAGAAGAAGAAGAAGAAGAAGAAGAAGGGTGGGGTGGGGGTGTTGTTTGGTCTGGAGGGTGAGGTGACTCCCCTGTCCTTTCCTGTCTGCCTCACACTGTCCCCCGGACTTGTCTTTATTTGGTTTTATGGCGGGCTTTTAAAGACAAAGAGAGACATTTTTTCACCTCTTTCTGGAATGAATTTATTGCCGAGCTGAATTGCTCTCTTCCCGAGTCCAGCAGCCGGACAGGAAGGGCCGAGCGAGACAAACTTTAGTGTCCCCTCCGGACAAAACGCACTGCTGTTTGTCCCCGACCCTCTCTTCTCTCCTGCTTTTGGCATGCAGAGAAAAGTTAAGGAACATATTTAGTACATAGGATAATGTGCGGTTTTTATAGGCGTTAAATAAAGAGAGGAATACATTCTGAAATAAAATTTAAATCAAACGCATATAATATCAGGTTTATGAGCAAAAAAAAAAAAAGGTACACAGATTTAGTAAAAATAAAGAAATTAAATGCAGGTAACCACAACTGAGCTAATTGCCTTGATTTCTTAAAAAAGAAAAAGTGAGAATCATGAAAATAAAATCCCCAAAATTAGAAAAAAAAATTAAAAAGTGGGCTACAAGAAAATATTCCAAAGACTTATCAAAAAAGAAAAAAAGTAAAAGGAAATGGCCTAAAAAATGCCTAAAAATAATAACAATTCAGTGAAAAAATGATATATATAAATCTACTAATATCCTCAAAAAACGTCTTGCCAAGTTGTTCATTGCCCTTTTAACCATGTTTTTAAAAGAAATTGAATTTGTTCTCAGGGTTCAAAGGTTTGTTTACATATTAATTCTGGACTGAATTAACACACATACACACGCGCGCGCGCACGCACGGACACACAACATTAAGGTTTAAAATGCATTATAACTCTAAAACCGCCTCTCCAGTTTAACAGTGAACAGCCAAATGTCAGTTATTTCATGCTCACTGTGTTGCAGGCTACAGGGCCGCAGTGTATTTATTTTTCGCCATGCAGTCCAGTCCAATTTTATTTTGAAAATGAAATATGTGTTTCCAACAAAAGAGACGAGCAATTGTCAAATTCTGTAACGTATTGGAGGAGTTATCAATCAAGTGTATTTATGTTTTTCAATTTTCTGTTTTTCAATTTTTCGTCTTCTTAAAACCCACATGAGGACGAACACTTGAAGCATTGTAGCAATAGGTGTGTTTTGGTTGTTAAAGAAATGTTTTAAACGGTCAGAAGTTTGTGTTAATATTGGAGCGTCTTTTAGTCCGAAACAGCGTATCAAAATAGTTTTGTGTCTTTTGATTCAATCACAAAGTAGCTCTTTGCTTTAAAGCACTGTGACCATGTGCAACATTGGACTAAAGAAATCATATAGGGTTTGGTTTTGTCTGTAAAAAGTTTGTCTGATAAATGAGGCTTAACGCATGGTGTTGAAGTCATTGTGGAGGAGAACACACTATTTTCTCTGCTGCGCATTGTATAGTTATTTATGCACGCGCTAATATAAGCTCAGGTCTGCGGGATCTGACACAAAGCACAGATGGTGAAATCGTATCTATGCTGCTCCGTGGGACGGGAGGGATGTGCTCGTAAATTATGATTATTAAAGCAGCTTTCTGGCTAAAATGAGCAGAGTCTTTCACAATACAAAGACGGGCAAGTGGAGGTTTCTCCTCTCAGCTGTGAGCCTCTTCTGCTCCGCAGGAGCGCTTTTTGTGGAAGATTAAGAGGCCGAATGATTTCCTGGCGAAATATGGCGACGTGATTCAAACAGAGTGACACGTCTCACATTCTGCACAAGAGAGGAAATACTGAGTAGACAAACAGATAACATAATGCATTAATGCTAAAATATCTTACAGCACGAAATGTGTGAAAATATTTTTCAGGACGACGTCACCATTGACATTTTTAATATTTCTTCCTTACAGTTGACATTTACTATGCCGAAGTTATGTGACTTGACTTCTACAATTGTTATCTAATTTCTGTCATGTCCGCTTCAACTTCAAGCTGTCTGAAATGAGACACTTAATTCATGATTTTTTTAATTGTTTTTGTTGGTTGGGTATCATATTGCTATTTATATCGAAATGTATAAATATTACACAACAGTGAAGTGAAATTCTATTATGCTGCAATCACACATGCCCAATAACAACAACAACAACAACAACAACAACAACAACAACAACAACAACAATATTACTTTTATTGTATACAAATGTATTTCTAACGTTGCTTTTCAATAACGTTAATTAGGTCTGTAATAGGCTAATTGTTAGCACATGAGTTAGTAATTAAAACTATAACGTGCTAATTCACAGTTATAATTAAGCAGAATCATTGTCCCATGGTATGATAGCGGTTCTCGAAATAAAAACCCAAACACGAAAAATCAGAAATTGCTTATCATTATTATCACGCTGACGCGTTTCAGAAGCCCTCGTGGCTCCAGGTTTCTATTTTGAAGAGTTACATTTTCTTGTGCGCATTTACGCTTTTGCCACGTCCAACATATACAGTTAAAAATGCAGTGAACGTCATTCTCCGATCTGCACATGCGGACAGTGTGCCTCGGTAGAAGAAATAGTACCGTTGGTGGCAAAATATGTTTTCAAAACGACATTTCCGAAATAAAAATACGATGAACACCATGGCTTAATATGTATGATGAAAATGCTCATATTATCTATAACGTCGCTGCAGTGTTAGAGTGTGAAAAATGTGTTTTAGCTCCTCACAATCAACACATAGGAATATCTTTTCTCAATTTTCAATTTCAATTTCGGAGAGACTTTATTGGCATTCAGATTCAAACTTTATTGTCCTCAATGGAGGAAATTTGTTTTAACCGTCTGTGCAAAAAAACCCCACAAAGAACAGGCGACACACGGGATGTGCACAGACAATAACTTCACGATAAACACACTGTCAGAGCAAGTGTGAAGTAATAATAAAAATAAAAAACATGCACGTACCAGTTACGAACCAATCACTATTGGCATGCGTGAATAGAGCCTTGTAACATTGCAAGATTGTAATGAAATCTATTTTAAAAAAATTGTATCAAAAAAAAGGCAGGAAAAATTGTGATTTATGTGATAACTCTCTCTCTCTGCCCCATACACACACACACACACACACACACACACACACACACACACACATTATTATTATTATTATTATTATTATTATTATTTTAGCAGTATTTGGCGTTATTATGTGTTTCCGTTCATACTCTCTGTGTGCAAAAAAGGAAAGAAAAGAAAAAAGAAAATGTTTTACAGGAAGTCCTGAAAAGTTGATTGCTGCATTATGTTTGGTCAGCGATATACAAATAGTATTGACTCTTGCATTGTTATTTAGGTACTTCTTAAAAAAACAAAAAACTCTGTAGTTGCAAAAAAAGATAATCAATATGAAAATGTGACCGCTGTGTCTGCCCTCCATCCATCAGAGGCGCTCGGTCCTGGCGGCGCACTACCCGACCTTTAGAGCCTCTTTGTCGGCCAGAGCCGACAGTAAGAAAGCGCTGTCCCTCCACCACGCCACAGACCCTGGAGCTGGACTCTCTCCTCAGCATGCTGGCTCCTCAACACGACAGCGCCGCCCTGAGATCAGCAGGAGCGCACACCTGAAGATCCGGCTCCAGAACCCCCAGAACTGGAGGATGTCAGATGGGACTGTGTGAAGCTGCAGAGAGCAGGCTGTGAGTTGCTGCCTTTTGTAGCTGCAGTGTTAAAATCCTTTCATGCGCACACACCCACTCGCATAATTTACGCAGTTATAGCGCTGACCGGTTGGAGCGAGATCAGTTGATCAGTGAAAAAATATATATCACGTCATTTACCACCTAAAGTGATCATATCCGGCTTGTGTTGTGCTGTTTGAGGAAAAAGTAGGGTGAGGACAGTTTAATGGGACAGCATGGTGACGAGATCCTGACTTAGACTTTCACATGGAAAGGTGCTCAGTCTGATTCATGTATGGAGCTTTGAGGATTTTTTTTCTTTTTATTATGACGACTTAAAAAAAGTGAGATGTCCAATTAGAAATCCAAATTTGGATTGCACTGAGGTATGACGTCTCGGGTTTAGTAAGTCCCCGCCAACGAACTGCACACATGCAGGCTCACAGAGGAGAGTGCAGGCTGGATTAGGACATTGTTTTAATATCCATGTGTCAATCGCATCTTTTTTTTTTTTTCAAATATAGGCTGAAACGCTTTACACCCAGGGTAATTCAATTCGATTTTATTGTTATTTCCCATCCAGGAAACTCGGAATTAGTCTGCATGTCTTCATCTAATGGTGAGTGTGTTTCCCTGTTTTCTGTGTATAATGACAGGAGGCCGCGGGCAGTTTACAGCATGGTGGCTGTTGATTTGTAGTGATCATTTTATTTATTATTTGCCCGTTCAAGTGTGCCCGATGTAAAGAAACCAGAGCTGTAACCAGGATTTTAGAAGTACTGAGGTCACAATGCACATGTTTTATATTTTCCACATTTCCTTTGTTAACTGATTTTTCTTTAAATACCACTTTTTTTCTTCTTACATAGGCTGTACATTTCCAAAATGAAGGTCTTGTGTTTCTTGGCCTCCTAATGTGGAAATTAGCAAAACATAAAAATAAAAAAAGAAAAGTACAAAAACAAAAATTAAAAAGAGAATAAGAAAATGACCTAAAAATAAACTTCTAAAATAACATATACATATATTTATGTAACATATTTTTAAATATATCATTATAATTAATATATATGTAATTTTTAAAACAACTTTCTAATATTTTTCCCTTTCTTTTTCAGGACATTTTTTTTGTCAGTTTTACTTATTTCTTGCTATTTTTGGGTCATTTCTTGCCAAGATGGAGATTGCCTTTCTTCCATATTTTCGAAATAAATCAAACCGGTTTTAAAGGTTAAAATGCTTGTGAAAGGCAACACTAGAAAAGTGGTGTAGATCCAGGTTTCCAAGGGTCAGCTAAAAGTAATCACAAATGAGTGTAAAAATCAGCTTATGAAAAACCCACCATGTGTAAGTTTCAACCTGTACATTCTAGCTGGTTTGCTAAAACTCACAAATTCACAAAAAAATACACAGAGAATGTAATCTCATTGTCTGCAGCCGTGCAAGAAGCATCTTTGTAGTTTTAAGTTGAAGATGCAAAATGGCCATATTTGAACTGCATTTTATGAGAAAGATGCATGTTACTCTAGCTGCTTTCCTGTCTGCATGACTGAAGCAACCTGTTTTAACAATGACACCTTTTATTTTTAACTTTTTCACTAAAGTTCTTGCTGCAGAAAGAGCTTTTATTTACAAAGTTTCATAAATAATGACAATTTAATCATCTGTGACACTAATTTCTTTAAAAAAAAATAAAATATAGCCATTTTACTGTTATATTTTAGAAGCACTGAAGAAGCCAAGCATTTCTTTTATTCTAGACACACTGGAATTCCATAATTATGACTTATTATAATTATGCATTTCATGCTTGTCATCTCCTCTCTTTCCTGAGTCCAAACCAGCAGCTGTAATTTCACTCAAAATAGTCTGCATGTCAGAGACGGTTCAGCTGTACACAAGCAGACAAAACTGTGAAATCAGGGTAATATTTCATCGGATAACTACAACTGTTTGTCTTTTTTAAATGTCATTTTTTATATAACTGTAAATAATATATAGGAATTATGAGTTGCACATAGTGCTGACATAAAGGCTTATGTTGACCTTCCCTGCTAAAGACAGACACAAATAGAAATGACATTGCGGAGCATTAGTTGCTGTTGCGGTAATACCAGTGGTCACTTAATAGTAGTACACTGTAAAAAGAAAGTATTGGTTTTAATTTAAAACATTTAGTGTCAGGGCTGCTGTAAAATTATAAGTGGACTGAATTTGAGAAGACAAGTTGAATCATGACAAACGTTTTAAAATTAAAACCAATGCATTCATTTTAAAGTGTATTAGCACAAGTAGTTGTAGTTAAGTTAGCAGCACAAGCTAAAATACAGAATCCATTCATGTCATATCTATGCCAGTGGGAATCAAAACTCTGCCAATTTTTGTTTATGTGGTTATAGTTGATTTCCAAAGTTTACTCCAGTTTATGGGAAACATGTTAGTGGTTCTATTGAAGTTGTATTTCCTGTGAGAGATTTTAACTTCTATTTCTGAAGTTTGATGAGTTCCACTTCCTGCTCAGTTTAAAACGCAAGAGATGCAGATGGTGGAGGACACTTCCTTTTGACAGAGGCAGATATAAAAGACATCGTCTTACATGTTTTTTTAATTACTATGCAATGTTTGTTTACCCAAATATTTGTTTAAGAACAATTCTTTAAAAATATATCCCAGCTATTTTAGTAACACACTGTAAAATTTTACAAGTTGATTTTACTTTAAAAAGTCTCGGAAACAGATTGGCTTTAAAATGTAAATAGATATAACAATTATTCTTAATTTATTTTTAACATATATCTAATTGTTAAGTTTAAACTAACGTGGTTTACTAAAATCTCAAATACTTGTAAAAGAACAAAGTATTTCCACTTGTCATTTTAAAGGTGCCACAAGTAAACATAATCTAATTGTTAAGTTAAATTAAAATTTAGTTATATTTACCTACATTTTTGAAGTTTTTGCATCCTAAAAATGACATGGTAAAATGAATCTGTCTAAGTTTAAATAGCTTAACTGCTATATATCTGTATTCTGCTGGTTGAAACAAAGTTAATCATATTTGTATTTTCTTAAACATGTTAATAAAACAGAACTTGCTGATCTCCTAATGTCCTCATTTATAAAATCCCCTTTGCGATGGTCAGACTTACTTGGTTTACTTAAGTTACTCAAACTTAGAAAGACCCATTTAATTTAACTTGTCATTTTTAAGTTGCAACAACTTCACAAAGTAAATAAAGCTTAATTTTGACTCAACAATTAGAAATTAAAAAAAACAAACAAACTATAAATTAACATGAATAGTTATATTGACATTCCTTTTTCAAGGCAATCAGGTTACAAGATTATTTCAAGTAACATCAACTTGTCAGATTTTACAGTGCGAGGTCTGAATTGGAGTCCTGTCCAAAGCCTCACATACCTTTATGTAGTCCAAATCCACCATGACTGTAGTATTATCAGTATCAGATGCACTGATAGAGCTGCAGTAAATGACCCCTGCTGTCTCTGTATTTCAGTTGGTTTTCTGTTTCCTGCGGCAGATGTCCGAGGCAGCGGCTGAAGAGTGGCGTCAGCTCTAAGATATCATCTTACAGTGCA
Source organism: Plectropomus leopardus (assembly GCF_026936395.1). NCBI lineage: Eukaryota > Metazoa > Chordata > Actinopteri > Perciformes > Serranidae > Plectropomus > Plectropomus leopardus. Next base: position 4,020,668 of record NC_142193.1, read on the forward strand.
GTAGTATTTGGGGGTACTACATGTGCACAAGATAGGCTATAAAATCATGTTTCGGTGTGAAATCTCAACATGTTAGGAGAGGACAGTGAGTCCCTCAACCTGACCATCACCCTGTTTCATCACAGGCTAAACGCAGCGCTCTGACTCATTGTGTTGCATGAGAAGCGACCCACAGGGTTTCAATGTGGAGCTTTGATCAGGAACACATGGCTGAACTTCCTCTGCTGCTGCAATACTCAGCTGCTGGCCGTTTGTAAGCAGAGCAGGAGGAAAAGAAAAGACAGTGGAGGAAAGGAAAGCTGACTGTAATAGTTCAAATACAAAGAGCAGAGCAGGACAGGCACCAGAAAAGTAGGAAATAAACAAGGAGAGGAAATGGACGGACGAGACGAGCGATAGAGGGAAGAGTAATAAAAGACCGAGGGAAGATGGCCTCAGTTTCCTGGCTGCAGGTCTTAAGGCGCCATGTTGAGATGGCAACATTTCTGCAGCGCCACACTGTCTCCCACCTCATCTCTGTCCTGTCTGCCTCCCTGTCCGTCTACAGGCCTCTTTCCTTTTCCCATCTGTCTCTCTCTCTCCCACCTTTACTTTTTACCACGGGGGTAATTGACCAACTCATTTATTGGCGGTTGGAGGAAGTGGAGGAGGCAGTTGTGCCAGCAGTGTATATTACTGCATATGTGGCTTTACGGCTGCCTTATTACCCCTTATTGCCTATTGGTGGTCAACAAAAGACACTCCAAAGGATGGTCTGGCCTCCTAGAAAGTCTGCCTTCTTTGTCGTCCTTCCTGTCTGCCTCATTCTCTTTTGATGCTCAGCTTTGTCTCTCAGAACAGACATGACTTTCTTTCTTTTTTTTCACAGGGATCTACGAATCCTCCCCCTGGCATGATTCCCAAAATGTAATACTTCTATTCACCAGCTGACTCCAGGCCAATTCTGTTAACTCATTGTGTATCATCATCTTACTGCTTCAAGTAATGGCGCAACAGCTCAAGAGGTTTTCTAAACTTTTCCTCACACCAGGGTCACGCAGTTGGATATTCATTAAGCCAAGCAGGAACCTGGTGCTGAAGGGATTTTACTTGTTAGATATGATTTATGGCAGCAGTCTGACCTCCTGCTGCTGGATTCAGTCACACGCACTCTAATCATTTGATTATAACCAGAGGAAAGCAATGCTGCAAGTCTGACTTATTGGACTTGCGTGACGATTCAACTGTAATTAAAGGAACATGGATTTGCATTTGTCGATGTTTCAGACGACTCTTGGATTATAGTCTAGTTTCTTCGTGTGTTTTGATTCTTTGTCACAAAAGAGATGCAAAGCAAGATGTGAAAAACAGACCAGCGTGGCAAGTTGTGGGAAACTTTAGGGTTTAACAGTGAAATTGATAAGAATGTGACACTACAATAATGTGCTCTGTGAAGTCATAAATGCCAGAAACAATAAAAAGCAACAAAATTCCGTCATTTTTCTGCCATGTTCTTGTGTTATATAGCCTGCAGACTGCACATCCTTTCGAATATTAAAGGCAAACTCTGGTTTAGTACAACCCTAATTCCAAAAACGGGACACTTTGTAAAATGTAAATAAAAACAGAATGCAATGATTAGCAAATTCTTTTTGATCTATATTCAAATGAATACAGGTCAAAGACAGATTATTTAATGTTCTAAATGATAAATGTTAATGTTTTTGAAAATATACACTCATTCTGAATTTGGTGCCTGCAACACGTTCCAAAAAAGTTAGGTAAGGGGCATGTTCCATTTGTGTTACTGCACATCACAGCATTTGAGAACTGAGGAGACTAATTGTTGAAGTTTTGAAAGTGAAAGTCTTTCCCATTCTTGCTTGATATATAGCCTCAGTTGCTCATTGGTCTGAGGTATCCGTTGTCAAATTTTGCATTTCATGATGCCCCACAGATTTTCTATAGGAGACAGGTGTTGACTGCAGGTAGGCCAGTCTAGTGCCTGCACTCTTTTACTACAAAGCCATGTAGTAGTTACGTGCAGAATGTGGCTTGAAAATGTCTTGCAGGAATATGCAGGGACGTCCCTGAGAAAGACTTCATTTGGATGGCAGCATATGTTGCTCCAAAACCTGTATGTGTCTTTCAGCATTAATGGTGCCTTTGCAGATGTTTCCAGATATTTCCAAATTACCCATGATGCCATGGGAACTAACACCCCCCCACACACACACTTGCGCTGGTAACAATCTGGATGGTCCTTTTCCCATGATTTCCAAAAACTATTCGTCACACCACAGCATAGTTTTCCACTTCGTGTTCCATCTCAGATGAGCTTAAGCCCAGAGAAGCTGGTGGCATTGCTGAATTTTTTTGATGTATATCTCTCACTTTGTATTGTTGTTAATAGAAGATAGGACAAAAATGATTTGAAAATAATTGCACTCTTTTTGTATTCATGTTTTACACAGCCTCACAACGTTTTCGAAATGGGGGTTGTACAACTTGTATATTATTTCACATTGGTCCATCATCCAATTCATCACCAAAATTGCATCAGACAGTCAGACAGGCTGTAAATAAATGGACAGTTTAGCCAGATAATCTATGCCACTTTACTTGTATGTAAACTATAGCCATAACATCAACACATTGGTTTCATATAATTCAACAATAATCCTATCACCAAATTGGTGTTACATTTTCAGACTGCTTTTATGATCCTAAGAAACCCTTTGGATTTTAATTACCTTAAAGCCTTGCATCTTTGTGTTGGACCATCAAGTTTAACATAATCTCTTTTTTTAAGTAATTTTTACGACTGTTGATGGAGAGTTTTTGAGACTAGAAGCATTAGAAAACCCAATAGCAGAATAAATGTTGGCAATGTATGTTTCTGCAAACCACAGGGCTGCTACAATTGTATGTTTCATAAAGCGAACATGTTGAAACTTTAAATTTCTTTCCATTTCAATTTTCAATTCTGTGTTGTGACAACACTCCGGTTAACGTGTGGTTAGGTTTATGTACAAAAACCACTTGGATAGGGTTAGGAAAACATGTTTTGGCCTAAAATACACGGTTTCATTGCTGCAAACATGGCAAGACATGTTCTGACCTTTTGTTAAAAGACACTGGCTTCTAAACCGTTGTTTCAAAAAATGCACATTTTCGCTGGTCTCGAACAGTGGTTTGTTGCTTGTGCTGCTTGCCAGCACTGTTGTGTCATGCTGCCCCCATTACCAAAGAGACTCAGCTCATATTTAAACTTATATGTCATTGGTATGAAAAGCAGAAATGTAACATATCTGTGGTTTGCAGAAATATACAATGCTAATATTTTGTTTTGGCAGCTGGGCCGACATTAATCATTTGTTCAAACACTGACAACTTTTGCCTGCAATGTAATCTTTTGTGATCATGTGAATTCTAAAAGAAATGGCAGAAGTAGCATGACATTGTTATGCCACTGCAAAATCTCAAGGGCTGTGCACAAAGCATGTGACTTTAAACATAGGCGATCACTGTTGGAGTCCTGTTTCATCCCAACTGGAAACATTAGTTACTTTCACTATGACTACAACTTTTCCCTAACCTTAAAAGAATTGTTTAAAATTTTGGGAAATGTGCCATATGGCTTTCTTGGTGACAATTAGATTTAAAAAAGAAAAAAAAAATTTTTTTCAATACCTCCCAAAACACATGTGCTCGCCATCCAATTGTCAAAAAAATGCAATTCTTACAGAAAGCTCCAGATGTCAAAAGTTTTTGATACCATATCACAGTGTTGATTTTTCCACAGTATTCCTCAAGGTGTTGGTGTCTTAATGTGGAATTCTAGAGAGATTTTAAACAATCTGGAGTGGTAAAACCTGCTTAAATTTAGCACCAAATCTGTGTAACACATAGTATCAACACAAAAATGACTACAATAAGTTATGAGACATAATTGAGCGTGAGAATGGCCCAAATTATAATGTTCTAAGCCCCCATACACTCTAAACTTTTAAAGTTTGAACAGGTGCCTAACCTTAACACAATGTTAATTATGAATTTATGAGAAACTGGACACACAGTGCTTAGCTATAGCTGTTGATGTAATCTCCCTATATGGAATCAGTTAATAAAAAAAGAGAAAGATAATATATGAAGGGAGGTATGAAGGTAAGGGGACATAGTCAGATTGAAGAAAATTCTCACAGCAGTGCTGAGGGACAGAAACTCTAACCTTAGTGAGGAGCTGTGGTTGGCTCCCTGTTGTACATACTGATCAAAAAAAGGTCTGGATACCCAGTGGAAATGAATGGACTGAATTTCCAAATAAGATGTGTGAAAGTAAATGTTTTGTCATTGTTTGTGTGATCACTCTGCTTCAGTGCTTCATTTTCCCAGGTTCCAAATATTCTAGTGTTGTGATAATTTTATTTCTAGTGTTATATTGTTATTTTGTGGGGTTGGAGATATGAGCACATCATCATTGAAGTTGTACATGAACATTGATAAGTGTGCACCTGCTTTCATCAGCAAATCAGAAAAGGTATTTCCTATTGTTTTTTGATGGGATATTGTCCTGAGTTTTTTTTTTTGTTTTTTTTTGTAAAATGCCAGAAGCAGCTGGAGGGGTTCCCCCTGCTGCCACCATGAGTGGAGTCACTGGATCCATACAGGAGCTGTGTGATATAGGTAGTTTCAAGTTGTTGGGCTGAATGCTTGCAATCACAGGAACCTGAAACTGCCTTAATCACACCAGTCTCAACTGAACACACCCGTATGCTAAGAGACAGCAGAGGAGGAAACCAAACAGAATCAACACTTAGAGGGACACTTTTCCGAATTTCAACCAGCTTTGTAGCAAAACATTGTGAATAGTATGTGTAGATAAACTGTGGTAAACTTCCCTCCATCTAACCAGTGCCTCCACCCCCCAGTGAAACTCCACCGGATGATGTGAATTGATGCAAAACACATCATTCGGCAGAGTTTTGCCGGCTCCTGGCTGCTCAAACTTAAGGCTGCACTTCTGCAATTTCTTATTGCCTGCCCGCGCCTCTACCACGGACACAAACAATGTAGTGGACCAATAACACTCCCTCCCTTACTCTGTTAGTTGCTTTTGATGTAAGTGTGCAACGCCAAAAGGCACCTTCCACGTGTGCATGGAACAAAGTTGCAAGGAGTCATCTGAGAATGCAGTCCAGTCGCGATATTATTAGACATTGACGGCTGGACAGCACCTGACACGTCTGCCCGATACGCGCAGGCGGCGTTACTTGAGAACGCAACTGGATGGAACTTGCCAAATACGACGTGGCAGGATGGCATCAGATTAAAATGCTGCCACTAACAATGTAATATTAGGAGTGTGAATGCATCTATAGGGCTGGCGAAGGGGCAGAGATTATTTTGTGGGGTTGGAGATGTAAGCAAATGGACTTTGTTTGCATACAGGAGTCTAATGTTTGCCTCACATCTGAATGTGTTGTTTTGGTCGGTGGACGGCCAGACGGCACTTGCCGCGTCTGTCCAATACGCAGAGGGATACCTACAGTGTGACGTAAACACGGAGGTCTACTGCAAAGCGGCAATATGTGATGACTGCCTATTTCTCTCCTAAAATGTTACTACTGGTACTGCTTCCTGCACAGTGAAAACAAAGGCAAAAAAAGGAGATCAAGCAGTAGAACTAAGCAGTGCTGATGAAATATATACCAAGATTCTTGGCATATTTATCACCTCAAATGTTTTCAGAAACATGTTTTAGTTTACTATTTAAGTGAAATATGAGTTTGTTTCTTCCTGGCTGGGTGCCATTGTTTCACACATAAAAAAATTGCATTGTATCACCCACCAGCAGGAGCATTTATTGACCTAGTGCAGCACAGTGCATTCTGGTAGTTGTAGGTTTTCTACCTCTTGAGCAAAAGCATCCTTTTTCTCTCGTCATGTAACACCAATTATTTATGTCTTTCTACTGCAATAACAGCCCAGTTTTATTTAAAGGCCATCTTTCCAGTTTGAAATACCTCTTTAATCCTTCACAAATTCTATCGTCTCTATGATGTACTGTTAAGATGTTAAAATGTTTTTTTAAATGCTGCTAGATGGACAGTACTCTGAAGCCTCTTAGATTGGTTGCTTTTGCAAGAAGCCACATGTGAATGCAAAACACACGCTCTTTGAATGTGAAATTGAAATGGTGGTTTTCCCATGTGTTGTCCGCATCAGAAGCCTCAATAAACACTGTTTTTATTTGCAGCAAGGTGCTTCTGAATGTTTGTGCTTTCTTTCTGGTGTCTGTGGAAGCTCTTTTTTCAATGCCTGCCTTTGACAGTTATCTCGTGCAACATTTTTATTAGTGAGTTGTCTCTTTGTGTTTTGTGATGCAGAATAATTGTGTTAATCATGAAGTACAGATGACAATGTTGAGTGGTAGAAGGTGTTCTTGCTGATTTAATCTCTGCACAGGTTAAAGTTAGCCAGTGAACTCTCCTGAAGCCATCAAACTTTCTAATCTCACAGCATTAACAAGCTGTCAGTCTAGCACAGTCTTGAGCCTAAATATGTGACAACACATGGGGCTGGATGGGGCTAGTGAGTTTGGCAAAGCATGTGAAAAAAACAAATTCAGGCAGCAGATTAAGGCAGGTTGTCAAAAACAAGGCTACATTTCTAGAATCTTCAAAGAAACACTGATCAAGAAAAGGCTGGGGTGTTACTGGCGGAGACTGAAGGGGAAGGCCAGGCTTAAATCAGGTAGCTGGTGATCAGAGTAATTGATCAGCAGGTGTGTGAGGGGCCGCAGGTGTGTGTGAAGCTGCTGGTGTGTGAGGAACTGCAGGTGCGTGTGTGTGAGGCGTTCAGCTGGAGAGTAGAATGTAGTCCAGCCACACTCAGCTTAAGACACACACAGACACGGGAAACAAACTGGGGACAAACATTCAAAAAGAAGAGTATCAGAGTTAAGACTGTATAGGAGTTAAGAAGATCTCAGTCTTTTCCTCCATCCACAACTACCAGTCATGTTTTGTAGAATGTCATGTGACTGTTATACCTTTTCTTCTTCTTTGACTTTAGTGGCGATTGCCATCTATAAAGTAGCATTACCGCCACCTGGTGTTGCACATCATATGATTTATAAAAGTGAACAAAAAGTGTTTCAAGAGCAGTTTTGCAAAATATGGCTTTTTTGAATTGCCTGAAATACCTCCTCATGCGAGCGTAAAAACTTTTTGAAATTGACGTGTTCCCATTAGGTGTATTTTGTATTCGCAATTTCAATTTGTGCAATTTGAGGGTAAATGGAAACCCGCCTATGGTGAGAGTGAGATGGGGATCACAGTTTCTGTTTGTGTATAGTTTTAAAAATCTGAATACAGTGTGTAAAATGAATATTTCACTGCTGGGAAGATGGGCTTTCCATTAAACTGAACTGTCTAAGTATGAAAGAAAACAGAGGAAAAGGGCTGTGGGATTCACAAATACTAAAGAGGTAGAAAACCTACAACTACCAGAATGCACTGTGCTGCACTAGACCAATAACTGCTTTCACTGGTTGGTGATGTAATGTGAGCTGCTCGTTTAAAAGAACATCTTATCACAGTTAAACAGTGCACTAAAATATGTTTCTAAAAACATTTAAGGCAAAAAAGGAATGCAGTAATAGAATCTTTTATCAGCACTTCATAGTTTTACTGTGTGATCTATTTTTTTCTGCCTCTGCTTTTCACAATACAGGAAACATGGCGTCCCCTTTTTCACAAACTCTCGTATTACAGCTAAACAGTACGCTGAAATATTCATTCTGTCATCTTGAAATGAGCCCTCCATCAGCATCTCCAGTCATCTTGTTCCTCCATGCATCTGGCTAGCTCGCAAGTGCTTTCTGTTCTGCTAAAGTTAAAATCTGCTGGATGTCACAGCTGATTTTCACTGGCAAATGAGCCAGAAAATTTCCATGTTGGCAAGATGGAAAGAAGTTTACCACAGTTCATTTAGAAATACTACCCACATTATGATACCAATCTGGTGATAATCCCCATAATTAGTTAGCTTTAGAGGAGTTGGTAGGTTGTTGGGGTTTTTTTTGTTTTTGTTTTACTTTGAATAAACAAAGGTTAGGTTCTGTTACAGTACAAGATCTGAGCACTACACCCACCACTGGTCTGAACAGGGTTCAGCAGTTGAAACCCCTGTGAATCATTTAGCCTGTGTAAACGCTAAATTAAATGTTGTGTACTTGGTTTCTTATTTGGTTTCATTGATAAAATATTAGTCTCTAAACTAAAATTCTAGTCGTGTGTGCGTGTGTGTGTGTGTGTGTGTGTGTGTGTGTGTGTGTAGAGTGTGTGTCAAAGGGGCAAGGAGTCGGATGGAGCTGGCCTTCATTCCATGCCCCCTCTGTAGTGATGATGAACACTGGCCGTGTTCATTTTCAAACATAATATGTTTTATGAAGTTCAGAGTGCCAACACAAAGCTGTAAATCTGTTCCCTCTCTTTCTCTCCTGTGTCAGTGGCGGAGGGTTCCTGTATAATTTGCAGTGCGTTTAATAGCACATTAACATTTAGCAGCCACAGTTCACTGTCTGCCTGCGTCCTGGCGCCCGTACAGCAGCCTGTACACACTCCCCATTCTCTAAACATTACCTCAAACACAGGAGATTCTTATTGATGTCCAGATTGTAAATGAAGCAGTTCACTGTAAAAACTCATGGGGCATTTTATTGAAATCTACCTATGTTTAATAATAAGTACTGGATGCAGTCTGGACGAGTATCATTTGGGGATGCACTAATTTTCAGCTTAAATTCACTTACATGAAAAATTTTAGCCCTTTTCGTACATAGTTCACAACTTAAGGGGACAGACAGTAATTGGAGATAAACTTGCAGGGACACTCCACCAGTCTTAGTCCAGCATTGGTTGCCATATGCTTTTTGTTACCTAAACATAAACCATGTGCATTTGTTTGCATCACAGTAGCGGAATCCCAGAACATAAATAGCAGAAACAGAAGGATACCTAACTTGTAATATGTAGATGCAGAAGTCCACAGACAAAGCAGCTACATAGGACATCTTGGGATGAGAGTGTGTTGAGTGAGGATGATTTTGTTGTGTGCAAGTACAATTACCTCTAAATAGTACTTGAGTACTGTAATAACTAAGCACTCAGTAGAATCACACCGCTGTTTCCTGGATCTCTGAAGTCTTCGGCCTATAGACATTAACAGCCACTCGGTCTGGTATTCAGCAGTGAACATGTGATCTTTTGGGTTGAGTTCAGGTGACAAACTTGGCGAGTAAAGAACATTGCACCGTGTGTGTACTGTATTATCAAAAGGGCTATAAATCCCCCAGTGGATGCTAACACACTCAAATACTCTAGTCAGCACTCCTTGCCATTGTTTCTTTTCACATCTACGGCTGCATAAATCATTCAAAGCGCATTGTTCACGAGGAAATATCCCTGACACTTTAGTATGCAACCATGACGACAGTGTTTCTTCACATTAACCACGTGGTTTTTGTTATTGTCACAAAAAAGTTGGAGGAGAAATAAGAGATTCAGATTCGTTAAGTGGATGTGGGTTAGATAGAAAATCACAAACCCATGTAAGGCATTTGTCTGACATGTTCAGAAAATAAAGATTCCCTAGAATGGATTGTGTTAATGAACAATAGATGTACTGTATACATACACAGCGATGTATGGACCTCATTTTGTCCATACAGGTTTTTATCATGATCAACTGTGACAGAAGCTTTTGACAAATGTAAAAACACAGTTTTGGTAAATATCTTTTTATCAGAAGTTTTACACAGTATCGCAGATATACTGCAATTGTACTTTGTGAGATTTTAAGGATCATCAGTTGTGAAAACTGGAACCTCTCCTGGAAATTCACAGCCTTTCGAACTGCATTGATCCCAATAGTCAGAGGCTCATTTCATGTCAGAGGGTTTTCATAATTCAGTGAACTGTACATTTGTTGGGCAGTTTGCATCAATAAAGTTCAGTGTGAACTGGAGGGTTTGGCACTATTAACTAGTCTTTTTGACAAAGGACCCCTCTAAAAGACAGGGCCACCCCTGTCTTTTAGAGGGGTCCTTTGTCAAAATTTAGTTTCTAGAGGATTATAATTTCATTTTATATTGTGCCTGCAAAGTGCATATTCATAAATTATGTTTTAAAAAAATCTAATTACTGCTAATAAATGACAGACAGAAACCATAGGACCAGGTAATGTTTACCCACCACAATGATAATATAATTGGTTCCTGCAACTCTCTGCACATAATGAAGCTGTCATGTATAGTCTGATCTCATAGGAACTACAAGACAACAGGGGACAACACACAGTAACACAATCGCAAGAAAAAAATGTTTGCATTGTACATTTCTGCAAGCATCAGAATTAATGGACTTAATGTTTCTGAACAACACTGTGGTTAACATGTGGTCAAGATTAGGCAAGAAACATTTCTTTATCTGCAGTGGTCTGTTGCTTGGCAGGCATCTCGTTAAGGTTTCATGCCATCCAACACCCCCTCCACCTCCTGATCCCAAAGTCAGCTCATATACTCTGTCACTTTAGAGACGTTACTATGAAATGTATGAAACATGCAAATGTAACATTTTCATGGTTTGCGGAAATGTACATTTTAGACTGGCAATTGGTCTGCGCACATACCACAGAGGTGGATTCAGGGGATCAAAAGGTGTCCACCAGTAAAGTTTTGCCCCGGGCTCCATATCTGGCTCATCCAGCTATGGCTTTAATAAATTTGCCTGAAGCAGAGATTAAAGAGACAGTAGACACAATCAGTTACTCTTACTCTGCTTTTTACCAGCTTTCAGGTCGTTATTTAAGCACTGCTTTTGCTCTGTATATTGAAAAAGAAGCAACAAGAGGGAACTTTGTTGAACAGGTTCTCATGTGATATAAGTTTAAAAACCATCTATAATAATGCAAAAAAAGAACTCACCATGAATGTTTACAGTGGCATAGACATTGTTAAAATTCCCTCAATACCCAACGCATTGTATCCACACACAGCACTTAATATTAATAACAAAGAACCTTAAATGAACTTCTCAATCAATAATGTCAAGATGGGAGCAAATAATCAAAGCAGATATGTTAGTTCAGTAAATGGAATCTGTATTTTAAGTGATCTAATGTTTCATTTGCAGTGTAGGAGACTTGAGAAGGAAGCTCATTTCAAAACCTTTCACCCAAATAACCTGCTGTTTAGCTCCAGGCTTTTACAGCATGTAATAAACCCAAATTAATTAAGAAGAAAGAAAAAAAAATAAATAAATAACAAACATCAAGTCTTCAAAAGTCTGGTAATTTCCCAATTTATTTTATTTCAATTTGTTTTTCAACAATTTCTAAGAATGTATAATGCAGAATATCATATCAGCAAATTTGAAGACACATATTTAATAAAGGCTTTTAGTGACAAAAGGACAGGAAGACATTAAAACAAATTATTTCACACACTTGGTTATATTGTAAAAGTGATACTGTTGGTCAAAATGTTACCTTACTTTGTGATAAATGTCAGCCATAACTAACTAATTACAGGTACGCTGGAGCTTAAGCTAAGTTTAAATCGAACGTTCAGCTTTTCATGCTGATGCAGAATAAAGGATGAGAAAATGAAGCAAGTTTCAGAGCAGTAGCTCCATGTATTGTATTTCTCAAAACAGACATCTGGGTAGTACTGAGAGGTGTAATTTCCACCAGGGACGAGGGGACATGACACCCCCCACAACTCCTTCCTTTTCAAAATACAATCAACTTTTTTAAAACAACATAAATTAAGAGAATGTGAATTTAGCTGCTGTCTTTGTTCAGGTATACTCCAAAAAAATACCACAGAGGAGTAACACATTTAGCAGACTTAGTACTATTCTGTCAGAATTTTGCATGATCACCAACTTATTTATTTCACTGATTTTGTTTTGGTCACCATAGTCCCTAAATGTATGTGGAAATGCAGGAAATGGGATATAAATAGCATTTTTTTCTCTATGTGAGGACGCCCAGACCCCTCTTTGTAATGTTTGTGTTCGCCAATTCTCAAACTAAAGCCACATCCAAGTACATATCTTAAAAGGGAAATAAAATATGGACAGAAAAAGCCTTCTTTTAGCAATGTAATTGTTCTACGGTCCCTAAAATTGAAATGAAGATTCAACAGTGGTCTGTTGAAGTCACAAGACTGTGAGCAACTTCTAAAAATAAAAACAAGGAGGGGGAAGTTTGACTTGTAGTTTGCTTTGTTAATTCATCATAACCGAAAAAATACCGAGGCATGCTGTTTTGCAAAAGTTAAAAAGCCTTTAAAAATTAGCTTAGTGCCTACATGATGCAACTCCCAGTCTTTATCAGGGAATATGAAACAAGTGGCAGCTCATATATATATAGGCCCACTGGCTGATTATCACAAGTGCAATCAATGAAGTGACTGTGCACACAGTCAGGTCAAACACCAGAGCGCTCAAGAACAAATTCATCACATAATCAACAACATCAGGTAGTCACATCATCTCACACAAAAACATGCATAAAAAAATAAATATATACCACCTTGTCATCATGTTTATTGTGTGATGGATTTGCTGGTCTTGACTGTATTTGTGCTTTGTTGGAGTTGAATTGAGTGTGAACAATTGCTTTATTGATGGCACCTGTGACAGTTATCTATATAAAGGCTTTTTAACTTTTGCAAAACAGTGTGCCTTGTTTTTTTTTTTCAATGACTTATTGAAATGAGTGAATGAAATTAACATATTAGTAAACATGACAGAATTATAAATACTGTACAAAAAAACATAAAACATAATGAACATGCATGTGTGTGAATGTGTATTATGGATCCACTGTATAATATTTCAAGTTTGTTTCGGTATCAGATATCAATAGATAGATAGATATCAATATAGATATCAATTTAAAAAAAAACAAAAAAAAACATAACAATTTGAAAAAACTAAAAACAAAACAAAAGCAAGGCAAAATAAAAAGGCAGAGTGTGAGCTGTTAGGAGATGAACTCCATGTGTTGCTGTGTGTGTGCGTCTCTCTCTCTAACACACACTCTCTCTCACACACACATTGCATGCACACAATCAAGTGGGTCTATAGCACATTATGCACTCAACAGTTCTGTTTTTTTTTAGGCAAAATCGGGACACAGGTAACTGACAGGTACCTGTGTCCCGTAACTCTAAATTATGCATGCTTTTGGACTTTTGCATGCACTTTTTGCATTTGTTTATAGATACTGACTGCAGCAATAACATGGCTGTCACACATGTTAAATGCAAGGTCTAGCTGGAGTTTGTATTGTCTTCTTTCTTGCAAAGCCGTGACCTCATCATGTCACAGAATAATGATAATAACTATAATATAGCAGGTAGTTTTATCTTTGTTTTAGCAAGATGATGCAAACCGGAGGTGGCCACACACACACACACACACACACACACACACACACACACACACACACAGCAGCTGAACTGGTCTCTCCTCTCAGATGTGTCTCGGGACATTTCTTGCCGCTGCAGAGAGGCCGTCCCACATCGTGATCCATCTCTCCTTCCTCCTGCTGTCGCGGAGAGTCCGTTAATAACTCTCCATAGACTTAATTTACAAAAGCAACTTTACCATGTGAGCTGTAAAGAGGCTCGGGGAGACGCCTGGAGCCTCCTCGAGCTTCTCAGTTGAGAAATATGATGCTGTACATGATCTACGAGGCCCAGGCACGCGCTATTATTAAAATATATCGCTTGTATCAATCACACAGGTTATCATGCTCAATAGCCATTATTGTTACGTATCTACCGGTGCTTACTCATTAAAATAGAAAGCCTATATCGTTTATTACACATCAAGTTGTTAGGTGTTAAATGTGCAGGCTACCATCCAGATTATTTTCTCTTTTTTTTCTTCTTTTTTTTTTTATTAAAGAGTTATTGATGGCCGTGGTAAATATGTGGCTACATAACACAGCAATGCATATTCAATTGGAAGACCTGGGAATAATTTTATGTATTAAATAACCAATAATAAGCACATGTAGCCCGGCTTACCAGTTTCATTCATCAATCATGATCAGATGTTAGTTAGCAGCCTTATTAGCTATTACATATGCAACGCATGCTTTAAAGATCAATATTTCAACATATCACCTATCTGCATGTATAAAAAACGCGTATTAAATTCAACACAACGAAACTTGTTTATATATTTACTTCAACTATTTGTCTCTGAACCACACTCTATTAAAAAACTTAATTTATTTTATTGGCCAGTTGAGTTAGACATCTTTGGACCTGACTTGTGATATTGCAAAAACTTAATTACAGCTTGCTTTCTTTGTTTAAAGCCCTGAAACTACTGAATGCTTGAATGCAAAAATAAATAAATTATCAAAAAATAAGTATCAATAATATAAAATTATATAATATAAAATCAAATCATTTAAAATCAATAATATATAATATCAAAATAATAAAATTATATAAAATAAAATAAAATAAAATAAGTGGTGAAGCGAACTGTCTGGTCATAAATACATAGAGCATATGCACATTTTCTTCCTGTATTATGCGCTATAGCAGCAGCCTAAACATGAAGTCTTAGGACACAATTTAAAGTTAAAAATCACCATTCAGTCATGAATTATTTGGATTGGATTATATATATATATATATATATATATATATATATATATATATATATACATATAGATAGATAGATAGATAGATAGATAGATAGATAGATAGATAGATAGACAGATAAACACAAACAAAGTTTATTGTGTGACGATTCCTTCTCAAAGGCAACATCCGAAATAAAAGATCTGTACAGGTATGTCGACTACATTCTCTTTCATACCCTGGCCTGAGTTTAAGGTATAATTGAAATATGAAAAATTAACCTTCAGTAATGTACTCAACAGGGTTAAAGGGGTATGTGTGTAATTAACAGCGTGTTAATTGGGTATTTGGAATCATTTTCATGTCTGCTTGACCTACTTTTGAACACAAGGGAAGTATGTTGTTTTCATTTTTTTTTTTTATCTCATGAAGTCTGTCTATTATCCTGCCACTGTAAATAAATAAATAAATAAATAAATAAATAAATACATGAATATATATATATAATTCTAAGGCGCCTTTACGCGCATTAGGCACGCGTTAATTTGGCCTTTATATGAACCTGAAATTTGTTTCAGACTATCGCCTTTTGCAACAAAATAGGCTAAGAAACAAGGTTTTCAACGACTTAAACCAAAAAATAAGATTTCTAAATGTTTGTGATTCAGAGAGACAGCATGTAAGATTTGTCCCAGACAGAATTTCACTTTCAAAACAAAATGCACCGGATGTGTGTACGGTGTAATTAGAAATGCGGCCTAAATTTAAACCTTCTAAATCCAGACCCCTCGGTGGAAATGAAGGCTTTCGCTCCAGGAAAAGCAAATTGCCGCCTGGACATCACATGTCAGTATTTCACATCAGCAGAGATAGATTATCGCGGCCTCAGTTCAACTCTCCCTGACAGGGTTATTTAAAATGTTAGGACAGAAAAAAGAAACTGCAATCCTGAAATGTAAGCTTTTTTCTGTGATGACTTCAGTTGCAAAGTTTATTAAACTCTGGTTTTTAATGGCTACGCTGCTTTTATGGTCGTTCAATGACTTTGGGTGGGGGTGGGGGTGGGGGGGCAATAAAAGCAATTTGCTGTAAATACTTTTATTTGTTAGCTTGTAAACCTAAAATGTCCTCGACTCGACTGATTTGGTCACAGCTTCAGTTAGGCTGAAAATCACTCACGTTTAATGAAGTTATATGAGAAGCTCTCCGTTTCATATCAGATCAGAGTTTGCTTAAACTGGTTAAATGTTCATCAACTTGGGACTGAGACGGGGGATAAAACGGGGGTTACTTGTCCAAGTCACTTCTGCCACAGCGCTTAGGCAACGTGTAGAAAATGAAGGTGGTTTGCAGATAATGTCTTCAAGCTTTTTCAGCGCCAGTGTCTCCAATTAACGCGCTGTCTGGTTCGCAGCCCGGCCTGCAGGGCGGAGGCCCTCCGAAAATTAAAATTCCCACAGCCTGCGGTCTGAGGAGAGGCCATTTTGACTGAGAAATATCCCGAGCATTTATATGACTGGAAAACAAAGTCGGTTTTTGTTTTTTTTTTACTCAAAACCTGCCGGGAACTGCGTAAAGTGCAGGGTTAGAATGATATTTTGCGCCCCTCCACCAAAGTGAGACTACACACTATTCCACAACAAACACTGTAACTATTTTACTTATGTATTCATCTTGTGGTGCGTAAAGCTCTCTCAGTACATGTCCCAGCATTCCAACTTCACCTCTTAAGACCTGAGCGAATTGGCCTGATTTCTTTCGGGAACATAATAAGACAATGAGCAACTTTGCAAGAAATAACATATAAATAATCAAAATACAAGTTAGTTACAAGGAGATTTCCTAAAATTTTGAAAAATGTGGTAAATATGAAAATGAATCAATTTAAAGAAAACAAGAAAATTACCTACAGGGCTAAAATAATGTTTTCGAAATAAATCAAACCAAAATGATCAAGGTTTCAAAGGTTTAAACGCTTGTGAAAGGTGTCTGAATGCAGCATAATAAAACTGATGCAGATCCAGGTTTCAAAGTGCGTTAGATGCGCACTCCTGATATGATAATTAAGTGGAGTTCTGCATTAACCTAATTAAGTTTGTGCTTTTCAGCCAGGTCCTTACTGGGTCGCTGTCATCCAAAGGAAGCTGTCCAGATGAGCTGGAAATGGGTCCTCGAGGACGGAAGGCCAGAGGAATGTGGTGAATTCAAGCTCAAAGGCCAAAGCTGGGCGCCAGAGTCGCGACTCATGTTTAAAGGATTCGTGCTTTTTGTTGCTGCTCCTGAAATGAAAGCGCACCATGTCGCTCCGATCCAACTCATCATTTCTCCTCAGCAGACCTGAAAGCTGCGCTATAGCCTTCCTTTATCCTCGTAAATAACCGCGTTAGCCCCATATGCAATGCTTAGTTCATATTTAATCGTCGTAAATAATGGCGTTAGCTGTATATGCGCCGCGCAAATCGGATTTATAGCCCCGACTAGCAGCCTGCCATCCCCAAAGAGTCCAAGACTCCACGTCTGTGATAATTATAAAGAAATATAAAGACTTACAATCCCGGTGACTTTGATAAAGGTCAGCAGGAAGTCACATGTCTGGACTCACTGCCAGTCTTCGGTCTCCTCATTAAAAAGCCAAATGACTGATTTCATCCCTCAGAGCCTCTGAGCGCAAGTGGACAAAGTGAAGAGCTCCAGCAAAGAGCAGCACAGCCAGGCCACCTTTATTCCCTCACAGAAGAAAGCTGAGAGTCCCAAAAAAGCTCCAGCGAGCTCCTGTCCGAGCTGTGTTTACTCCTCTCAGCCTGACCGCCGAGTGAGGAGCGCCCAGTGCCCGGCCTGGAGGAAGGCTGCAGCAGCTTCACTCGCGTTTACGGTCCGCACCACCACAGGCCATATATCAGCCCTATAAAACCAAAGCATGCCGCCCTGATGTAAGATTTTATTATAGTATTAAACGGACCCCAAAAAAGTAGTTGGAGTAGTTTGCGCTGTAAAGACAAGGGGCATAACCACGCAGGGCCCGATTTAATGGCGCTCGTTAACAAAAATGACTGTTAATCTGCCAATAAAACCGTGTCAGGCGGCTCTGTGGCGCACAGAAAAAACCGACAAATATATTCTGACAGTAAGTAAATAATTGAACACATAGGTGTGAATTTTACTATCTATCTTGTCTTGGATAGAAAATATCTGCGGCCTTAAGTGCGGGACTATCGGCGCTGATGTTAAATGGTGTTTTAAATGCAGACTGTTGAGATTGATTGAAGGGGAGTGCTCTCGCGCAATTCAGCGAGAGTGGATGCGCTCCCGGTTTAAATGCGCCATGGTGCGCGCTTCACACTGAAATGGACGCGCGTCTGATTTGATTAGGTGATAAATAAATAAATAAATAAATATATAAATAAATAAATAAATATATAAATAAATAAATAAAAATAATGGCGCCACTTATTTGTCACCCATTGTCTCCACTCTGCATTTCACGCGCACTGGCCAGACGGAGCATAATTTAACGGTCTGATATCATTCCAGCCTGACAGCAGCCATAGATACACAGACTAGATATACCGAGGCACTGTTCATTTTGCATATTGCATATAAACAAGACAATTTATTTAGATGGGCTGCAATCTATTAAAGAGAGAGAGGGAGAGGGAGAGAGAGAGAGAATGAGAGGCCCGCGTGCAGGATTGATTTACGCTCCATTGACGCTTTATCAGGCTCGAAGAAAAAGTCCGGCCAATCAGTTTGCGCCTCGCGCACAGACCCGACAAACCCCCGCGCGCACAGTGCGAGGCTGTAGGCTGTAGCACTTTGTTTCGCCATAGTGAGCAAGTTGTTTGGAAGGAAGGGGGCTCGTACAGAGAGAGGGGGAGAGAGAGAGAGAGAGAGAGAGAGAGAGAGAGAGAGAGAGAGAGGGAGGGAGGGGGCGAGCGAGCAAAGCACAGAAGAGAGAAAGAGAGAGAGAGAGGGAAACAGAAAAATCTCGTAATGTCTCTCTTCTTGTTCTCCATTTAGTGAACTCGCGGCGTTTCGCAGATAATGTCCGAGAATGTCCATTTCTGGGACTTTGAGCAACTATTACGTGGACTCCATCATAAGTCACGAGAGCGATGAACTCTCAACCCCGGCTCGCTTTCCCAGCGTCCAGTATTCCGGCTCGAGCTCCGCGGCAGCCGCTGGCGGAAGGCAGCCCGGCGGCGGCGCGGCGCACGCGGAGCATCCCCATCCCGAGTCGTATCCATCCTGCAGCTTCCAGCCGAAGCCCCCGGTCTTCTCATCGTCCTGGAGCCCGTTCAGTCCGCACCACGGTGCCAGCGGCCTCCCTACTGTGTACCACCCTTACATCCCAGCCCAGCACGTGCCCGCCGCAGACACACGGTACCTACGCTCATGGCTGGACTGCGCACCGCGCGGCACCGAGTCTGTCCCGGGGCAGGGCCAGACGGGGCAGGTCAAGCTGGAGCCTCATCTCGGCCATCTCGGCGGGGAGATCCCACCCAAAATCGGCGGACAGCACCAGCACGAGACCACTACGTACATCTTGGAGTCGACGTCCACGGCGGCGCGCGAGCTAAGCCACCACCATCCGGCAGCCATCCCCGGAGCTGGGTTCGAAGAAAATAAGGACATTTGTGAAGGGAGTGAGGACAAAGACGGCCTGGATCAAAGTAAGTTATTAAAGCAGGAAATAGCGCGCGGAGAATGAGAGAGAGCCCAGAGGAAGAGAGGGAGAGAGAGAGAGATTGTAAATGCTTTTAATGCCGCCATAAAACAAGAACAAAGAGCCGGAGAGCCAAAGTGCCCCCACCTTCTGCTCTCGAAGTTTACTGTGATATTTAGCCCGTATCATCCCTGCGTAAGCAGCCGCTCTACACGGGAACAGCCCATAGAAAACAAATAATTCACCCTAATCTGTGACGTTACCTTAAATCAACGGCTGTTTACACTTCCCCTGTAGTTTCCTAATGTGGCACATCCCTCAAATAACCTGCAAAACATGGGCAAAATAATATAAACATCTTGCAATGTGATTAAAACCTCTGCAATAACAACAATCGCCCCTAAAAACCACATTGCAGGGTCAGCACCTACAAGAAAAAAACTTAATATTGCATTAAATTTCTTTGTATTCAGATGATACTTTTGTTAAAGTACAGTTTGGATTACTTTGCAATCAAGCAGCCTTATATCTTAACATGAATTAGGGTTAAATATAATATATTTTATACACAGATGCCTGTGGAAGACAAAATAATAGCGTGCTTCTGAAAAACGTGAAACATTAAAGTGGGAGGAAGATCATTTACGCTCTAAATCAAATCAGAACCAAAAATAGAGAGCTGAGAAAGTCTTCTTTTTTAACTTTTAACCTGCTGCTGATCCTCAAATCTATCACTCTGATAGTAATTATTGCTGACTTTGGCTAACCTCTCCATTGTTTAACGTTAGTCATTACTCAGGGCATGCACACTGCTGTCCTGTTTACCAAGAGGTTAAAGCTTTAGATTAGTCTTTTTTTCCTTTTACTGCAGGTGGATTGTAGGTCGTGGGGCTCAGTTCTGTCTCTGTTTCACACAAGGGCGCGCGCGCACACGAGCTTGCGCTCCATTACGTTTTAAAGCTCCGCGTGTCAGTCAGTCTGTAACAAGCCCTGCTGATCGGCCAGGCCAAAGTGTGAAAATGGAGAAAACAAATATGGATGTGCAGGCCTCACTGTGCCGAGCTTCAAGAGTCAATACTAAACTCCAGTGTGAAGACATGAGCTCCAGAGCTTTACTGGTGCATCACTGAACAGGCTGGCTTATCTTAATAAAGTCATGCTGTATTCCAAGTATGCTATCATTGTTTTAACTTAAAGAAGTTAGTGCCCAGGCTACCTTGGAATTTTAAGTTGTCTCAATTTGAGAAGGCAAGGTGAGGTAATTAATGATTCAACTTGTCTTCTCAAATTCAGTCAACTTAAAACTATTAAGTGTTTTCTGCTTTGCTTTGACATAAATTTTGCAATCAGCATCATTTCTCGACATACGTGAGAGTTATAAGTCTTATTTCTGTTTGAATGTCCCCATGTAACGGCACTCTCCTGCAGCTCCGAGTTGTAAACACAATCATGAGGATAGACTGGCTTATTGTTTCCGCCCACACCATCTCAAACGTCTAATCAAACACAGTCAGCCGTAATACCTGTCTTCTTTTAAATCATAAAAAAAAAAATCATAAAAGGAGTCAAGCCCTCCATCATCGACACAAGCCGAAGAGATTAGCTGTATATAGAGCAGAGTCCCCTCATAACTCAGCCAGCAGCGTGGACTAACTCTGCTGTACGGGACTCAAAACACCGTCAGGACAGTGAGGACAAGCTCTCCGGGTCCGTAAAGCATAAATCTACGGGTTAAATCCCACAGCGGCTTCTGATGCTGTTTCAATCTGTAGTGGAGCGAGAAGATGAGTGGGAGACAAAAAATCTGATCTTTCCTCCAGATGTGTTGCCAAGATGATGATCACCTAAAATATGTACTTTTTGTGAGTTTATACACATTAAAAAATAGACAATTTGTTTGAACTTAAAATGTAAAGTTGACTGAATTTGAGAAGGCAAGCTGAGATGATTTCGCATTGATTCAACCTGTCTTTTGAAATTCAGTCAAGTAAGAATTTCAGGCAGCGTGAACACTAATATTTTTAAAATTAAAACAAAAGGTCATTTTTTACAGTGCATCTGGAAAACTGTGGATATTGGTTTTTAAGGATTGGGCCTTTTAGCTTATTTTAACATATTTACACCCAAAAGTTTAGATTGAAGAAATGTATTACAAACTTCAAAGATCAAATGTCACTCATAAAACGCATGCTTACATCATTTATTTATAGATATATTTTAAGACTTCAAAGACATGATTGTTTCATATTTCCCACCAGGCACAAGTGTTTTGGTGTTATTCTAGTCTGGGCTGCCGCTCATACAGTCGCATGTGAGTCGCTGTTGAATTCATCTGCTCGCGCTGTAATAATAATAATATTTTACCTGTCAAGAAATCGCAATCATCTTGATCTAAAGCCGTGGAGGGTTTGGCCAGTACAACACGGGTTTGTTCTGTTTTCCTATCATCACTCGCACTAACAACAACATTTAATCCATCATGCCCTGTGCGTATTTGGCACAGTTTGGAGCTCTTTTTTCCAAAGCGTCTTGACTTATTTTGGGCGGGACAGAAAAACGCTCCCTGGAAAGATATTCATTCGGGTTTTTTTAAATATATATTTTATTTCTTCTAATTTGAACGGGCTCTGTTTCACCCTCCTTTTATCCCGTCGGATAAATCTAGTTTCTGCCAGAGGAGTCTGATCCATGCGTCTGAGCGCGTGGACGTTTGATACGTGCGGTGTATGTGTTTGTGTGAGAGAGAGAAGAAGGGAGTCCTCCACCTCTGTGTTGGCCTTTCCAGAGGAAGAAGTACAAATTATAAATAGTACACACACGCACGCACACGCACACACACACACACACACACACACACACACACACACACATACATATATACACACACACACACACACACACACACACACACACACACACACTTTGTTACTGCACTGGCACACACAGCTATCTCTCTCTTTCTCACTCTGTCTGTCTGTCTCTCTCTTTCTCTCTCTCTGTCTCTCTCGCACACACACACACACACACACACTCAGCCACCCTATTACAGCATCTGAGCATGCTATCCATCAGAGCAGTGAGCTGGTTAAGGGCTGGATGGAGCCCAGCAGCCTCCAGTCTGAATTATTAGACTTTCCACCAGTAACACTGTGTGTCCCATGGCTTGCTGCAGACTCCTCTCTAATGGATTTGAATGTTCAAACAGGCAAAACTGACTGGGAGGCTCCTCACTTAGAGAGAAAGTTTCTCTCTGAGCTGTTTCACCCTGGGTTGTTTTTCTTGTGGTTTGTTGTTTGGATGTGCAGTGGGTCAGTGTGACAGGTAGTGGGAGCCGCACCAACCAGCAGCTGAAGGCTGGTTCTATTGTTCACATGGCAGCCATTTTAAATGGTGGAATATTTCTCCATGCAGAACTACTTTGACCCAACTTAACTTTGCTGTTACACTGTAATAAGGAACTATTTATTATAGCTTAAAAAAAGTAAAGTATCCAGGCTGCCTGAAATGTTTGAGTTGACTCAATTTGAGAAAATTATTTGAGGTAATTTCATGATAAATCAACTTGACTTTCAAATTCAGTCAAATTAAAATGTTAAGGAAGCCTGGACTCTAACTTTTCATGTTAAACAAGTAGTTTACTTTTGGACATAGCAAACAATACTCTGAACAATCACTTGTATTAAAAAGCCACAACAATTAGCTGAACCTTAAGCTGCTGATCAGAATTCAGTTGGATTTAGTTGGGAAAATCAACACATTATGCTTTGTAGTTAACGTTTATTTCAGTTGGCTGTGCTGGGATACTTTGTGTTGCAGTGGTAGAATGGTACCAGCACCCCCACCCCCCCAAAAAAAGTTGCCTGTTTTGACAGCATTATTTCTCGTGTCACAACCACAAATGTGTAGCAATATGTCCTTTTAGAGTCGTCATGAGTGTGTCCTCATAGCTGTCTGGTTGACTTTGTGGCTGTTTTGTTCTGGGTTAAAGAAATATTTGCTCTCTCTCTGAGAGTTAGTGCCATAAATATGAAGCCCCGCTGTAAAAAGGATCTATTTGTTTTAACTTAAAAAAGTTTGCGTCTGGGCTCTATTACATTTTTAAGTTGACTGAATTTGAGAAGGTCCTCTCAAATTCAGTCACAAAGTTAAAAAATATACTTTCTTTTTACAATGCATGTTAGCAGAGTTTACCAGAAAGACTGGAGACAGAAAACAACTAGCCTGCCTCTTTCTAAAGACAAACAAACAAGCGAAAATCACCTACCAACAAACACTTTGAAAGACAACTAATTAACATCTTATACCTTGTACACTGTAAAACATTTTCCCGTAAAATAACAGTAAACTAATGGCAGCTGTAGTTGCCAGCATTCTACTATTTTAACTGTATATTACTGTTACGTTTATTATAGTACGGTGCAGTGGCATGTGCGGTTTACTGTGTAATATTGGCTCTAAAAAGCATCAGCAAGCAAGATTAACAATGTTTCATCGTATTTTGGAAAAAACTGTCCATCACTATTAGCATTTTGCTGTATATGTTTACAGTAATTTGTTACAGTGTATGTTTGATACTTGGGAAAAACTTAAGTGTAAAAATGACATTTTGTGGCAAGAATATTTATTTATTCATTTATTTTTTAAAAGGTAGTCCTTCAGGGTTTGCTATATTGCCTGATTGTTGCAGCAAACATAATCACTGCCTGGATTATGTTTTTTTAGAGAAATATTTCTTTCAGGTAACAAAACCGCGCAGGCTTCACAGGGTAGTGGTTTGGGAGAATGGCGGGTGTAGAGAGTGCAGGACCTTGACACCATAGATTTAGGCAACAAAAGCACATTGGTTAAAGTTACGGAGAGATTGTGGTTTTGGTTAAAAGTTGTAGTCAATATGACTGGAGACTGTATTTCAAGATTGCCTATTTTGGCTGAAAACTAGTTAAATTTGTTGTCTGGCTATAGAAATTTCATGGTTTCTTACGGGCTTTGGTTTTGCTCAGACAAAGTGTGTCCACATGATAATAATTTGAGGAGAATACGTCATAGTTTTTAATTACAAAGTTATTGTGATGTCAACCATGTTATAATATATTTGAGAATTTAAACACAGATCACAAAATATAGAGCGACTATTGACAAGGGAAGGCAAATGATAACTTCTGGTGTACTGAACATTTGTATCATGTTGCCTGGGTCACACCTTTAGTCATATTTTTTTTCCCATGTCCACCAGACATGTTCACATAAGTGGCTTCACAATGTCGTATTGTGGCCAGAGTCCTCTGAGAGCTTTGACCGTACGAGCAGCTAAACATTACAGGATGGCGGAATTCTTGGAAGTCCTCATTCTTATTGATAATAAAAAGGAATTCTGGACAAATGGTTGATGTTTCTGAAGTTTTAAAGGCACATCATTTGGTATTTCTTATGTGTTGCTAAAATATTCCTAACAGAATACAGTTTTATACACAATAAAAATGGACTGCTTCCATTAATAAACTTTGTAGAGGACACTGTGAAGGCTGAATTCTTAGATGCTTGTACGTGGCAGCTTGTAATGGGTCTAGCTTCAGTGTTAACCTGGACTCTCTAATTTATTTGTTTCTACTGCACATTTAGCCCCGACACCAGGAGAAAATGTCTGCATATAATGTTTCTTTAAACCACAAACAGTTTATCTTTGATAGTTATATTATACTAGCATCTCCATAGAAGCTGACTTTTATCATCAGGGGATTTTGGATGACGTGTTTCCCAGGGGAGATGCCTGCCAAGCTGCAGACCACTTTTCAAAAACAACAAGACTGGTTGTTTATTGGTGACACACAGCATTTCCACCAGTGTTTGTTTTTTATCGACACATCATAGCGTTTTTAGGCGGCATTTACGCAGTTGAACCTGTTTGTTTTTCACTGGCATATTGCTGTGACCTCTCCCTGCTACCCCAAACACTGGCAGCTTTTAGGGCACGTCAAATTTCCACAACAAAAAAATGTAAAAGTAACGCATCCATGCTTTGCAGAAATGTATAACAGGAGCATTTCTCTGGTGACTGGGTTGGCACTCTTCTGCAGGGAATCTGGGAAATGATTAGTTTCTGCATCTTGGCACAAAACAGCAGGACAAACCCAGGCAGAGCTTCCCCTCCGTAGATATTCAAAATGGCCGCTGTGTGAATAACACGAGTGGAATCCTACCTTGCAAAACATCCCATCCAGTCAAAGCCGGCACCCTGCTACAGATTCTCTTTGTGTTACTGGTGCTGGGCGGCCATCCAGAATAAACTACAAGATTACACTTCAGTCTTTGTGCTGCTGCTGCTGCTGCAGGGCAGTGCGAGAAAGTTATTACCCCCGAAGTTTATTAAGTTATAACGCCGGGTGAACAACCCCATTAATTGGCGTGTTGCTGTTGGTGGCTGGGTGAGATGGGGCGTAAGGGTTGGGGTGGGTGGGGGAATAAAATACGACTTCTGGAAATGTAATAACGTGCCTTTGGGATATATGAGAGGTCAATTTCTGGAACTATTAGGGTGAAATTGCTAAGGGAGGGAGAAGGAGAGAGAGACGGGACGTGATATTAGTCTGCTAGCCGTTTGGCTCACTGTTTCCATGCAAGCAGCATTCATCACGCTGGACACACACACAGGCAGAGATCACACAGGCCTACAATTGAGCATTTCGTGCTGCAGGGCCATAGCTTTACGGGAATATCAATCTTTTCATCCATGTGCCTGTCCGAGTGACATCTGAGCCACACATTGCTTCAGCAGATACATGGACGTAGCCTGAAGAGAAAACTTCAAGTTGAGCTACACACACGTACCCCCACCACCCATACTTTTCTCTTTGTCATTATCCTTACTGAGAAAAAAAACTCTGTATCGTCCACCGTCAGCTCCCCAACACACCGCCCTCCTCCACTCCACCACTCCACACCCACCCACCTCTCAACCGGTTTGTCATCCTGGGTGACAGCCACGGTAGCGGAACAGCTCCGAGGGTAATGGATGGTCCTGGAGGTGATTATACACCCGGGGAATGCAAAGCACCCACTTTACAGTGTGACAAAAGCATGGCACCCCACCCCCACCCCACCCCAGCCCCTCCACCCTCTCCTCACCTCTTTACCAGGCATTATTTTGCTCTGAGATGAAATCGATCCTCTACATGCCGGCCATGTTAGAGGAAATTGATTCCAGAGGGTATTAAGGACATATTTACTGATGATGGCCGCTAACTAACTTGGCTGGTGGGAATAATACAAGGAAGCTATGATGATGATGATGATGATGCCGTGCGTATCTCTGGCGGCCATTTTGGCTTTGTAATCTTGCTCCGAACCAAAGTCCCTGACCCTAATATGCTGAATTGCACTGACATGCTTGTGAGTGACTCTCAGTTCCTTCATGTCCACGTCCTGCAGAAATACCCAATGAAAAGTCAAGGCTCTTAAATTCAATATTACTACAGTATTGTTGTGTTTGCCAACATGTGTAACATAATGGCCTCATGTCTTTATTTCGACCATTTGTTGAAAAGCTTTCATTGTGTCTTTTGTTCACATTTTATGAAGAAAAACACTGCGATTGAGTCCAAATGATATGTTTGTTTCTTTGTAAATTTTAGATAAAGTCAGATCTTTTTAATTTGAAATGAGTTTATGTCCTTGTATGTCTTTTTTGATTATTTCAAATGGGCCCCTCTGTCTGCATTGTCTGTTGACTCTGTCCCACTTGGGGACTAAGGACCCAAAAGCAGTTGGACAAAATGGATTTTAGAATACAGGAGTTCTTTTTTACATTAGTGAAGTGTGCAGGTGCATGATGGATTGGATGAGCTGCTGAGGAGAGGGCTGATCCGTGTTCTTGTGGTGTCTTTGGCTGGAGGTGTGGACAGAAGGACAACTGACTGTGGAGCTGGCTCTCTTGTAGGTTTCAGGCTTGATTGCAAGCAGGTGTGTTGATTGATGAGTGCTACCAGGTGTGCAGAGTGAAGGAGTGCAGACAAAGAGGGGGAGAACAAAGAAGGAAACAGGAATACACACCAAACACACAAAGTGTCTGGAAAAACAAATGGAAACAAATTGATGAAATAAAAAATGAAATAATGAAAATGAAAGCTGTGGAATTGTAGGTCATATATGCGGCTGTTGTTTTGTTTTGGTTTAATTTTGGTGATGGGATAGCGTATCGATCAATTGATTAGATTTAGTGATGACCCAGATCAGTGATTTTCATATTAAAGAACTGCTTTTGTTGTGAACATTCACATTGTCAGTCAAACCTTGAGGGACTGATGCCTTGATGAAGAACTGGTGGGAAGGATTGGCCTTGCAAATGAATAATATAATTTTAGATTTCCACCTCCAACTGTTGGCCTAGTTGTGCTTATTGGTGGCATTGATGTGTCAATTCTTTGTGCCTCTTGGCTGTAAAGACATTATGGAGGCCCTGCTAGAAAAATAAAAAAGTAAATGGAGATTGAGGTATGAAAATGTACCAAGCAAAATCATGATAAAACCGCTTAAAAGTTTGACTGAAAGTCAGATTTTCAGTTTCACCTGACATTTTAATATACGTACGTATTTTTCTCGAGCTATCTCAACATTATGACTTACTTTTTTTATTTGGCTTAAAATGTCAAAAATTATATATATATTCACATTCCTTACTTTTCATACCATTTTTCTTTTGTGC
This sequence comes from Plectropomus leopardus, assembly GCF_026936395.1. Taxonomy (NCBI): domain Eukaryota; kingdom Metazoa; phylum Chordata; class Actinopteri; order Perciformes; family Serranidae; genus Plectropomus; species Plectropomus leopardus. The sequence goes on from NC_142193.1 coordinate 4,048,685, forward strand.
ATCTTGCATGTCAGCCATTTAAACTCAGATTTATCTGAGCAAGCTAACGTTGTTCATGGTTCCACACAAAACAGCCTTTTGTTCATGTGGGACTCAAAAGAATCATTGTTATGAATGTCAAATGTAGTGGTGTGAATTGCCTTGGCACTATAGCAAGTCGAATTGTCACGGTAGTAAAATATTACCAGTGAAATTGACAGACGAAGCCTCCACCCAACGTAAGTAAGGAAAAAGACTAGCTCCTCTGGGAGAGACATTTCTAAATCTCCTCGCTTGGCGGAAAAAAGGTGCTGAAGCTCAGGCTTTCCCCAAGACTTGTGAGTGATAAGATCATCCCTTCTGCCATTTTAGGCCCCAGGACTGAGGCTGCATTTTACACAAGGATAGGAACTCTCCATTGTAACCTCTTAGCCCAGCAGACAGTGCTCCTGCTAGCTGCAAGGATAAATCTCATTGGGTTTTTTTTTTTCAGTTTGGAAGCAACAACGAGAAGCTTTTTGGCCCTAATGTTGCCCAAACTGATTTAGATGGATGTTTTATTCCCAGATTCAGCCTGACTGCATGTGTGCTGTGTTTCATTGCGGCCTCTGGGAGGCTTTTAGAATAACAAAAACAGCCAGTGGAATCCCCTCTTTGAGCCATTAGGTTGTGCACCAGATTTTGAATGGCACTGCTGGCTGAGATGGCATCACTAAAAAAAAAAAATACAATAAATAAACAGAAGCATCAAAGAAATTAGTTACAGTGTGGTCAATCTTCCGGTTTTGCATGATCTTTTGTAACACACTTGATTTGTCTTGATCAAAGACTAGATTTTATGAAACAGCTATGCCTAATGACAGGGTATAAATTTTTAACTTTGAGTTTGAATTGATTTTCTTTTTGGTTTCACAGTCTCTGGCTACAGTTTGTTGGTTGTGATTGAGTGGAGGAAGAGCCTGACCTAACCACAGGGAAAGATTGCTCATGGTTAAAGGTTTTATTTAGAAGATATAAATGTAGAAGTGAACCAGAACAATTTCTTGCCTCTTACAATCTTCCTGAATGTGTTTCTTTTTTAAAACATAAAGGTTTAGTGCTGAAAGATTTTGCTCAAAAAGGACCCACAGATATTTGCAGATAAAACCAGTGCATTACTGACAGAAACAAAACAAAACAAAATCAGTTGTCTGTTGTCATGCTGGAGTTGTCTTTTCTAAGAGTTTCGGTGCCGTGAGAGTCTCAGCAAGCTGCCTCATAGTTGAGATGCCTCGGTGCTTTGCAGAGGGGGAGAGCAGATAGCTTTCAGCCCCAAACCAGACCCATGCGTCCCAAACAAGAAGTCTCTGCTAATTACATCGGTCTGAAAGCTATAAAGAGGGGTGTGGTGGTCGGGAGGGGTGGTGGAGGAGTCAGGGTGGCCTGGCAAACAAGACATGTGGAAGAAAGAAAGAAATAGACGCAGAGAGTTTAAAAAAAAGGCAATAATTCATAACTTTCTCTCACATCCAATAGGAGCATCATGCGTTTTAACCATGTTATTTACATCTCAAAGGTAAGTTTGGACACGTTGCAGTTCTGACGTGGAAAATGGAGCTGAGCGTCACAAATCCTTTGTGTTATCACCCCTTATTTCGCCGATGTTAACCGCACAACGTCGGAAAGACTATGTGCCCCCCCCCCAGTGTCTGGATTTAGTTCTGAGAAAATGCGCCGCTCACTATAACGGGTTCAGTACGATCTCGTGCGTAAAGATAATTTTGAAACTTTATAAGCGTAATGAAAGGAGAAGGTCAGGATGCACACGAGGAAGATTTTTTCTCTGCTCCCATTAGAGCCATAAATTCCCCGCCGATTATTAATTTAGGAGCAATCAGAAGTGACGCAGTGACAGTGCGCTGAGCTACGGTATGTTCATGATTTCATGGAAACAAAAAAAAGCAGTATTAAGCCTGTAAAACATCTTCCCCGGTGCACTTTTGTATGTTTGCTGTCATCACTTGGGGGGGGGGGGGGGTTTCGGCTCCTGTTTGGTTTTTTTTTTTTTTTTTGTTTTTTTTTTATTTTTCTTTGTCCCAAAATATGTTTTAGACTCAAACACAATCTGATATAAGTCTATTACCTTCGCGATTAGAGAACCTTCAAATTTACCCGCTGAAGGTCACCTTCAAACAGGAGCCTGCAGAAACAAGTCAGATATCTCCAGGCCTGCCATTACCATATATGGGTATATGTAATTAGCTGCGGTGGTGACTTCAGCTAACTCATCGGATTTTTAAAAATAAATGACTGCATTTTAATGATTGTGCTTCATTTAAATTGTGAAGGAAGAACACTGTGAAGAAAAGCAGGTTCCCCCGATAAGCACGCGTGGAATCATTTTAATAATACTCTGGATGAAATAATACCAGTAAACTATATTGGGATCGGACTATGTTCTGTATACATATTATCACGCTACTTTCTTCGCTCTACTTAAAAAATAAAAATCTGCATATGAAGGGTGTGCTGTTTATATTTTTCCATCCTGCTTTCCTCTTTGTGCGTGGAAGCTGCATGCAGGATGGCGCAGGCCGTCTGTCTTCCACGTACGTGGTGTCAAATAAAACAGCCATGGATCTACTTGTGTCAAATGTGCGCCCCTGTTGACACCATAAACCTAGTTTACGCACCAAAGTGTCAATTGCAGAGTCAGGTGTTTTCGAGCAACGCTTTTACGCACGGGGCTTTGCAACTTTTACGCACGAGTTATTTTGATCATTTAAGGATTGTTTTGCTGTTTTGCATTTTAATACTCCAAAACTATTCAAAGACAGTGCAGATCTACGGGCATTTATTATAACAATATAATAATTATAATATAATATAATATAATATAATATAATATAATATAATATAATATAATATAATATAATATCATATCATATCATATAATATAATATAATATAATAATAACAATAATAATAATTATTATTATTATTATATTTCCTTCTTTCCTCTTCCTCCAGATGACCCCTCGGCCAACTGGCTGCACGCGCGCTCCTCCAGGAAGAAGCGGTGCCCGTACACCAAATACCAGACGCTCGAGCTGGAGAAGGAGTTCCTGTTCAACATGTACCTCACGCGGGACCGGCGGCATGAGGTGGCGCGCGCGCTCAATCTGACAGAGCGGCAGGTGAAGATCTGGTTCCAGAACCGGCGGATGAAAATGAAGAAACAGAGCAAGGATCAATCCAAGGACTAGCTGGACTCTCTCTCGCTCTCTCTCACACACACACTTACACACACACACACTTACACACACACACACACACACACACACACACACACACACACACACACACACACACACATTCAGACGCACATGCACGCACGCTCACACCATGTATCAAAATTTAAGTCCCCTGTTTCTTATGTCTACAGAAAATGGCCTTCCCAATAACAGCAGCACGCACGCACACACACACACACACACACACGCACGCACGCACACACACACACACACACACACACACACACACACACACACACACACACACACACACACACACACACACACACGGCTATTTCCAATTTGTTTTAACCTCCAGGCACTACCACCCTATACAGCTGATCAATGGCTTTGTTGATCACCAAAAGACGCTGAGGACGCCGCCACGTTCACACTGAAGTCTTAAGAAGCTCGGAAACGCTACAGCTGATGATGGAAGGAGGCATCTTCTGAACTTTGGAGTCGTTTGAGCTTGCCTTCAAGAGGGATGTTGGGTAAAAATAACCTCATACACCAACAGCAGCCGCACAGACTGGATTGTGTGTTTGAAGAACTGATAGCTCTTGATGTTTGTCTTCATAGTTTTTATATCACGCTATTATTTGGGCTTTTGATGTTAGACTACATTATGAAAGGGAAGAAAGCAGATAACCGCGTAGTGATGCCACAACTGTTTGCCAGAGAGGATGTTTTTTGTTTTGTTTTTTGTTTTTTTCTCAAGCACTATACTCTTCCCTTTATTAGTTATTTATTGTTCCGTCGCTGACACCGGAGGTGCTGAAACCGGGATTTCACATGGCCATTAATAAGTACTAGGAGCATAGTGACACACACACACACACACACACACACACACACACACACACACACACACACACACACACACACACACACATTGGTGTCCATCTCTGTTTTCTCTCATTGCTGGCAGAATTGGATTCTGATGCTCGGCGTTGATACAAGCAGCGAGCCGCCGTTTGTTTCCCGGCTGTCGGCCTAAGTAATGAGCAGATACCGGGGAGGGGAGGTGGTAGGGTGGGAAGTGATGGGGTGTCGGTGTGTGTGTGTGTGTGTGTGTGTGTGTGTGTGTGTGTGTGTGTGTGTGTGTGTGTGTGTGTTAACCCGACTCAGCAACCGGGGATCCGATTAGGCTGCTGTCGATATCGTGGATCCCCGCGCGCCCTTCAGCTCGGGATGCTTTATGCGCTGCGGCGGCGGCTCGTGTGAGGCTATCGATACCCGCCCCCTGCCTTGTGCTTCACTTGGGCTTGTCTGAGAGGAGACACAGCGCAAAGACCTGAATATTTTTAAAATTTTTAAATATCCACCCTCATCAGAACTCAGTTTTTGGTCATATTTTGCAGGTGGAATAGCCTCCAACATCCGCAGCTTTGACCGGAATTGACTTTGGATGATACTGATTTTTTTTCTCTCAAATTCGCACCACACACTCTCAAACAACGTGGAAACACTTCTTGATTAAACTGATAAATACAAATAATTCACAGCTCCTAATAAATTATGTTTGTTTGCAGTGAAGCTGTAAAAAATGTTCATTTCAGATTCAAATACACACAAACTTAATGTGCACATGAAGCACTGGTCACAAATGTCCAGTCTGCATCTCCTCGGCCACCGATCTTTACTCAACGTGGTCCTTGCATCGCATTTTAAGAAATAATCTGCTCTATTTTTATACATACAGTAGGCTATATTGTGTATTATCTGCTATGCAAGGCGTCTCTCTCTCTCATTGCAGGAAAAAATATGTGCTTAACGGCGGCTTCCAAACGCAACCTGGGACTGAAATAAGAGGAAATACCCCCATGAGCTATTCTGACATTTTTAAAAGTCCCTTTTATTATTATTATATAATTTTTTTTCTTCCTGGAAATATCATTCCTAGAGGTTCTATAACACGTTTATACAAACAGACACTTCAGATTTATCCCCGCGCAATGCTTTAGCAATAGTGTTACATTTATTAGCTCGGGGTATTATCTGGTTCAGTTTATGCAGAATTTTATTGATCTGAAAGTTAAAATATGAAGAGGCCGTGTCGGAAGGCCGGCGTTATTTGAAGTGTCGAAGTAGTTAAATGGCGTCCGATGGCAGTTTTATGGACGGCTCATAAACAACACATTGGCTTTACAACGTCGTGTGTGTGTGTGTGTGTGTGTGTGTGTGTGTGTGTGTGTGTGTGTGTGTGTGTGTGTGTGTGTGTGTGTGTGTGTGTGTGTGTGTGTGTGTGTGTGTGTGTGTGTGTGTGCTGGACGTTGCGGCTTGCAGAGCACAAAGGCTGCTTGTGCACACTGTAAAAAAACATATTTTACGCACATTTGCGTGGATGTCGCCTCCAATTTAGTTGTTTTATTTGTAGTTTACACGCAGTCATGAACGGGTCTACAAGCAGCCTTTTTTGCAAAGTCTTAAGCGCTACAATTTCTCGATAAGCATCAAATCTTCTATTTACGAGTACAAATGTTTACATGGTTTGCGCATGCCTCGAGTCACTCGTCATTTGAAGACTTCCGTCGTTTATCTCTTTGTGTGTTGAATCTGTCAGAGGGGAATGCTTACAGAAAAAATTAAAACAAATAGAAGTTTCTCGATAGGAAATATTTCTAATTTATTGTATATAAAGTGAGTAACCTCGTCTTTCTTATTGGAATGAGTTAAATATTGCTGAGTATTGTTTTGTCTTATTGGGACATGGCATCTGACTGTAATATAGATTTCTCTCTTTTCTGTCCGTCATGTTCTTTAGATTCTGTTCTCCATGTTGTTGTGCCGACTGTCTGATCTGTTCTGATGTCAGTCCGATGAGCTCTTTGTGTCTACGGTTTGTTTAATGGTGAACAGTAATGATTTGCTGATGTAGTCTAAGTAATAGGACGGGAAGGGCGAAAGGGTTGATAAGGTACTGTTCGTTATTTAGCCTATTTATTTCTTGGTTTTAAACCTCCCAGAAGCTACAAACACTTAAACTTGAGTGTCATTGACTACCATGGGGGGAAATGCATGACGCTCTCAAGACCATGAATAGCCCAAAACCAAAATGTAAAAAATGATTTGTTATGAGCTAGTGGCTGCCTTTGAATTTTAAGTTGACAGAATTTGGAAAGATACATTGGGGTAGTTCTGTGATGAATATATTGGAGCCTATGCAACAAGTAAACAGCATGAGAGTGAAAGTTATTGCTAAAACAAAGCTAATTTCTTAAGCAAAATGCAAATCCTCTAAATTAAAAAAAAAAAAAAAAAAAGACAAGTTGGGGTAATTCAAATTGATTCAACGTGTTTTCTCAGATTCTCTAAACTACAAATTTTAAGGCATCACAGACACTGTTTTTAAATCAAATACTATGTTTTTATGGGGTAAGGAATGTTTTAATTTTGGGAATTTTTGAAAAGAAGATGCCTTTTAAACCCTCTGGTGGATTTTTGGGAATGAGAGGGTTATCTATACAATAATTTAAAGGTGTTTGTCCCTAACATAAGCCAACATTAAAAACAAAACAACATTTAAAAAAAACAGAAATTTCTCCCCATAAAACAATACTTGACATGCCTCCCCCTTTTTTGCACCACCCCTTCCTCTCTCGTAAATAACGATCAGTCCCTTAAAATGAAGCAATGCATCGATATAAATTATGCTTTTGATTTTAATTACTGACTCTATTACTTTCCGCCTTTACTATGACTTTATCCCGCTTCCTGTCCCAGTACTGACCCCCCTGATCAAAGTTTCTGGAGATTTTTTTCCTTTTTTTTTGCTGCTAATAAGTATGGACGGAGCTTCACAAGTCATTTTATTTTCCCTCCGCTTTTTTTTTTTTTTTTTTTTTTGAATGAGGCAAATGTAAGCCATGTGGCCACAGTAAAGGCATTATTAACGAGCGGGCAAACTCCAGTCACTCTGATCCTCTCCTCCCTGTGAAATGTTCCAGTCCCTTCTTGTATGTTTTCCTCTCTTCTGTGTGTTGTTGTCTTCTTTGTGCGATGGCACTGCTGATGCTGGATTCCTATTAAAGAAGAGACTTTACAGTAAGACCATGCTTCGTGTCATTGCATCACTGCTAATTAAATAGGGGGGTTGTCTGGGTGAAATGGTGGGGAGTAATCTGTGATTTACACTCCATAATTCCAGTTATAGGGAGACCTCTTTTTTCTGCTGTGAATGGGGCTGCAGTGGGAAAGTTCAGAGAGGTTTCTTCTGTTCGTAGCAGATTGAATCTGGTCTGTGTGTGAAAGAGACAGAGGTGAGGGGGGGAGGGGGGGTGGCTGGGAGAGAAAGAAGCGGATGAGCCAGCATGTGTTTAAAATATGTGTCTCTTTCAGTTGTACATTGAAGCTTAGAGGAGAGGGGCGTCTGTTTGGCTGCAACACCAAAAGACTGTCATAAACCCATAAACACCCCCTCACCCACCCGTCCCCACACCCACCCAGATGATGAGTGCATTCATTAGGAACGTCGTCATCCGTCCATTAGGAGCTTGTGAAGCCTCTGCGGTTCCTGTGTTTGTCTCTGCACCAAAAGACTGATAGACACCGAGTCTGATGAGAGCTGCAGGAGTTCGATTTCCTCCCTGGCTTCTCACGTCATGTACAAACAGCTATAATGAGGCTTGGAATTGGAGTGCAAGTAGTAAAAGTTGGCACGTGTTGCAAAAGAAGCAGAGATATACAATGGTAACATTCAGCAACTCTGTCAACTTACCGATAGCACTTGCACCAAAGAACTGCTAGTAACACTAACGATACATTTTTTTAAACCAATTTTGGTTGTATAATTTACAACTTTCATTACAGTGTTTCTACCCTATTAGCATGGGTGTAGTTTCAGGGGGACGCAGGGGACATGAGCCCCCCCAATATTTAGACAAATAAATACATGGAAGTAGCAGAGGACTTTTATTTTGACAAAATTAACCACATTAACGGCACAAACTGATGAAAAAAAAGGCAAATATTGGTGGAAAAAAAGTAACCAGAATGCAGGAAATGGAGCGTTTGGTGATTAAAATGATCTGTCAGAGGACTGAATTTTATATATGTTTATCCCAAATGTTGAAAAGACACATATGTTCTTTTTTTCTATGAGCTTTGTCTCTGTCTATCTTCATTAAAAAAAAAAATCCTATTAAGAAAAAAAAGATCATGTAGTCTGGAAAATACCAGGCTGATCATGTAAACTGCAATGTGAAACACTAGAATGCGTCATTTCCAGAATCGCTACTGAGGGCATGAGCCCAGTGTCTTCCTTGGTAGGCCTTGGTTGTAGCCCTAATAAAGGAGTGCAGCCTTCATACATTGGCCTACAATTTCTTTTTTTGCAATTCCAGTGCAGCACCGCTGCTGCTAAAGTCAAGTAAGCAGTATCAGTAGTAATATTAGAAGTAGTACTAATAATAGCACTAACATTGTCAGCAGTTGCATTGGTAACACTTCAATTTAAGCATGTATAAGTTCTATGAAAACACTAATAAAATGGTTCATAACTCCCTTTGATACACTACAAAATAGATATACAAACATTTTCTTTATGTCAAAGTATTTATCAAGTGTAATAACTCCTCCAATCAAATATAACACAGAATGACAAATGATTATGTACCTGAAAGAGTGCTCATATTGTGTTATATGATAAAGGAACTGTTAATACTAATGCACATGTCACATGCAGGTGGGGTTAAAACTTTAGAAATGTGTCTGAATGCACAAAGATAAATCATAACAGAGGTAAACTGTTGTATATTGTCACTGTTAAAATAAATTGTTTGTTTCGACTCAAAAAAAGTTAATGTTTGGGATACCTAAAATGTTCAAGTTGACTGAATTTGAGAAGACAAATAGAATCATAACAAATTACCTCAACTTGTCTTCTGAAGTTCAGTCAAATTAAAATTTTACAGCAGCCGAGACACAAGTTTCTTGAGTTAAAACAAATAGTTTAATTTCACAGGGTTTTCAACGCTCCTGTAAAAGTAAACTTTGCATTTTATCTGAAAAAAGAGTGTTTGAGTTGCATACAGGTTTTAAGTTGACTGATTTTAAGAAGACAAGTTCAATCATTACAAAATTACCTCAACTTGTCTTCTCAAATTCAGTCAACTTAAAATTTTACGCAAACTTTTTTGAGTTAATACAAATAGCTTATTTTTACAGCCTTATGTAGTTATAAATGCATGACAGCGACAGCTTCAAATGTCATTGTATCTGCAAATATTGTAGTGTGTTACGCATTAATTAACTGTTTGCACAGTAAAGAGGAAATATGAAGGAGGTGTAGCCTAGTTTTTCTAACAAATACATCGATAAAGGAAAATATTCTTTCGTCTGATTATGTGTTTTAATGTGTTATAAACCATTTATTTGATGTGTTCATCACTGGTAACATGGGGTGTTGAAATGAAGTGTGACATGTATTTGTGTTGTAGTATTATAGACAAACAGTGCTGGCAGTGAAAGCAGAGTAAACAGCTCTGGTGTAAAGAGGTACAAAGTCCCAGAACAACCTCTCTGCTTCACCCTTCACTGCTGGACCCAACCAATGAGGCCTCAGGATTTAAGCAGATTTAAGCTTGGGCCCCAACAAAGCCATCCCATAAACCATCTGTGGACTCGACGGCGGATGATTGTGATACTTCTCTGAGGTCTAGCGGGGTCGGAGCTTCATTAAATCCAGAAGCCCCTGAGCTCTGCTGCTGCAGGCCTCCCTCCAGTTTCAGCCCGCTGTCCCAGGAAAGGACAGCAACTGCAAGCTGCTTCACTCAGCCCTCTCTGTGTGTGTGTGTGTGTGTGTGTGTGTGTGTGTGTGTGTGTGTGAGAGAGAGAGAGAGAGAGTGGGGGGTTAGCTGTGACACATGAAACAGTAAATCTAAGAGAATGCAGCAAGCCGGAGCCCCACACAACAACACACATTCAGGCTAATACTGGGATGAGTTTGGGTTATGGAGGTGTAGAGACACACCAGGGAGACATCACGGTCACATCTGAAGGGCAGAATCAGGAGAAGCAGCCCTGTTATTATGGGTAAAGTGAGAGGAAGCAGTGATTCTAGCAGCGAGAGTGTGCTTATCAAACTACAGGCTGTAGAAGGAAACATTTCATACCAGTGCAACCACTGTCTTTTACATTATTTTATCAATAGTAAGAAACACTGGTGACACATTACCATATTCATGCAGAAAAACACAATCTCATCCCAACTGGTCAAATTTCACCACCTGGGCTTTCACATCTACACAATGATGCGCTGAGTGTCCTCTTGAGTCTCCCGTTGACATTTTAGGACACTGTGTCCATTTACGCCTGTTACATGCAATGTGTTTCCTCAAAATGCACTTCTGTTTTCATGTTTGTGCTCATTTGATGCATATAGGCATAATAAACTTAGGTTGTTTAAAAAATGGTATTTATTTTCATTTCTTTGTGCAACAAAAGCATGTGGTTAGATTTAGAAAAAAAAAAACCATCACAGTTTGATTCAATATTCTATGGGAAGCAAACAGCAAGCTCCTGAGTGAAAGTCCTGGCTTTGTTGGACCTATCCCTTCACCCTATACACTGGCAAAATGGACTATTTCTTTTAACACACAGAAGTTTGTGTCCAGGCTGCCCTACAATTTTCAGTTGACTGAATTTGAGAAGACAAGCTGATGTAATTTTGTCATGACTTAACTTGTCTTCCCGAAGGCAACATGGACACTTTTTTAAATTAAAAATATATAGTTCATTTTTACAGGCACTTGGAAAGTTATGCAAAAGTAAATTATTTGTTTTAAGTCAAAGAAGTTTGTGTCTGGGCTGCCTTGGAATTTTAAGTTGACTGACTTATAAAAGACAAGCTGAGGTAATTTTGTCATGATTTAACTCGTCTTCTCAAAATCAGTCAACACAAAATTTTAAGGCAACCCAGACAGCAAACTTTTCTGAGTGAAAACAAATGGTCAATTTTGACAGTGTATAGGGTGAAGGAACTGTAGTTTGATGGGTCCAGCAAACCCAGGACTTTCACCCTGGAACTCGCTGTTTGCTTCTATTGACAAATATCTACTGTTACTGTCTGTTTAAGCACTGTAATACAGTATGATGTGGATCTGGGCACCAGTAGTAACCTGGACAGTCTGTTTCTAATAAAATCCCTGCAGGGTCCATCTCACTGGTCTGGGGTTAGTTGTGTTGCTGAAGTTGTTACCCATAGACCAACACAAAACCGACTGTATCCCCCACTCCCCTAAATCCCTTCTCCTCTAACTTATCCAAACTGTGAGGCAATGGAAAAACCCAGACTGGCTCATTGTGCAGTGATTTAGCAGTGGCGCTAAAGCAGGCGCAGGCCTTATCCTTTTACTGACATTTTCAGAAACTAAATGGGCTGCACAAGACAAACCACGTGCTGCTGCTGGCAAAATTCATATTTCAAACCCGGGCGATCGTGGCCAATCCAATATGTCTTCACTTTATCCTCCCATATTAAAACAGACTCTACAGATAATAACCGGCTTCACTGACGCACACTTCGGGTGGATGTGAGAGCGCAGCAGAGCCCCGAGCAGCTCTCCCCTGTCCCTCACTCTGAATGAGCTGTTTTACACAGCACAGCTTCTATAATTCATCAAGCAGCAGAGAATATCATTCATATTCATAAATTTCCTCAAAGAGAGTTATGGTCCCGCTGCTACAAACGGCTGTATGGATCAGATCAAATCAGCCATTCTGGACTCATTAACAGTGAGATGGGGAGCCAAATGCTGCTGGCTGCTCTGCACATGTTACAGCTGCCTCTGACTGGGCAGAGAAATAATAATAATAATAACATCAAATACAGAAATAATAACAGTGTGCACGCATGGTACAGGTGCCTCTGACCCGGGAGAAAAAATGACCACAAATATATATTAATGTCAACATGTGCACAACAATATATGCATGTTTTACAACACTTTCTGTATTAACACACTGAAATGATGTAGATATTGTAGATATATCCTAACTGTTCAAGAAATAGAAAAAAATACAATAATAGTTAGGTTTTTTTTCTTTGACTCAGAGTCGACTGCTAGCTTTTATATGCATTTATGTGTGTGTGTGTGTGTGTGTGTGTGTGTGTGTGTGTGTGTGTGTGTGTATAACTTGTAATAGTATACTTAAAAAATATAAGTGCGATATGACTTTACAACGCTTAACTGAAAGATAACAATAAAAACAAACAGTGAAAACAATTCCCCCAGCTCCATAACAATACTATAACTATAACAATAATAATAATAATAATAATTATTATTATTATTATTATTATTATTAGTAGTAGTAGTAGTATAACAACAACAATAATAATAATATTAATTTGAGGAAGAAAAAGAAGACTTTTGTTGCTTGTCGGCGTTGCAAATAATAATTTCGCCCTCGAAAAAAAAAAAAGAAATCAAAGTAAACCAATAACTAACATTATATCTCCACTAAAGTTACAAATTAAGAATTCAACTTGTAGCAGACAGGCTCATGTTATTTGTTTGGCTATAGTTCCCCCCTGTTGGCCCATTACTTTGAAAACGGTTAAGGCAGCGGCACATCCACAGTCCATCGCTCCGTTTCCTCCAAATGATTCACATCCATCTGCATTCACAGTAGTTGTGTTTCGAAGCCACAAATCTCAGAGCAGTTTGATTTCTTGCAGAGGATCGCCCGGCGGAGCATCACGGGAGAGCCTCTGCATCTGTGTCTTCTGTAATTGTAAAACCACAAGTGGACTCCGCCGGTCAGAGCAGACCGTCAGGGTTTGTTTCATTTGTTTTATTTGACTTTGCTTTGAAAAAAATAAAAATCTGATAGCATTTCTCCCTTTGGGCCAATAAAGAGCAGCCATCTCTCCTCCTCCTCCTCCTGCTCGTCTTCTTCTTTCTCACGTCAGCTGCTTTTTGCACACTTCCTATTTTCAAACATGGAAACAAACAGCACGAGAGGAGCAGGATGTGCTGCACGCACCGGGGGTCTCGAGCTCACGGGTAAAAAAGAAAGAAAAGGGAGGAGGGGGTGGGGTGGGTGATGAGGGATGCGGGAGCGGATGCGTGCGGGTTGGAAGAAGCCGCCGCCGACTGTCGTAAAAAAAACAGCAAAGAGGAAGACGGAAAAGCAGAGGAGAGGAGAGAAAGAGGATTCAATGCGTTGCGGCGCAATAAAAGAATATGACGGCAATAAAAGTTTATAGCGTATAAATTTCTGAAGGTTAAGAACTAAACGGCTGTAAAGCAAACACGCCGAAAGAAAGAGGAAGGGGGGCGAGGAAAGACACACAGAGAGAGGAAATATTAGAGAAAAAGTTTCAAATCCCCCTGCATGATAATTTATTTGGTGGTTATGGTGGGATTGATAGGCGGTGGAGAAAGAGAGAGAGCAAATGTTAGTGATGGGCTGCCTCTCCACTGTAAAATACGACAGGTTGATTTTTTACAAACTGCCTTGAAAAAATGTAAGTATAAAATCACTGAAAAATAGTAAATAATAATAAAATACATATAACTATTAATCTTAATTCATGTCATTTATGTCAATTGTTAAATTTGCCTGAAATGTAGCTATGAGTACTTAAATGTGTATATTTAATATTATTTAATATTAGGTTCATATTAAATATTTCGGTAAACCATTTTGCAGTATACCTTTATTTTTGCTGGCTGCATTTTCTTCAATTATATTTTATATTCTTAAACAGGTTAGGAAAACAGAACTTGCAGATCTCCTGATTTCATCACTGGTCAAGTTAAGTCAGACTAACTGAAGTTGCCAACCCTTAAAAAGAACATTTAATTTTCACTTGTCATTTTTAAGTTGCAACAGCGTCACGAAATTAAGTAAATGTAGCTATATTTCAAGCAAACTTAACACAGAGATGAAAAGAAAACATGAATTGAGATTTGTATATATATTTACTTTACTTACCCAAGACAATGGCTCTCCAATATTATTTTAAGCCAGATCAACTTGTCAGATTTTACAGTGTGCATGTTAGACTTGTGAGGGGCAGTGGGCTGGTGCAAAGGTCTGGATAGGGACATTTTTAGATACAGTGGGATTCTGCTCATTTGTACCACTGTTGTGTTGTAGCAGCGTGGAAGTCTCCTTCCTCCTCTCCTCCTCCTCTTTTCAGCTTTGAGAGTTTTATGGTTTTGTAGCCGTTTGGCTCTTATTGAGGTATTTTTTGCTGTTCGTGTGTGTGTGTGTGTGTGTGTGTGTGTGTGTGTGTGTGTGTGTGTGTGTGTGTGTGTGTGTGTGTGTGTGTGTGTGTGCGTGTGTGTGTGTGTGTGTGTGTGTGTGTGTGTGTGTTGTCTCCTGTCCGACCTTCCTTTGTCTCACTCTGATGCATCCTAAAAAGCAAGGGCTGTAAAACCTCTGAGAAAAGAAAAGAAAAAGGCACAACCAGACAGCAGACCCCGACATGCAGGCTGCGCTGTGGCCGGCTCTCATGCTTCTTATCCGGCCTAGGGGGCACGGCGGGGCCCGGGCTGGGGCCGCACAGCAGGGGGGGAGGCAGAAAAATGTCTACGTGATGTTGAACCTTCTGTGGAAACACGGAGGAAGCTTGGAAAGGGTTTTTTGCGTCCATGACGGTTGTCTGCAGGATTTTGGTGTGTTAAATGGGTTATTATTACTTTTTTTTGTTTTTTTAAATCTAAGCCTAATGGGGTTCATGTTTCCACAGGGGTGAAACTCAGGACCCGAGCTGCAGATAATGGCAACAACCGCTTTTACAGTCTGTTTACAGCCTGTAATTTAGCAACCTGCACGCGCGCGCACACACACACACACACACACACACACACACACACACACACACACACACACACACACACACACAGATCCCTCAAACATAACAGCGCATATCATCTGTGGTGATAAAGAGCACCGACTTGTCTGCCTTCAGCTGGCCTCAGATAAAACGCAGGTACACTGTTCACTTTAGCACGCTTAACCTGTTCACGTGCGTTTTGTTTTGTTTCATTGTTCTACAGTTAATAACAACAGCGATGCATGTTGCAAATGTAGGATACGTTGGCATCTTTAAAAGGACGTTTTAAAGAGAAAACGGTCTCCGTACACTCGAGTGTTTTAGCACGGTTTCAGGAACAATATACAGTAAATAAAATAATAGGTCTAACTAATAACAATAATAATGGCATAAATATAAAATATATCTAAATATATCTGCAGACGCATCTTAAAAAATGAATCAATACAATAAATATAAAATAATCAGAAAATAATCTTCAGCATGTTTATTGCTGAGTGTGTAATTTAATCATTTTTAGTATTTTATTTAATCATATTTAATTTATAAGCATTTGGCATTTTTTATATGCAAACAAATATCAAAAATTGCATTAATAATAATAACTCTCGGCAATTAAATAATTACAGCATATATATGACTATTAAATGCAAGGCAGTGCATAAACATCACTAATAAACGCACATAACCCCGGTATTAAGTGCCAAAAATGCTCATAACATATAAACGAAGGCAATCTCCAAATTTCGTTTAAAACAAACTTAATATAATGCCTGCAGATTACGGGGATACATCAGAATATTATTTCAGAATCAGCAGTAAGCAAATCGTGTTTATCTGAAATTTATAAGAAAAAGCGCAAACTGGGCTTCTTACAATTATATTCTACACTAAGTTGTTCTGTGTTCAGTACAGAACTTTACAGAAGATCCTTTTATTAATATTATTATTATTATTATTAATAATAGTAATAATCATAATAAAACAGGATCATACATGAAGTTCTAACGTTGGTTTTCAAATTCGTTAATTAGGTCTTTATTGTTATTATTGTTGAAGTCAATATTCAATATTTTATTCAATATTTGTGTTCTAAGTCGGAATAAAATATATATATCAGTTTGGAGTCAGTGTTATATTGATCCACGCCGGGTCAGTTTTAGTCCTGTGATTTTTAGTGTAAAACTCATTAAATGTATCAATAAGACGTGATTTTGTTTGCATTCTTTTCCTTCGCATTCTCAGTCAGACATCTCCATCTCCTCCTTCATTCCTCAAATCCCAAATCAATCCTCTCTCCCGGCTTCCAATTACGACACGCAGTTTTATTTTAAAGCAGCTTATATAGGTTTATGTGCGGACTTAATAGAACTATAAAGCCGCATTAAAGACCGACTTCCCCCTAGTGGCCTTCATGCAACTGACCGCTTGATGGCGCTCATGCTCCACCGATAACACCAGCCTAGCCTGAGGCTTCGCCTGCCTTTATGCAACACTCACACATGCAATGGCTCCTTTAAGGGGGTGAAACTTGCCGTGTTCCTCTTCTTAATGCATTCTAAAAGGGGTGTTTTTAAGAAGGAGTGAGGTGATTAGGCCACTTTTTGACTTTCCTTTAGAACATCCTGACATTTGAAGCAGTTTGGGGTCGTTTTCGCAGCGCACAGGGGATGAAGAGGAAGGGTTGAGGCCTTGGAACATAATACCCCATAGGCGTGCAGGATACGTATGGGCTGAGAGGAAATGGTTATTTTTCCTGGTGCAAAATTAACACCAAGGACGCCCGCACCTTAAACGCCTATTATGCAGACCAAGGTGCGCGGAATGTGGAAGAGGTGAGAGTGTTTTGGGGGCAGAAACAGGTAGAAATCTAGTGCATAAAGGATACAGAGAGGTGTTTGTGTACACTGCTGCTGCGGCCAACTCCATAGATGTTTTAGTTACTGCAGATTTTACGCAGAGGACGTGACGCATGCAGACGCAAGGGGTGAAATCTAGTTTCTGGTGGCTCTTCATTCCAAATTTCATTGCGGTGAGTGTGCACGAACCTCTGACGCTCATTAGGCCGCTTGTTAATTTGTCCAAATGACTGTTTTGTGTAGGAATAACAGGCAAACAGCAGGGATGACCGTTCTGTAAGCTCGTGGAAGTTGTTCAGAAAATGTGTCTTTACGGATATTCACACCTCGCCTTGCAGACAAGCAAACACTTTATTGGAAGTGTAAAACACGGCGCGCTGAAGCGAAGTTTCAATAAGATCATATTCTGGGTAATAAATTGGAAAAATACTGCGGCAATTACTCGTCTGGAAGTCGCGCGTACAATCAGCTGATTTACCACAACACTGCGTAGTTCAGGCTGGCAACATTTGGGCCTCTTGTGTCAGTGCTGCGCAATAGAAAATAAATTAAATTCGGGTAATGATATATTTTTTTATTATTATCATTGGCTGCTGTGAGCGCGCAAAAGAATTGGAAATAAATTGACAGCTCCAAAACATCAAAAGAGGAAATTCTGCTACTGTTGCAGCACCTGCAGGAACCCCCATCACATTTGTTTTTCAAACTTTTCAGGCCTGTTGGCTCAGATTCTCAAAAAACAAACAAAAACAAACCTCTTTATCAAAGCAGAAATAACTCCACAGTGCTACACTTTAGGCCATCTCACTTTTTACGAGGCTGTTCTACAAGGCCGAGCTTAACCTGTCCACAACTAACCCCTCGTTAGAAAATCCCCCCCTACAACTTCACTTTACAGTCCAACAGGAGAGACCACAGCCGTATGGAAAACACGGCGAAAATGACAATTAAATACCGGGCAAGAATGAGGCGTTTACGGCCCCCGCTCGCGCAAAGGGCGCGTCGTAAAAACCCTCCTTTTTTGTGTGTTTCTCCGCCGCCGTAAACAAGTAAACACTGCCCCTCCGATTTATGGAGCTTTATAGTTTGTTAAAGCGTTTACAGCCACTTTCTCCCAGCCTATAACCCTCCCCGGCCCTCCTTATATGTTTATGGAGATCATATTTATAAAAGTATACGATGATCAGAGAGAGCGCGCGGTCTGGTTTCTGGTGTCAGAACGGACTGGAAGACAAGAGAAGGCTCCTGACAACTAGTTTTAACACCTCAATTACATTTATAGGTCAGTACTTGTTAAAACCAATACCAATTAGGAAGCCTCTGCTCTCTCTCTCTCTCTCTCTCTCTCTCTCTCGCTCTCTCTCTCCCAGGCTCCCTGACATTTTCGGCCCTCATTTACTTCCCCGTGCAGCCAGCCGCGCGCTCTCCTTTAAAGGAGAGAAATGAGAAAGAGCGATTAATGAGGGAGATGCTCTCAAAGATGCAATGTAACCCCCCACCCCAAACCACATCCACGAGCATCACCAGCCAACCTCAATCTCAGCTTTAAAGTAAGAAAAAAAACTATCTCCTTTGGTTAGAGTTGGTGTGTGCGTGCTTGTGTGTGCGCACTTGATTCGATGCAAAGCGGCAGAATTCTCATTACCCTCCACCCCTCCACCTTGATGCTGCACCTATTCTCTTTCACCTCCTCCTACTCTTCTACTCCTCTCCTCCTTCATTCTCTCACTCCCTTTGCATTATCACAAGAGCGCGGAGCTCCTCGAGCCGGGAGACTATCGTGGTTAAAGGGCGCGTGCGCGTAAAGGCGCAAGAAAAGGGAGAAAAAAAGTGTAATAGAACCCTGTGTGTGTGTGTGTGTGTGTGTGTGTGTGTGTGTGTGTGTGTGTGTGTGTGTGTGCGCGCGCGCGCGCGCGCGGCTCTATGTGCGTGGAAAAGCCAATGGGATGAAGAGCTGATAATAGATGCAAATTATCCCTGAAACCGACACACACACACACACACACCGGGGCCAGGAGGAGAGAGAGAAAGAGAGGAAGAGAGCGCGCGAGAGAGAAAACCAGAGAGAGAGAGAGAGAGAGAGAGAGAGAGAGAGAGAGAGAAAATATGAAACAACTCATTTGCAGAGGAGTAAATCACCGAATACCCGTTTGAGAGCGCGACAGGGCTCCCGCTTACAGCGCTAACACCGGAATTGTGATGCGCACGAGCCCTTCCTCCTCCTCCACTTCTCCCTCTTCTTCTCCTTCCTCTTTTTCTTCTTCCTCGCTGGAGATTTTATGGAATCGGTGTGATTGTTGTTGTTGTTGTTGTTGTCGCGGTGGTTGTGGCTTCCGTTGGCTGTCGTTACCGTTACGCACACCGCTCGTCTGTTGTGGCCGTGAAGGGAAACACCACAACAACGGTCATCGACACCGGCGGCAGACCTGCCTCACTCTCTCTCCCTCCCCTCCGCCTGTGTGTGTGTGTCGGTGTTTCTCAGCCTCCAGACGCACGGCAGAAGCAGAAAAAAGAAACAAACAATTGAGAGCCGCGGGTCGCTTCCTTCAGTCCCACTCTGACTCTGCCGAGCCGAACACAAACTGAAACAACAATAAACACCCAACACAAAAGATGAGTTCATATTTCGTCAACTCGCTCTTCTCCAAATATAAAAGCGGGGAATCGTTACGTCCGAACTACTACGAGTGCGGTTTCGCGCAGGACCTGGCCGGCAGCCGGCCCACCGTGGTGTACGGCCCGGGCTCCGGCGCCACTTTCCAGCACGCTCCGCAGATCCAGGACTTCTACCACCACAGCGCCTCCACGCTGCCCAGCAACCCGTACCAGCAGAGCCCCTGCGCGGTTACATGCCACGGTGAGCCGGGCAACTTCTACGGATACGACGCCCTGCAGCGGCAGACGCTTTTCGGGGCCCAGGACGCGGATCTGGTCCAGTACAGCGACTGTAAACTGGGAAGCGCGCCGGGGCTCGGCGGCGAGGACGCGGAGGGAACCGAGCAGAGCCCCTCGCCGACGCAGCTGTTCCCCTGGATGAGGCCGCAAGGTGAGGAAATGGATAAACTGGCTGCCTTTTTTTTTTAGCTTTGAATATCGTGCAGAATCTCCTCTCCCAAAAAGAAGGTGAGTGTCCACGCTGCTCCTCCAAGAAGGAGAGACTGAGAATGTACAGGGAGGAGGAAACAGTGGAAGAAAGTTGGGGAAAGTGATTTAAAAAGCAGCAACATGAGCAGGGTCATTTGAGCTTCCTGCGTTCAAAGCGCGTTTATGGTTTTATTGGCAGCACCAAAACTTGTGAATGAGTTTATGGTTTAATTGGCCCTCCATATACTGAGAGAATGGACGGGGAGAGAGACACAGAGACAGACAGGGAGCAAAGCGGTCAAAAATAGGCGAGAGACTGTCGGGAGGGAGGGGGGGCTATTCGTGAGAACCCCCTTCCAAAAAACTGAGAAACCCCTGTTTGGAGCAGATGGGAAAGACTTGGAGGTTTCCAGACTCATTTTAGACACGCAGCTCTGACCCGGGTTAAACTTTTACTGCCTCTTTTTGCTTTTACGACTTGCCTGTGGTCTCCGGGATTATTTGGCTACACGGTGGCCAGTTCCCCACAGGGTTAAAGCACGTAAGGAGGGAGTGCATGAGCGAATGTGTGGGTACAGAGGAGAAATATTCGGATATTGCACTTTAATAGCGTGTGTGATGTGTAAAGTCGCAGGCCTGTCTGATTCAAATATCAAAAATAATACCTCGAGTAGCGTCCGCGTGCTCCAGTGTGAACATAGCTTGCTTATGTGTGTGTGGTCTTTGTGTGTTTGTGGCACACACAGGTTGTGAAAATATGGATTAGGCCCGACTGGAACACGATCACATTATAAATCTTAAAGAAATGTAAATACATATATATATATATTTGCATTATAGAGAATGGGAGTTGAAAATTGATGGCTTTAACCAACAGCACAATCTGTGATTATGCAAGAGGGCATTTTTGTGTGAGAGAGACCTAAAGGTAGAGAGAGAGAGCAGTGAATGGATTGACATGTATAGTAGCCTATTTTGGTTGAGCCCATATTTCTTGTGTGTGTGTGTGTGTGTGTGTGTGTGTGTGTGTGTGTGTGTGTGTGTGTGTGTGTGTGTGTGTGTGTGTGTGTGTGCGTGAGAGAGAGAGAGTTTATTGCTTATGTTCTCGGTTGTATTTTTTAAAGTGGGACAGCAGACGGGTTATAGCCTGTACAGGACTTTTGTGGCTTCATGATTATGACCATAAAATAGAAAAATAATAAATAAAAAAGAAAAGCTCAGAGCTGCTTTCTCTCCATCTCCATCCACCTACGACGTACACCTGCTACAGATAACAGCAATAATAATGGCTAATTCACATTTACGCACGCTTTTATAACAACTGCCCCCAGCAGTGTGTGCAGTGTGTGCTGCTTCTCCTCGTGTGTTTGCACTGAAGCTTTCCGGTTTGCATGCAAATTGTCATAATTTACATCTTTAAAGGTTCTGTTATATTCCCTAAAACACTTGTCTCTCCGTGTTTTTCTTTGCGCACTTTTTCAAATCAACTTTAAATACGAGCCGTCACGCTCAGGCTGACTTCTTAAGGGGTTTTGAGCCTATTTGCCAACGATGACAGTGATTACTGTCATGATTTACAGTTTTCAAACACTATACATGGGTTTTAACTGCGTGCCGGTGCTGGTACAGGCAACTCCGGGGGCCGAGAAAGTCAAAACAGGAAGCTCAGGTCTGCGCCACTGAAGTCCGAGAATGCTGCACGCACTTGCACGGTGTGATGGGATATTATCGTCGCTCAGCGTGAGGATTTATTAGTTATAATAGCAAAAAAAAAGGCGCACGGTGTTTCGAGCGCAGCGGCGGAGGCGTAATCCTCCCCGTTTACCTCGGAAATCCCCTTTTAACGAGGGGCACATTTCATAATTTGTGCTTTAAAGAGGGATCTGCCTCCTCCACACCTTTTATGTTCTAACCATAGCACCGGAGGAGGCTCGTGCTCACTGAATATGTCTCGAAATACTCCTGAGCCCCCGAGCTGCAGCTTTAATATCCGATTCTAAACTCGTGGATATGAGCCGTTTTACGACTCTTACCGCTGTGGATGGAAATCTTCATCAATCACTTTCCCTGCGCGGCTTAAAAAAATGAAAATAAAATGTGATTAGGCCGAAGAATGAATGTAATGGTATTAGTGTCCTTTGCCTCGGATCTCATTGGCATCTGTTGTCGAGTGGAAACCTCGCTCCTCCAAAATGTCAACTGCCAACTGCCCTGCATTTGTTTAGGGTTTATCTAATTGGCTCTGTAAAGGTTTCATATATAACAGGTCTTAAAAATGTTCCTCTCTCCCACAGTTTGTTTCTCAAACCGTAAAAGAGCAACTTAATTCCTTCAGATAAATAATTGTATTCCCCCAAAAGCTGCTTGATCCATCTCGCACACTGTGACGCAGCCAGGGGTTGGGGGTTAAATTCCCCGTGCATGTTGTTCCATCAAAAACCCTCCGGATCAAAGCGTCCGCGCTGTCATTTTATCCAGGAAAGTGTTTCACATTTCCCTTAATTCATGGCTGGTGACAGCACTGAATGTGGCGCCCACTTCCCTTTAGTCCCTATAGCACGAAATCACGGCGCCAGCCCTGTGACAGATAACACATACAAGACATTTACATCACTTACAAGTTCATGCATTTCCATAAAGACTCCCTTGTCTGCGTCTCGGGGCTGCTTTACCATAAAGAGCAGCCCCTGTGACCGTAGACGGGCACGAGGCACAGCATCCTGCTGGACTTAAGTTGGTGGAAGATATATACATGATGGATATTGAGGATATTTTTCACTCTGTACCTGCAGGCTTTATAAAATGTGATCAGTGGAGAGAGACTATAAAAGACTTGTATGTGATTATAGCGCTAAATGCGCTTCCATCGAAGTCATTACCCTGTACCTTAATTTAATCCAGAAACTTTACTGCTGTCGTCTGTGTGTGTGTGTGTGTGTGTGTGTGTGTGTGTGTGTGTGGGGGGGGTCCAACCAGATAGCTCCCAAGAGATTGTTGCTCTCTCCAAAAGCTGTGTTTTCTTTCATTCCCTAGACAAATTTGGATTTTCCAAGTCTTTGGAGGTGTAATCCTTTCACACGGCTGTTATTAAGACGGATGCTAAACTTTCCTATCATGGAAAATCAGACTTTCCATTCAGATCTTTTTTTTAATTCCTTTTTTCTTTTTTTCTTTTTCTACTTCAGACTCTTATGATCACCAGCATATTTAGTCTGTGTATGGCGCGGAGTTCATTTTTATGGCACAATAATAATAAAAACAGTTTTATTGAAATATAATCACTTACACAAATGTCCCGTAAGTGAAAACTGTCGGAGGTTTGCTGCTCACTGTGAAATAAGGTCCAGTTTATACGGGGTGCTGTAGATTATAAAAGAAAGCAAGTGTCATGTGTAGCATATTATATATATTTTTGATAATAATTAATTTTAAAATGTGTTTATATTTTTCAACGCTGCATCCCCGAGTTGAAAAATCGGGCCAGTTTTGGTATTCGTGATAATAGTATCACGCCGTTTGATGGAATAAGCGTGTAGGAAATATTGGAAATTAAATAGTTTGCAAGAGCATTCTCTCTGGGTTCATAAAAATGCAGTTGAATGATCCAATTTTACCGCTTAATTATTGTAAGAAGTCATGCGCCTCTTCTTGTTCAGCCCGTGTGCACAAAAACACAATATGTGACCTCGTGTTTTCATATTAAGTATTTATGAATTTCATTTTGCGTCTGTGCACCGGGTACTCTGCCTGCACCGATTATCAGATCTTCCAGAAACAGCAGAGTGATGATGACTTGTTGAATAATAATAACAATAGTAACAATAATAATAATAATAATAATAATAATAATAATAATAATAATAATATATCTTTACATTGTTAGCAGCTTTTCTAAGGAAAAAGTCTTTGTGCGTAAATAGGTCTTTAGTCTCGGGTCTGATCCTTGCCAAGTCAAGCGAGTCAAGTTTCCCTTTTCAAAGTGTTTATGATGTATTCATATTTGCAGCATCAAATATTTATGTGCACATATGTAAATGCTCAGTAGATCTGTCTGTAGTTTTTTTGTGTGTTAATAACTGTAGTTGGCCGATATGTGTGGAGGCAAACTTCTTGATGGACTGACAGAGTTCTTGGATTCATGAGTTGTAGTAGGTGTGTGTGTGTGTGTGTGTGTGTGTGTGTGTGTGTGTGTGTGTGTGTGTGTGTGTGTGTGTGTGTGTGTGTGTGTGTGTGTGTGAGAGAGAGAGAGAGAGAGAGAGATAGATAGAAGGAAAGAGAAACAGAGCATCACTTCTATGAGTTCTTTCAACATAAAAGTCACATTAGGATCATATCTTTTTACAACACTTGAACTGAACATTGAAAAATGTTAACTTTTTTTTTTTTTTTTAATTATGCATAAAGACGTTCAAGATTTGATTAAATATCTCCCATGCGTGCATATGTATTTGAGATCACAGTAGGCAAATGTTGATGTCAGCTGAACTGGGATTTATTAGCGTTCTTCAGTGAGAATATCTTTCCTCCAAACATCAGTGAAATGTTAATGCAACCCCACCTCTACCACCATAAACTCCCCCAAAACCTAACAAGGTTCAGTGGACCAGTGATGTATCCTTTGATCAATTTATCTGTTATCAATTAGAAAATGCCACTGTAAAACGGAAACATTTGACAGAACGTAAAGAAAGTCAGTGTTCAGTGTTTTTTAGGCTGCCTTAAAATTTAAAGTTAACTGAATTTAAGAAGATAAGTTAAATCATTACAAATTACCTCAACATATCTCCTCAGATTCAGTCAACTTAAACTGTTTAGTCAGCCCGTACACTAACTTTTTTGAGTTAAAACAAGAAATACTTTATTTTTATAGTGCAGCCAAACTTTTGTCGTTCCGTTTTATATATGTATATCGCAAGTATCTGTGGGATTTGACTCTCGGTTGGACAAAAATGTCATATGATGGCATGACCTGCATACTTTGGGAGATAAAAATTTTAGGTTAACTGCATTGGAGAAGATAAGGTTATTTCATAATGATTCAACTTGTCTTGTCAAAAAACTATCAGTTTAATATTGCAGCCGACATGTTTGCCTACATAATCAATAGTTGTGATTTTTCTGTCAATATCAGTGATGTTGATTTGATATGTTTGTTTTTTCCACCCTTTTTTTCCCACAAGAGGGTGGGTGGGGTTTTTGTACATACAAAGGGGAGAGGTTTGTCGGGGGTCCTTTGCCAGAAAATTTTGAGCATCAGACACTTAATTTCCTGCACATGCACATATTCTAAATATGGAAGGCAACATGGCAAAATGGATGTTTGAATTTAAAGCCTTCTTGGGGAAAAAAAAAAACAAACAGCCAATAGTCTTCTTATTCACAGATGTAGGCCTTTGGGTTTGTTTGGTTTTCATTGGAGCCAATAATGACAACCGAAATGTAACAGTGTACTTTTGACTCTATAATGTCCCCCCATTCTCCTGCGTATCCATCTCTCCTCAATCCCCACTTTTAACTTAAAAAAGAAAGTTAGTGTCCAGGCTGACTTAAAGTTGACTAAATTCAAGAAGACAAGTTCAATCAGTACAAAATTACCCCAACTTGACTTCTCACATCCAGTCAACTTAAAGTGTTAAAGCAGCCTGTAAACTAACCTTTTAAAGTTAAAACAAATACATGCATTTTTTAACTGTATGCCACAATATGTCAAATGGATGTTTACATTTAAATCATTCTTAGGGGGAAAAATAAATAAACAGTAATTTTATTGACATAGCTATGCCTTAATGCATTAATGCGCACCAAGATGTTGGAGTCTAGTTTGGCTTCGAATAATGCCTCTCTCCCGTGTCTCCCCCTCTCCTCACCCCCTCCTCCCCCAGTAGCTGCGGGCAGGAGGCGGGGTCGGCAGACCTACAGCCGCTACCAGACCCTAGAGCTGGAGAAGGAGTTCCTCTTCAACCCCTATCTGACCCGGAAACGCCGCATCGAGGTGTCGCACGCGCTGGCTCTGACGGAGCGGCAGGTAAAGATCTGGTTCCAGAACCGGAGGATGAAGTGGAAGAAGGAGAACAACAAGGACAAGTTCCCGAGCAGCAAGAGCGAGCAGGAGGCGGTGGAGAGGGAGCGCAGGGAGAAGGAGCTGCGGGATGGTAGCGGGAGCGGAGGCGGAGAGGGTGGCGGCGGAGGTGCTGAAGGGGGAGGAGGAGGCGGCTCAGTGGCGGTGGCGGGCACGGCGGGGCCCCAGGGCTCCGTAAGTGAGGATTGCTGCGAGAAAACCCACAAGCAAATGTAAGGAGGAAAGCGGAGAAGTTATAAAGGGAAGGTAGGCGGAGGAGGGAGTGAGAGATGGACAGGAGGGGGTGAGGGTGGGTGCGGGTGGGCGAGGGGCTGTTTTTGTCTTAATTGAAGCCATTGGACTGCTCCGTTGTCTCCACAATTCAATTGATGGAAAGGAACTTGAGTCTCCAAAAAAATGGCCACTGGCGAGCCGGACGGACTGGAGGGGCCTCGCGCCTCTGTCTCCTGACTGTACAAACCGCGGGAAAGAAAAAAAAGAAGAAAAAAAGAAACATTGAAGCAAGAACTAAAAAAAAAAACACAACTGATGAGGGCGGGGTTTATCCATCCAAGTCAAACAAACATAGTCTACTCTAGTGTTTAAAACAAACAAAAAAAAAAAGAAAGAAAAATGATAGCTTCCTTTCTTTGTGGAACAATTATCGTGGAAACATTTCTATATTGTTAGAAGTTTATCATTAACAATTTTATCTTTGGCAGCTGTATAGTTTTTAAGTTAAAAAAATGATGATGGTGCACTTTTTACTGTACTTCTCACTTCTATGTTGTTGATGTTGTTATGGCAATGATTGATTGATTGATTGATTGATTGATGATAATGATGATGATGATGATGATGATGAAGATGATGATGATAATGATGATGACGTAGCAATTAATGAAATTTCCAACAACATGAAACTGCCTATTTATGCCGTTTTAGTAGGTCGGGTCTCTTTTTTACACACTCTAATTGTCGTTTCTCGTTTTAGTTTGTTTTTTGATCGATGGTGTTTGTTTTATGTTGTCTTCCTTTTTCTCTTTTTTGGGTAAAAAGCATGCGCACAGTGCAGATTAAAAAAGAGAGAACATTCATAAAAATAAAAAGGAGGAAAAAATGTTATAAAATGTTGCGTTTCTGCATTTAATGTGAAGCAGAGTTCTGTTGGTAAGATTAGACGTTCTGGTCACAGAACATCATTTGAGGGAATTTGAGACAAGTTGGGGGCAATTTTGTAATGATTCAACTTTTCAATTTCAGTCAACTTAAACAATTTAAGTCAGCTGGCACACACTTTTTTTAAGTTCCAACAAATACCTAAAAGAAATAGGAAAGATAAAAAAGAAAATAAATGGCAATGTAAAACTAAACTATTTGTTTGAACTTAAAAAAAAATAGCTTTTTGTTTGTCTTACATTTTCGAGTTGACTGAATTTGACAAGTTTAAGTAATTTGTTTGAATCTGATCAAATTCAGTCAACTTAAACATTTACAGCAGCCTGAAAACTAACTTTTTAAAAGTTCAAACAAACAGTTTATTTCTACAGCGAGGTTGTTTCCCTTTTTCCTTTTTATCCAAACTTTTCCCCATCTCCTTCCCTACACCTCCCCTTATCCTCCCCCTTCCTTTCCTCTCCCTCGCCTCCTCTCCTCCTCTCTCCTTCCCTCCCCTCTTCTCTCTGTACACTCTGTCAGCACCCAGACTGATAAAACCGTCCAGTTCACGGGGCCAAACATTTAAGCCTGGACTCGGAAATCTCCTCTTAAGACAACAGACGACCCCCCCGCCCACCCACCCGTCCAACCACACACACACACTACCCACATCCTATCCAAACATCATTTTATTTATTGCCCGGCCCTCCACCTCCACTTACATTATTACAGACCTCTACATTCACTATTACGCCGCCTTCCATCATCATCACGATGACGACTTGAGGTCGGATTGTTTCCATATGGAGATCAAACGCCGCGCGTGCATATTTAGCAGCATCTATCTTGATATTGCTGGACTTTAAGCGTGTTATTCAGACGTTATAGGGCGAGTGATGCGGAGTAATATCAATGCGCCAAATATTTATCCGATCAGGTTTCCAGGCATAAATGGGAAAACAGAGGGAATAAAGGAAGTCAAACACAGCCGGTGGAGTGTGGAGTTTGCGCGTGAACCGCATTCAGACTCAGACAAAGGCCGCAGACTTTACATTAAAGCTGTGGTGGAGCTGCGTCCACCAAATCATCATAATTAGATAAGAGTGCATATAGGTTTGCAAGGGTATGGGATTTTCATGGTTTGATGACTGTCCAGGAAAATATGGCAATTTCACAGAATTATTACTGTTATCAGATATAACCCTTAAATGCATTTTTTGTTGAAGGAAGGTTTAGTATTGGAATTTGAAACCATCAGTCAGTATTCATAAAAAGCCTCCCGATTATAAATAGCTCAAATAAGGGTAAGATTCTCAATCCTGTTCCTTTTTTGTTATTATTGTGAATAAGTCAATGTATTATAACTGTCATCACACCATGGTATAGAAACCGGTTTACTGCTGTAACCTTAGCGCACAGGAATACAATTCCGGAATTATTTTTTATTTTGTTTTGTTTTATGTCTTTGAGGGACTATGAAGCTAAAAGATTAAATGTTACAATTTCATGCACCCTACCAGATTATAAGATTAGCTCATTCGCATCTGCAGTCCCTTTGCAGGTCAGAACAAAGACAAAGTAAAATAAACAAAAATATAAGGTCTTACAAAAATTAGTACATCCGGGCAAATTAAAAAGGAAAGGAAGGTATCTGTTTTGTTTTGTTTTAATGCTTCCACACAGAGCAAGTTCTTGTACTGTACATCAAGTTGACCAATTAACACACATGTTAATCAGTATGTGCTCTATAGGGACTTCAGAAAGAACAACATCAGCTTTAGGTCTGCCCAATGGGGACGCAGATCCAAAGATTGTTTGCGGAACAGGCAAACCTTGAGCACCAAACCTGTTCATTTGATTCAGCGCAAGTTTGGGAGGCATTGAAAGTACATTATGAACTTTCGCTTTATCGTGTATTGTGCTCACATGAAAGTCAAGCTGCGTTGACTCAAATTAGCGCAGACAAGCATGGGACCAGGCGTGGATGCAACAGAAAATTGGCCTCGGGCTCCCCGTCAGACTTTATTCTGACTATTGTTACGTTTCCCCAGAAAACTAAACCTGGGAGACTAATAACCATTGCACACGTACAAGAGGGTGAAGGCAAAATCTGGCCCTTTGCTTTGTAAAACTTGGTGTGGGAATGAAACTCGCCACAGCCACCCACTGATTCTATCAACATGATAGACGAACCAAAGAACTGATGCCAAAACTAAAGTGGGAGTCACTGAAATAAAATGAAAAGCCAAAGACTCACGCTTCCAACATACACTCAACTCAGATTTCCACTCAAAACAAAAAACACAGAGAGCCAACTGAAGGTGTTGAGACAAACAACAAACTGAGCACCGAACCTCCCCAAATAACCTCCCAGCAGGCTGATTGTAGCAGCTGAGGAGAACATCACAGCTGCACCCAATAGATCCTGATTAGCAACCAGACCTGGGAGCTAGATTTATTTATTTATTTTTAATTTTTATCTCTGACCATAACACCATGCGCACATTTGGATCGCCCTCGTCAGACATTGAATAACTGTCACCCTTTAAATAAAGGCTTGATTAAGGTTGGGGGAAACCAAATAATAAACATACAATAAAACAACAAAATAATAATAATAATAATAATAAAATAAAAAATGGACACTTTCGTTTTATCCCAGACAAAGTATGATATGGTATATCATATATATTATGTGGATTTCGGCCAGAGATAAAAAAAAAAAAAAAATCCATGATATTTTGGGCTTTACTGCTTATACATTGATCTTTAAGAAAATGTATTGTCTTATTTTTTATTTATTTCATTATCTTTAATTGAATCTGTTTTAATATTATTATTATTTTATGTTATTTATTTATATATTTATTCATTTAATGTGGTGAGTCCCTCAACCTGTGAAAATGCAAAATTATATTCGTCCCCCCACGTGCGCGGTCTGCTTAGTGGGATCTGGACATGATGTTCCAACTGCTTGAGCTCACAGCAGGGGCATGACACTTGCGATTTTTGAAAGGGGAAATGGCACCGCAAGGACGATATGTTTTACGCACTACGCATCCAAGCTTCTCACTTATTTGGATAAAACAAAAATACATATAAAAGGCATGAATGAGCAAAGCTGAAGCACGCACACATAGGCTCACACAGTTCTTTCCATCTTTGTGGATTTGACAAATAAACAAACCCTCCCTTTCTAAACATTTAATTGCTCCACAACCTTCTCTTAAAAGGTAAAAAAAAAAAAATGCATTTTTACGCACGCATGACTCTGGCCTGTTAAACATTACACTGAGCGCAGAGATTGTATTTTGTGTGGCGGGGAAAGGTCAACGTTACGGCTACGGATCTAAGCACGGACCCGACCACCTGCTCGCTAGGTGAGTCTCCTCTCCCTGCGGGGGTGGATCTAGTGCCAGATCAGTCAAAGCTGATTTATCCTGAATGGCCTCAAGTGTGCAGACGCACCGGCACTTATACCAGCGGTTATGATAACATGCACTTTTTCTTGTTCCCCTTCTTCTTTTCTTTTAGGAATTTGTAATGGATTGAGTTTCTCCTCTTTAACATCCAACATCAAGCCTCGCTTGCTTCCAACACCCACTCAGGTTTCTGGTTGTGTTTGTCTAGTTTACAGCTCTAATATTTCAAGAAACATGACACAGTGCTCTGAAATATTAACCTGCAATTCTTTATGTTTGGGTTATTAGTTGAATTAAAGTGGAGTGGGGCCTCTTGTAGCCGCGGCAGCTGCAATCTTTCATTGTGAGCGTTATTGCAGAATGATTTTTAAAGTGACACGTCTGACTGCTTCCGTAAACGTCCCTCTTTTATGTAATGGTGTTCATGCCGTTTTCATCTATTCCTCTGCCTGCAGTGACTAGTCGGCGGTGACACACAGAAGGCCACTCTTGGAGCAAACAACAGTGTGTTTTGTTCGGCTGTGTGGGACCCTTTCATCTGCATGTGTGGTCCTTAAAAAAGAAGGAGTTGAGGATAAGAAGACATTTGTGGAAAACGGGGAAATCCACCTCCTCCTTTAGGCTCCTCGGCAACTTTACGTACGAGCCTAAAGCCATTCCATCCCAATCAATATCACATCTGATGGTGTTTTCT